>NC_136331.1:8735169-9302169 GCF_964198595.1 Lampetra fluviatilis
GAGAAATGTAAACTCTCGTACACACATGTTATTAAAAGAAACGTACAAATAATCTCGGCGAAGTGTTGGTGAATTCGCAGCGTGGTCACACTTGCCTGTCCAGTCCCCAAGCACTCGCAAATGAATGGCAAAGTTCCCTTTCGAGTCTGGCGGGCACTGCAAAGACAAAGATCCCCCATGTAGCCTCTGACAGAATATCTGGGCAAGTGCCGTTAGCGAGCACCCACGAATGCTTGCAAGGCACACGAGGTGGCTGTTGTGGCCATAGCCCTCGTCTCCCCAAACGCCGATGCTTACCCACCGCACCGGGGACTCATTTCGGGCTGAGCCGACCTCGGCGTGTACCCAGCCGCTGTTATTTCGCCGCGGGTGGGAGTCCAACTCGCGTCGCCGGCTTCGAGAGCGCGGCGGCGCTACCCGCTAAGCCCGCGAGGGCGCAACGCTGTATCCCGCGCGGAAGAATCAACGGATCGCGTTGGTCGGCACGTTGCCGTGAGGTACCGCCGCCTTCTCCGGAGAGCCAGGGGCCTGGCGCCTCCGCACGCGACGCCCCCACGGGGACAGGGAGCTCCGCAGACATTTGCGTGAACCACCAACCCTCGCCGCCGCCGCCGCCGCTGCTGCTGCTGCCGCCTCCACAGGTGACAGAGCGGCCACGCTCATCGTAAGCCACCAACAGACAAAGAAAAAGGTTTTTACCCTCCCCTTGACCAATCACCAACCCGCACTGGCCATCGTAGTGGAGTGCTGTTTGTGCTCCTGTAATCCTGCGTGCGTTCAGAACGCGAATTGGGCGTAACGCGATTCACGTACGAGGGAACGCATTTTTGAAGAAGGCGGTTGCGAATTGGTCATGGCGCGGCCCTTTTGCCAGTATCCAAAATGATTAAGAAAAAGAATATGGTTTTACCCTTTCTGGCAATAAAACAGGAGTTGTGTTAAGATGTTAAAACACCAAACAGAAACCATTTGCAAGGAATCCTGTCTGCATTAACACCACACAGTACTTGTGGTGAACATGCAAACACAAAACATGCTTTGGTAGTATAATGTATTGTCTTTGAGACTGATTGGTCCACACCAGAGACAGCTTTCTTTAACCCCGTGTAGCCTTAACAGACTGTTGGGGCAAGTGCTGTTAGCGAGTAGCAGCACCTATAAAGGCCGGCACGGCACACGAGAGGGTGGTTGGCCAGCACCACGCTCGACCGCCTTTGTCTCCGCAGTAGGCGTCAGTGGTGTTGGCCGTGAGCGGGAATCAAACTCGGGTCGCCGGGTTCAAAGCGCAGTGTCGTGCTAACCGCTTCACCACCGCCGGTTGCCACAAACATCGTCTGAGAAGCCGCTAGCATGCCGACGGGATACACCATCCATACTACAGGTGGGTGAGATCGCGTAACAATATAAATGTGCCGTTAAACCCGCCACCGCCCGACACAGCCAATTAGTAAGGTTTGTCACGTAAACAGAACGTGCCAATTCGTTACTAGTTCAGCACACCGGTGTGTTGGAGAGCAAATCCACAACATTGACATCTCCTAGCCATCGTAGTGCCCATTCAGGGCCACAGTCGTGCTGCCGGGCGGCTGGCGAGCAAGCGTCTTCGGGCTGCGCCGCTTTGTCGTGTTGGTGGTACGATGTCTGACGTTCTGGGTGGCAGGCTGGCACAGCGGGTAACATCCTGCGCCTCACGGTAAGGTGCCATTCTGTGCGCGTTCTTCGCCTGTTCTGCACGGGTTTTTATTTAGGTCGTCTGGTCTCCTCCCATAGCTGAACCCCACCGCACCCACACAAGGTGACTTGGGTAGGACCCAACGCCTCCTGTACACCAGGCGAGGGAGTTAACATCGCATAGCCACCGCTGCGCCACATTTAGGAGGTTAGGGGCAGAGCTGAGCCCGCGATCGCTGCTGCGCTGGAGTCAGACACGAGACGTGAATGTGTTCTTGATGGATGTTTGTTATTTTTGGATGTTTGTGCTGGGTTACAGACCCCTCTAGGGTCCATTCTGGAAATCCTCCACACTATCTCGGTTTTCGGATGACAGTGGTGGATATGATTTTTATTGTTTTTTTTTGTATGATTTAAAACCAAAAAAATCGTGGCAGTTTAGGAAGTCAGAATGAGCAAACCAGTGCAATGAAGCTATTTTCATTTCAAGCTCATGTTGCTAAAACACACACTTGATATGTTGGTATAATACTCTCAGTAACCAGTCTGTCTGTGACTGTGTAGAGACTCCATCAGAGACCGCTCTGTCTGTGACTGTGTAGAGACTCCATCAGAGACCGCTCTGTCTGTCTGTGACTGTGTAGAGACTCCATCAGAGACAAGTCTGTCTGTCTGTGACTGTGTAGAGACTCCATCAGAGACAAGTCTGTCTGTCTGTCACTGTGTAGAGACTCCATCAGAGACCACTCTGTCTGTCTGTGACTGTGTAGAGACTCCATCAGAGACAAGTCTGTCTGTCTGTGACTGTGTAGAGACAGAGACAGACAGCTGTAGCAGAACACGCGTGCCAACGAGGGCACTCAATTGATTTGGATAATGTTTAAGTTGCCTGCAAAACTAGTGACTACTGGCCAAGACTAATTAGAGAATCTATCGAAAGTTAGAGAAATTAAAATAATTGTAACCATTCGGATAGCTACAGACTTAGTGCTGCTTGGAAGCAACATGTGCATGCATAATGTGCGTTGATCGCCATGTAAATAACACACTCGGCAATGGAAACCCATAGTCATTAATACACATTCCTTAACCCCCCCCCCCCACTTCGCGCAGGAAGATCACACAAGTGACGTCATCACATCTACCACTCCATTTAAGGAACGAAGCAGGTGGACTTCTCACAAATCTGGCCGTCGCCTGATGAAGCTGGTTGTAATTACTGGCGAAACGTCGTACTCAGATTGTAAATGTCGTGGCTTGGCTCTCCAACGCACCGGTGTTGCTGTACTAGTGACAAATTGACATGTTCTGTTTACGTGACAAACCTTACTAGTTGGCTGTGTCGGGTGGTGGTGGGCTTAACGACACATTTATATATTTACACGATCTCACCCAAAAAACCTCGAAGATGAACGGCATGGCGACCTGAGCAGTGGGCGGAGCTACCTGAGCAGTGGGCGGAGCCACCTGAGCAGTGGGCGGAGCTACCTGAGCAGTAGGCGGAGCTACCTGAGCAGTGGGCGGAGCTACCTGAGCAGTGGGCGGAGCTGCCTGAGCAGTGGGCGGAGCTAACCGGGTAGTGGGCGGAGCTACCCGGGTAGTGGGCGGAGCTAACCGGGTAGTGGGCGGAGCTACCTGCGTAGTCGGTGGGGCTATCTGGCGATCCGAGCATCCATTGTTAAGAGGGAAGGCCACTCACTCAAACTACGAAACAATGTTGTATTTTGCCAGGTAATGCCCAGTGAGCTATGCAAATATTTTTCAGAAGCGACCTGGCCACAAATGCTAGCTCAACGAAGTGGCTTATCGTGCGGAAACGTGTAGCAGCCCAATACTCTAAACGCGTGATGTTGGTTCGAAATGTGGAGGAAAAACCGGAGGACCCGGAGAAAAATCCACGCGACCACGTGGAGAGAGAGAGAGAGACACGCAAACTCCAAATATACAACGGGCATCAGGGTCGGGATCAACCCCATGACCTCCTGTACACCAGGCGAGATAGTTAACATCTCCTAGCCACCGTGATGATGATGATGAGAGAGACACGCAAACCCACAACTTCCTGTATACCAGGCGAGATGGTTAACATCTAGCCACTGTGATGATGATGAGACAGAGACTACAAAATACAAATATACAGCAGCAGGCGTCAGGGTCGGGATCAAACCCACAACCTCCTGTATACCAGGCGAGATAGTTAACATCTAGCCACTGTGATGATGATGAGACAGAGACTACAAACTACAAATATACAGCAGCAGGCGTCAGGGTCGGGATCAAACCCACAACCTCCTGTATACCAGGCGAGATAGTTAACATCTAGCCACTGTGATGATGATGAGACAGAGACTACAAACTACAAATATACAGCAGCAGGCGTCAGGGTCGGGATCGAACCCACGACCTCCTGTTCACCAGGCGAGGTAGTCAACATCTGTGTGGGGGCGGTGCTAGCGGTCGGGTGGGCGTGGCTATGTTTAACGAAAGTGGGAGGGGAGGGCGGCTGCCGCCAGCTGCACGCCGTGTCCCCGGGTTGAGCGTCCCAGAATAAGCTTCAAGTGGTGCGGCAGGGACACGCGAAAGCGCCGCCACCCGGAGGAAGCCGCGGCGTGTTGAGCTCGGCGTGAAGACGCGGCGAGCGAGCGAGCACGCCGCTCCGTCTCTGCGGTTCACCTTCCTGCCGCAGACAGCTGTGAAGAGCGGCCATGCGTTGAGAGACATCTGGAAGCACTTAACCCTCAAACATAACCCCCTGAGTGGGGGGGTTGTTAAGTGGGTGGATTGTTGTGTGGGGGGGGGTGGCGAGGCTGGGAGAGGGGTTTCCTGTGCGCCTGCTGCTGCTGCCTTCGCGAAGATGCAGGGGCAGCCCCGCAATTGCCTCCTCATGCCACTGCTGGGCGGCAGGGCCTCAAGTGGAGGGGCAGTTCCCTCTTGTAAGGCTCTAGGGGGCTGGACATGTCACGGCTCGAATGAAATAAAAATAACGGAATGGAACGCGACCGCGGGGTTCACGCCCGCCCAGGAGACGGAGCGGTGACATCAGCTCGCGAGCCGGCGCCGTGAGAGGTGGCGGTGGCTGGGCTCTCAAGCAGCAGTGGAGTGAACATGGCTGCCGACGATGACGATACGCTGGCATCACATTGCACACCGATGCCATGAGCGCAACTTTGGTGGGGTGGGGTATGTGGCGGCGTTATGCAACGCATCGAATCGGAATCAGAATATTTATTTATGGCGGAGGAATCCGATGAGTTATGAAGGTCTCTTCCACAGAAGTCCAGTCGGGGCCCAGTCGGCCACAAGGGGGGTCCCGAATCAACACATAGTATGAACATGTTCAGAATTTTTTTTCGAAAAAATGTGGATTCGTTAAAAATAACCTCCATGGATGGACCAAACCCCATTTAGGCATCTGGCTATCGTATCAATGAGAGCGGCACAAATTCGCGCGATCCACCCCCTTTGAGGAAATCCTAGAGCGGTGGGGCTGGCAAGAAAGCAAGACGCACGATAACTTAATCCTGATTTGAAGCTTAATCGTGAGCATTGCACCATTAAACGTGTTATTAGTACTGTTACTGTGAGCCTGTCTTCTTCTAAACCCAGCACACGGCGCAACTAAACTTAATATATATAGTTATATCCAACATGTTGTTGTATAAGGGTTAACAAAAAAAACATCCGTAGCAAATCCGGTAAAAGTGAGTCAGGAAGAATGGACGTAGGCCCACAGTCGTATCCCCCGTTGGCAAGAGGCCGTTGTGCCCCTGCTCGAGACCAGGGCGGCCGCTGTGCGCGCTTGGTCCAGGCGCACTGCTGCCCCTGACACGGGCACCGCCCCGGCCTGACGCTTGCCCACGGCACTTTACAAGCGACTGAGCGTCGTCGACGTCATCGTCTCTTTGGGTCGATCAATCGAGCAGCGGTACATAAACTGCCCCCCCACCCGCCACACCACCAACCCCTGCCACGGGAATGTGGAATGTCCACCGCTGTCTCCGGGGCGGCCGTCGGAGATGATTCCCACCTCGTCGCTCGTTTGCACGGGGAGGCGGCAGGCCGCGTCGTCTGGACCGAGAGCCGATTAAGACGTCAGCCGATGTTTGTACCGAGCCCCAGGGTGGTAGAGCAGCGCGGCGGCGGCGACGCAGCGAGAAGGTGCCGGGGTTCGACTCCCGACTCGGGCGCCTCTCCCTGTGTGGAGTTTGTGCTCTCTCTCTCTCCCCTACAGGGAGCCGACCGTCGACCGGATGAGAGACCGGTGGGGCCATGCGGCTGATTGTGGCCACCGATACACAAACGGTGCGTCCAAGATCCGGCGGCCTGCGCGTGCGCAGCCACGAACCCCAAACCGTGGAGCGCGTCGTGAACACTCAGCCGCTGCTGCCACTTCCACCGTCCACTCACTCCTTGAAAGGAGGAATGGACGAGATCCGCTTTGCTGAGTGGACAAGAACATCTAAACTTACATTATTAATCCGCCATTATGAATCCATACGAAAGAAGCTAACGATGAAAGCGAAGCGAATTAGCACGGTAACTGGCATTGGCCAAACATCCCAATGCTCAGATATCACCTGCAATTTGCCCAATAGGAATCACATGCAGCAACATCGCCCTCTACTGCAAAATACTGCCTCCTGAAAAATGATTTTACGAATGGAAAGAAAGTTAAAACTAAACTATTTTTCGATTTAAAGCTTTCGTGACTGCAGGGATTCATCTTCTTGGTTCTTTCGGTAAAGTCACGCACCACACTTGCGTTGTAGCCGAAACGTCGTGAGAATTATAGTATTATGTTTTATTATTTTATTATTTTATTACTTCCCTTCTACGTGACTTTACCGAAAGAACCAAGAAGATAAACTATTTTTCTTTTTCCAGGTAAGGCCCACTGAGCTATGTAGCTTTTTTTCTAAGCAACCTGGATATCACAAATGATTGCTCAACGAAGTTGCTTATCGCATGGAAATATATCGCGGCCAAACGCTCTAAACGCCTGCCGTTGATTCTAAATGTGGAGGGGAGAACCGGAGGACCTGGAGAAAAATCCACATGACCACGGGGAGAACACGTAAACTCCAAATATACAGCAGCAGGCGTCAGGGTTGGGATCGAACCCACGACCTCCTGCATACCAGGCGAGGTAGTTAACATCTCCAAAGCCACCACGATGATGATGAGAGAGAGAGAGACACGCCAACTTAAAATATATAGCAGGCATGAGCGTTGGGACCGAACCCACGACCTCCTGCATAGCAGGCGAGGCAGTTAACATCCCCTAGCCACGGTGGCGACCTCAGTGAGGTTGTCCTGGAGAAATATAAACAAGCGCAGTAATATTATTTCTCGACGTCGTATGAGCTCATTCCAGGCTGGCGAGCGTCGTGTAGGCGGCTGGCGGCCAGCGCGGGGCTCCGAGCGAGGTTCTGGTTTCTAGCGCCGGGGTCCTGGAGCTCGGTCAGGGACACTGAGCCAACATTCCCTCTGGGACGGCGCGAGTCTCGCCTTCTTCGGCCCGAACACCAACGCGGCGCGCTCGCTCTGTGGTGACGCAACGCGCTCGCTCTGTGGCAGAGGTCGCAACCGGGTACCCGATACCCGTACCCTACCCGATACCCGGCTACCCGTACCCGGCCGGGTACGGGTACGGGTACCCGTTTGCGACCCTGGTGCGGCCGGGTATGGGTACGGGTAGGCCGTGAGTCACTGGTGAGTAACCGTTTGTCACTCATTTCGAGTAGGGTACGGGTAGGGAACGGGTACCCGTACCCGGCTGGGTACGGGTACGGGTACCCATTTGCGACCCTGGTGTGGCCGGGTACGGGTAAGGAATCAAAACCCGTTTGCGACCTCTGCTCTGTGGTGACGTGACGCGCAAGGCGTGCAGACGGACAGGCTGACAACGTGGGACCTTTCTTGCCAGGATCAAAGTATAAAGATAGGTTTGACCCTTTCCGGCAATAAAAACGGTTGTGTTGAGATGTTAAGATGTCTTTGCGCTGTCCGCCTTTTGACGTTCTCTGGTCTAACAATGGTTGAGACTTGGCCCTCAAGAAGGCCGTCTCTGGTGTAGACCAACCAGTTTCAAAGAGAATGCACCGCACAATGCCAGGGAATGTTTTTGTTTGCATGCTCACCACAAGTACGTGTGGTTAATGCAGACACAATTACTCGCAGAAGGTTTCTGTTCGGTGTTTGGACGTCTTGGCAGCTGTCTTATTTACAGAAAGGGTCAGCACTCTTGTTACAGACAGCCTGACAGACAGACTGACTGACTGACAGACAGGTTTATAGACAGACAGGCTGATAGACAGACTGGCCGAGAGACAGATTGACTGATAGACAGACTGGCTGATAGACAGACAGACAGACTGACTGATAGACAGACAGACTGGCTGATAGACAGACTGACTGATAGACAGACAGACAGACTGGCTGATAGACTGACTGACAGACTGGCTGATAGACTGACTGACAGACAGGTTGACAGACAGACTGACTGACAGACAGACAGACTGACTGATAGACAGACAGACAGACTGACTGATAGACAGACTGACAGACTGGCTGATAGACTGACTTACAGACAGGTTGACAGACAGACTGACTGATAGACATACAGACAGGCTGATAGACAGACTGACAGACAGACTGACTGATAGACAGACAGACAGGCTGATAGACAGACTGGCCGAGAGACAGACTGGTTGAAAGACTGGCTGACAGACTGGCTGGCAGGCGAGCGCCCGGCAACTCGCGGTGTCGTTCCACCGTGGCTCGTGCGGCATAGTTGCTAGCAGGGACGCAAGGGGGGGGGGGGTGCCCGCAAGGTTATGCGACGATTTGGGGCCCAGTCGGCCACAAGGTGGTGGGGTGGGGGGCCCGATTCAAACAGATAAACAAGTAATAAAAAGTGTTTTTCCAACGATTGAACATAAATGTCAAAAAAATTAAAACATTTACAAGTGAAAAATAACAGTTCCCGAAGACGTATATCGTCAACTACAGTCGGCGCACACTGGCTGGTGTTTGTTCCTGCACACCGGGCGTTTTGTCAAACTCGCACGCAGTGTCGCTGTGAGACGATCTTCTTCTAAACCCAATTCACACCGGGGCAACTAAAATGATATATAGAGTTATAGCCTCACCGTGGACTGTTTGTAAACCTCGCAACAGCAACAAATATCGAGTCGTGATTGACGACAATGTTTACCCAACAGTGTGTAACGCACGTGACGTCACTCCACTTCGACCAGCCCCCCTCATTAATAATCATGAACAGGTGGGGTCCTCCACATGGACCCCCCCCCCATCAGTGATAATCATGAGCGGGTGACGTCACTCGACATGGGGGTAGGGGGCGAGGCGCCTCCTCCCCCCTCCTCGGCGTCAACTCACAACCCTCACTACGAAGGCAGAACAACCCTCACGTCACGCGACCTCCGTGACGCTGTTGAGACATCGAAGTAAAAAGGACGTTGTGATGAACAAGGGATTATAACCTTAAAATGAAGTAAGTCTGTGTCACCGCGCCCTTACAAACTGCACGCGAATGGATGCAATGGATATCACGTCGCGGTCTGCTTTTCGCTTGCAAGTTTCAGATTTACTGCAATACGCCCGTCCTTGGACGGGCAAAAGGCTCATAGTAGCAGTAGCAATAATAATAATGATGATGACGGTGATACCAATGATGGCTGAGAGGGAGCTACCACAGCAGCGTTGGTGGCGATCAGTGCACTCGACTCATCACCAGGAGGTCGTCGGCTCGATTCCATTTCCCGGCACGGCAGTTAAAAAAATGAAACTGGCGCAAGTTTCTAAAGTCCACCCACCACAGTAAAGTTTAGGAGTTTTTTTTGGGTTAGATCGCGTGAATATTTAAATCTGGTCGTTAACATCGCCACCGCCAGCCGACACAGCCAATCAGTAAGGTTTGTCACGTTAACAAAACGAGCCCAGTTAGTGACTAGTTTAGCGCAAACCGGTTGTGTGTTTGAGAGTAAACCCACGACATTTGCAGCTGTGAGTAGCGTGACGCTTCGCTGGTGATTGTTGTTGTTGTTTGGGCGTGCCGTGCGAGTGGCTCTCTTACCTCTGTGAGGGTGAATGGATGAGACTCAAACGTTGAGACACTTGGGCAATGTAGCAGCACGTACTAACTCACGCGCGCACACACACACGCACACGTGCGCACGCACACACGCACACGTGCGCACGCACACACGCACACGTGCGCACACACACACGCACACGCGCGCACACACACACGCACACGCGCGCACGCACACACGCACACGCGCGCACGCACACACGCACACGTGCGCACACACACACGCACACGCGCGCACACACACACGCACACGTGCGCACGCACAAAGACAAAGGTTCCTCCGTTTAGCCTTACGGAGCATTTGCTGTTCGTTAGCGAGCACCTATTAAGGCCGGCACGGCACGGGAGGCGGCGGCGGTGTGGCCAGCACCACGCCCGGCTCTGCCTTTTGTCTGACGTGGACATCGGGCAGCAGCACTCGTTTAAGGCTGCGTCATCCGTGGGGAGGTCAAGGACACTGATGGTTTGGCCATGGCCGGAAACGGAAGCCATAAATAAGAGCAGAGATTGGCTCATCCCTCGCGTAGCAGTGGCAATGGGACGAGGCATCTTTGTCTGCCGAGTTATCTTGTCGCGTGTATTCTCCATACCGACGCGAATTATAATTATCATCACCTTCATTGTTTTGCGTCTCGCTCAAATGAGCGGGAAGGCGGCGGTGAGCCAACCTCGCTGCATCTGGATACGAAGTCTGCGTTTGTTTGTTGTTCACCGGTTGGTTCTATCGCGAAGGTTCACACGATGTCACAAGTCCGACTGGTGGCAGGCTCTCCGCCCGCTGGTGCTTGAGCCCAGGAATCCTCCAGGCTGCTGTGGCTTCTGCCGAGCATCGCCGGTGTTTACATGACTTCGGCTCAAGCCTGGTAGGCTTCTCGTATATTTTTGCGTGTCCTTGCCGATGAGAAGTTTTCCTTGGGGGCGTTCCTCTCCGATGGGAATCGCAGCTCTACATCCTGAAAGCTTGTCGGAACTTTTTATTCTGATGCTTCAAAGGAATGTTAACACTTACGAGAATTTGCAACAACACCACAAGAAATGTGCCTCCAGGCTCTGGAGACCACCTGGAGAAGATTCCAGGCGCGCGTTGACAATGATGGCGAACAAGTGGAGACTCTTTGATTTTTAAAGCTATTAACATGTATTTGTTATCATGTTACGGTGTAGTATCCGTTCTTTTCCCATGAAAAACGATAATCCCATATAAGTGTTAACATTTTTTTGAAGCACGCTGTATTGTTTGAGGCGTCGGCTGTTGTGATGGCTCAAAATTGCCGCAGTGCCGTTTGCACGAATGAGGCCGTGTAAATGCGAACCATTAATTATTTTAATTACGATTAAGAGCCCCGGACTGCCGACATGGGGGTTCGTCTGCTTACCTGGCCCGGCCGGGCGGCGAAGCCCGGCCTGAGCATGCGGATCTCCAGGACGTTGCCTGGGTGCTGGGCGGCCGAGGTGACGGTGACCGCTCGGCTGCTGCGGATGAAGCGGTAGACTCGCTCGGCGCAGTAGAGGCACAAGGGGCCCGACACCCACAGCCAGGCCTGCCGCCACCGCCACCGCCGATCGGCCGGGAGATTGACGCAGCACAGGCGGTGGAGATGGAGGGAGAGGCAAGCGGGAGACAGGTGGAGGGGTCAACCTGCAATGTAGGTTTCCATAGCGGCCGCTGCTACTACGATTGAGTCCGTTGTTGGTGTCCGGGCTGGGCCACGTGGTGGTGGGTGGGTCGTTTAATTCGAACGTTCTTGTCGTGAACCCTCCACCGCCCGACGCGATTTTGGCATTCACAGATATTATTAGCGCGGGAACAGCTGCAGACCGCGGTTAAAACACCGAGATGCACGCACGGTGCGGGGGGAAACCTTCCCACACCCACCTCGGGAATTTGCGACTGAAATCTGGGCAGCTCACGGCATTCCACCCCGGAGTTCTTCGCCATCCCTGGCTCCGGCTCGGCAAATCCCTCGGGAAGGGGCTCAGGAATGCCGACGCCGGGAAGCGATGTGGCGTTGCCGGGCCGCCCGTGTGTATCGCATCCCGGCGGATGTTCCAGGAGGTTTGTTTGCACTTTGAGAACTCCGCTGTAATAGACAAGGGAGATGCATTCATTCATTTGTTATAATCATTACTGTTGCTGCGCCCGTGTGCCCGGGAAGCCTCGCGTAGTCCCAAGCCTCGCTCTCAGCAGGGTCCTGCCAGGTCTCTGTGGTAGGGGGCCACGATTGCAATGTGGCATCACTAATTGAGTAATTGTAAAGCACATTTTAAAATTGTATTCGTGATGAAGGTTTTCTGGGTTAGATCGGCGTAAATATAAATGTGTCGTGAAACCCACTACCATCCGACACAGCCAGTTAGTAAGGTTTGTTATGTAACAAAAAACATCTTCTTGGTTCTTTCGGTAAAGTCACGTAGAAGGGAAGTAATAAAATAATAAAAAATAAAAATAAAACATAATAAAACAATTCTCACGTGTCCTGCAATTCACATTACTTCTCGCAGCGAATTGCAGGACACGTGAGAATTGTTTTATTATGTTTTATTTTTATTTTTTATTATTTTATTACTTCCCTTCTACGTGACTTTACCGAAAGAACCAAGAAGATGAATCCCTGCAGTCACGAAAGCTTTAAATCGAAACAAAAAACATGCCAATTAGTTACTACTTCAGCCCACCGGTGTGGTGGAGAGTAAATGCACAACATTCACAATTTGAATACGACGTCTCGCTGGTAATTACATCCAGCATCATCGGGCGATTTAGCCGGACAAAATACGTGACAAACGTTACTAATTGGCTATGTCGGGTGGTGGCGGGTTTACAACACACTTATACTGACGCGATCTCACCCGTAAAACCTTCATTATGAAGAATATTGGTCGCTAAATGTTCAAATTTGGCAACATTTTGTTCGGGACCAACGTCACAACGACGCCACCGCACCTTCACAGTCGCCTCCTTTCCTCCTGCCAGACGCCTTGGCTGTTACAAGCCGGCTCCTGATCTCCAGGGGTCACTCTCACAGTCTCATCAACAACAACAACAACCGCCATTCGCCACCAAGTGACGGTGACATCACCACGGCGCTTGTGCCAGGCTGTGTGCACTGTAAGGCCACGTGACTGACTGAGATGACTGACCGATGCACCACCTGTGCCCCCTACTGTGCCAACTTGCTGTGTTTTAGCCACCCCTGCGCTCCGCTCGTTGTTTTGAGCGTCTCTCCTCTGCCCTCTGTTGTTGCTGGAGGGCGACTGCCTACAACTGCCCACCACCTACAACTGCCCACCACCTACAACTGCCCCCTGTGGTCGTTGAGCTCTGTGGGTGCCACTCCTGCCCTCCTCCTCCTCCACCATGCACCCACGTCCCACCCATCCCGATCATGTGTGTCTCTCCCCGTGGTCGCGTGGATGTTTTCTCCGGGTCCCGTGGGGTTTTCCGTCCACGCATTTGGCCGCTGTACATTTCCACGTGATCGTAACCCACTTGGTCGAGCTCTCATTTGCAATAGCCAGGTCGCTTCTCGAACCATCGAGCTGTATAGTGGCTCAGAGAGGCCTTACATGGTGACGTAAAACATTAAAGTACGGCGAGCTTAGTTCAGTACTTTCCTGCCCATACGTTCTACTCACAACCTCCAAATTTGCCTGCCCTATCCTCTGTGACGTCAAGGACGGTGTTCCGTGTCGGTTCACCCGGTCGCGTGCAGCAGCAGCAGCAGGAAGAAGACGAGGTAGAGGCTGTGGGTGTACCAGAAGACGTTGTAGGAAGTCACTCTGCAAGTCAAAGGGGACAGCAAGCCGTCAGGTGATTACATTTTGAAAGGAAGCTTCCACAGCATGTGGCGTCATCGTCAGCATCGTCGTCGTCGTCACCAGCAATGGTCGATCCACTGAGCTACCATTTGTGGCCAGGTCGCTTTTGAACAATAAGTTAACACCTCAGTGGGCTTTGTCTGGTAGGATGGGGATGGTTGAGTGTGTATTGTGTTTATTTGGGTGATTTGTTTACCTTTCTTGTACTCTCCTATCATGTTTTTGCACTGTTTGTTGTTGTGACTTCCTTACCCCGTGCCCGACTGGACATCTGTGAATAAAGAGCTTCATAGCTCATCGGATTCCTACAGTGTGAATAAATATTCAGATTCTGGATGAAGGCCTCCTGACCAAGCCACGCAGAGCTATATCACTCAGTGGGCCTTGCCTGGTAAACAAAAATACAATAGTTCATAGAATGTAACAATCCCCGCGGGGCGTTCTCTCCTCGCGAGTTCATCTCATCATCGTCGCTCCGTCTCCTGCTTGGGCGTCACGTCCTCTCGGGCGCGTTCCGTTCCTGGGCTGCCACCCGGCGATTATTGTTCTTGGCCCATCGGCCAACATCCCCCCTAGAAGTGGCGCACCCGGCTGTTTGTGCAGCAGTGGTCAATGGAGGTGAGGCTCTCGGCATCAGCGTCAGTGTAATGGTCTCAGTGTTAGATCCCTAGTAATAGGATCTCAGTGTGAGGATCTCAGTGTGAGGATCTCAGTGTAATGGTCTCAGTGTGAGGATCTCAGTGTAATGGTCTCAGTGTGAGGATCTCAGTGTGAGGATCTTGGTGTTAGGATCTCAGTGTGAGGATCTAAGTGTGAGGATCTCAGTATTGGGATCTCAGTGTGAGGATCTCAGTGTGAGGATCTCAGTGTGAGGATCTCAGTGTGAGGATCTCAGTGTGAGGATCTCAGTGTGAGGATCTCAGTGTTGGGATCTCAGTGTGAGGATCTCAGTGTGAGGATCTCAGTGTGAGGATCTCAGTGTGAGGATCTCAGTGTGAGGATCTCAGTGTGAGGATCTCAGTGTGAGGATCTCAGTGTTGGGATCTCAGTGTGAGGATCTCAGTGTGAGGATCTCAGTGTGAGGATCTCAGTGTGAGGATCTCAGTGTGAGGATCTCAGTGTGAGGATCTCAGTGTTGGGATCTCAGTGTTGGGATCTCAGTGTGAGGATCTCAGTGTGAGGATCTCAGTGTGAGGATCTCAGTGTGAGGATCTCAGTGTGAGGATCTCAGTGTTGGGATCTCAGTGTGAGGATCTCAGTGTGAGGATCTCAGTGTGAGGATCTCAGTGTGAGGATCTCAGTGTGAGGATCTCAGTGTGAGGATCTCAGTGTAATGGTCTCAGTGTGAGGATCTCAGTGTGAGGATCTCAGTGTGAGGATCTCAGTGTGAGGATCTCAGTGTGAGGATCTCAGTGTGAGGATCTCAGTGTGAGGATCTCAGTGTTGGGATCTCAGTGTGAGGATCTCAGTGTGAGGATCTGCCGTGTAGCGGTCTGAGTGACTTTCAGCGGCAGGAGTGAGTGCGCCACCTGATCTGTCGAGTGGATGAAGTTCCGATCAGGAAGAGGATGACGACCATGAGGATCCCCGTAACACCTGGGACTGAGCGACACAAAGACAAACATCCCCCGTGTAGCCTTAACAGACTGTTGGGGCAAGTTAGCCAGTAGCACCTATGAAGGCCGGCACGGCACACGAGGGGGTGTGTGGCCAGCACCACGCCTGTCCACCTTTGTCTCCCCAGTGCTGATATTTCAAAATCAGAAAATGTATTTTTCCTGGAGGAATCCGAAGAGCTATAAAGCTCTATTTCACAGAGGTCAATTCACTGATGTCGGTTGTGAGCGTGAATGGGACTTGTGTCGCCGGGTTCGAAGCACACTCCGCTAACCAACGCGCCACCGCTCACCATTAACATAAACACACGCGCGCACAAACGTCCGTTTTGCATTTGTTTTAAATGTGAATCCAAAAACATACCCGTTGTGAAAAGGATTTTCCTTGGATCCTGAAAATAGATGCATATTGTGTCAATTGAACTGCATTCACTGCCACTCACAAAACGCCGAGCAGAGTGGATCACCGTGCGGGGATTCGCGCCGCTGCTGCTGCTGCTGCGGCTCTCTCCGACGTTTTGCTACCCAGAATAACAATGCCTCCCCACCGCATACAATGCAGCTTTGTTTGACCAAACGTGGCGTCTGTTCCCCTGCAACGCTGTAGTGGTTCGCGTTCCTGAAGAACGCCGCGTTATGGAACTATCGCGTTACAATAAATACAATATGTAATTTAGGGGTAGAGCACAGTCCGTGATAGCGCGTGAGATGCGTACACAGGCCGAACAAAGACTGAGTTGCGTGGGTAGCGTCTAGAATCATCCAGCAGCATCCCAACGCCTTGTTGTGTGATGCTAGGTAGCATGTAGAATAATCCAGCAGCATCCCAACGCCTTGTTGTGTGACGCTAGGCCGAGGCAGCCGTACGACTGCTCATTCCTGTTTGCACGACGTAGTTCCGTCCGCTCAATCGCGTTATAACCAAATTGATGAAAAAACAAGAATAGGTTTTACCATTTTTGGCAATAAAATAGCTGTTAAGGGTAAACCATATTCTTATTCTTAATCATTTTGGATGCCGGCAAAAGGGCCGCGCCATAACCAATTCGCAACCGCGCTTTTCAAAAAATGCGTTCCCTCGTACGTGAATCGCGTTATACCCAATTCGGGTTCCGAACGCACGCAGGATTACAGGATTACAACGGACATCACTTCGCTACGATGGCAGTGCGGGTTGGTGAAGGGAAGGGGTATCGAGGTAGAGTACAACTATGGATGTCGCTGGACTGCCCGCAGCTTCGTGCTCGTACCCGGCGCGTGTGCGTGGGGAGGGCAGGAGCCGATTCGGATCTCGCTCGCCACCCACGTCACAGCCGTGGCCGGGAATGCAATCGGACTCTTCGCATCATTTGCACGAAGCATCGAGAATCGATTTGTGAGCGCGAGAGTCAATTCGAATTCACAGTCAAATGCGATCTTGACTTCACTCCTAAATATTCTCCCCCTCCAAACTGCTCACCTCGTTTCGATATCGCACGACATTGATTTCGGGAAACTGCGATGAGTGATGGGCGGAGAAGTTCCAGGCATTGACCATGTGTGCTGCGCAGTGCACGCCTGCAGGGAGGGGCGAGAGGGGGGGGGGAGTCGGGGGCGTGAGGTCACATGGCCACGGCCTCCAGAAGTCTGTGGGAGGGGCTGAGTCGGAGTCAGGGGGGGGGGGGCACGTGGTGGTCTGGCAGCATCTTCCTCGCTCTCCGTGCACGGCGGTGGTGCATCGGGTGTCTACGGATGAAATTCACCACTTTACAAATGTAAACTATCGTTGAAAAATTCTAGTATGTTTTAACCTTTCTAGCAATAACACAGGTGGTGTTAGGATGTTCAATTAGCAAATATAAACCTTTTTGCAAGGCATCAAGTCTGCATTAATCACACGTTACTCGTGGCAATAGATGCAAACAAGTATGCTCTGATAATTATATATCCATTGGCGTGGGCCAATCAGTTCCAAGGGCAATGCATGTCTATTATCAGAGCAGACTTGATGCCTCGCAAAAGGTGTCTATTTGGTGTTGGAACATCTTAACACAACTCCAGTTGTATTGCCAGAAAGGGTCAAAACCGATTCTTATTTTTCATCATTTTTGAAACTGTCAAAAAGTTACTATGTCATTGGCATAGCCTGGCTTGCGCAGAGTGAAAAAGACCAAGCGGTCTCCACACACACGCGCACACACACTCACATACACACATACACACACACTCACATACACACACACTCACATACACACACACTCACATACACACACACTCACATACACACACTCACACTCACATACACACATACACACACACTCACATACACACACACTCACATACACACACACTCACATACTCACACTCACATACACACATACACACACTCACATACACACACACTCACACACACTCACATACACACACACACGCACACACACACACTCACACACACTCACACACACACACACACATACTCACATACACACACACTCACACACACTCACACAACACTCACACACACACACACACGCGCACACACACTCACACAACACTCACACACACTCACACACACTCACACGCACACACACGCGCACACACACGCGCACACACACTCACACACACTCACACACACTCACACACACACACGCGCACACACACACTCACACACACTCACACACACTCACACACACACGCGCACACACACTCACACACACTCACACACACTCACACACACACACGCGCACACACACACTCACACACACTCACACACACTCACACACACACGCGCACACACACTCACACACACTCACACACACTCACACACACACGCGCACACACACTCACACACACTCACACACACTCACACACACACGCGCACACACACTCACACACACTCACACAACACTCACACACACACACACACGCGCACACACACGGGATGGTGCGATGGTTTTTGAAAGGGTGGCGGCACGTCACCTGTGAACAGGGCGATGGCGATCCCGCACGCGACGTGGAATGATTTGTTCCGATCCAGAAGCCTCCGGGTTCCACGACTCGTCACCTGCCCAGGCGAGGCACACGGTCAGCAGGTTGGCTACGTACGGTGCGAAAGAAGTTCACCGTGTGTACGTACACAAACACGTACACAAACACGTACACAAACACGTACACAAACACGTACACAAACATGTACGCACGCGGGCTCACGGTGACGGAAGCAACAACCCAAGGCATGAAAACAAAGCACCTCCTCCCGTGGCCGTGACCTCGTGGGTTGTACCTCGTGTTGGCCGCAGCGTAACATTGCTTTAAACTCACGACTTCCAGGACGTTATAAACTAGACTGTTTGATTTACCAGGTAAGGCCCACTGAGCGATGTAGATTTGTTTTTCATAAGCGATCTGGCTATCACTTTTAATAGCTCAACGAAGTGGCTTATCATCACGCGGACATCTAGAGCAGCAGCCAAATACTGTAAATCATACGATGATTCTAAATGTGGAGGGGAAAACCGAAGGACCGGGAGAAGGATCCACGCGACCACGGTGAGAAGATGCATTGGTGGTGGTTTGTGGTTGGTGGTGGTGGTTGGTGGTCGTGGTTGGTGGTTGGTGGTGGTTGGTGGTGGTGGTTTGTGGTTGGTGGAGACTCACCCTCCGTGATCCCCGCAGCAGCGCAAGCGTGGTGCGGCACATGGGCAGCAGGATGAGGGCGCAGTTGAGGTTGATTGCGGAAGCTGAGGCACGGCTAAGGCACAATCCTAGCTGATGGAAGGAGACCCCCCCATTGAGACACCGACACGCACGGGCACCCCACCCCCCCCAACTGCGACAAATACCCCCCCGGTAGCAACACTTGCTCCGAGGGGCTGTCAAGACAGAGCGTGGGGCAAGTGTCGCTGCCGGGCACCGATGGAGGTCGTCACGGCACACCGATGAAGGTCGTCATGGCACACTGATGAAGGTCGTCACGGCACACTGAGGAAGGTCGTCACGGCACACTGATGAAGGTCGTCACGGCACACTGATGAAGGTCGTCACGGCACACTGATGAAGGTCGTCACGGCACACCGATGAAGGTCGTCACGGCACACTGATGAAGGTCGTCACGGCACACTGATGAAGGTCGTCACGGCACACTGATGAAGGTCGTCACGGCACACCGATGAAGGTCGTCACGGCACACTGATGAAGGTCGTCACGGCACACCGATGAAGGTCGTCACGGCACACGGATGAAGGTCGTCACGGCACACTGATGAAGGTCGTCACGGCACACTGAGGAAGGGCGGGTGGCCAACGTCACCCGCGCCCGGTGCTCGTTTCAGGCCGAGCCGATCTAGGGGGAGACCCACTACGCCGCCTCTCCCCACACGCACAAAGATCCCCCGTGTAGCCTTAACAGACTGCAGGGGCAAGTGCTGTTAGCGAGAACCTATAAGGCCGGCACGGCACACGAGTGGGTGGGTGGCCAACACCACGCCCGGCCGCCTTTGTCTCCCCAGTGGCGGTGTTTATACATCGCACCGGGTACTCATTTGAGGCTGAGTCGACCTAGGGGAGGCCCAGGACCGGTTAAGGCAATCGCCACCGGTGTTTGTCGTGAGCGGGAATCGAACCCGGGTCGCCGGGCTCGTAGCGCAGCGTAGCGCTAACCGCTGCACCACCGCTCCCCAAGGACACACCCGCAGACACATTCCACGCACCAATTCGCGCAGACACTTGACACAAACATGAATCCCACTGGGACACGCGATGACAGGTGAGGGCCTTGATGCTGCTGGGTTGTGTCTCTCTACGTGGCCCCTAGAAGTGCAATGCACTTGGTCTATCATCATCATAGTCGTCATCACCATCATCACCATCATCACCATCATCACCATCCTCATGACCATCATCATCACCATCATCATCACCATCATCACCATCATCATCACCATCATCAACGTGACCATCATCACCATCATCACCATCATCACCACCATCATCATCACCATCATCATCACCATCATCATCACCATCATCACCATCATCATCACCATCATTACCATCATCACCATCATCATCACCACCGTCATCATCACCATCATCATCATCACCATCATCACCACCATCATCAACATCATCACCATCATCATCACCATCATCATCACCATCATCATCACCATCATCATCATCACCACCATCATCACCATCATCACCATCATCACCATCATCATCACCATCATCACCATCATCATCACCATCATCATCACCATCATCACCACCATCATCATCATCACCACCATCATCACCATCACCACCATCACCATCATCACCATCATCACCATCATCATCACCACCATCATCACCATCATCATCACCATCATCACCATCATCAACACCATCATCATCACCATCATCACCATCATCATCACCATCACCATCATCATCATCACCATCATCACCATCATCACCATCATCACCATCACCATCATCATCATCATCACCATCATCATCACCATCATCACCACCATCATCACCATCATCACCATCATCACCACCATCATCATCACCATCATCACCATCATCATCACCATCATCACCATCATCAATGTCACCATCGTCACCGTCCACGTCCCAGGGCTGTCGTCACCCCGGGCCCAGAACGTCCCTCCCCGCGTCTCGCTCCTCAGGCCCCACGTCGCGTCACCCTCTCGGGGACTCCTCTCCCGCTCCTCCTCCTCGTCACGCGAGGGGCGATGCTGCGGCTGGGAGACGCCGCCAGGTGGTGGTGGACGCCACTCGGGAGCCGGCTCTGCTGAGTTTCTCCAGATCTCTCCAATTTATATCAAAATTTAATGGGATTGTCTCAGATTTTTTTCTTCAAGATATCCCAGAATGCTTTGAGAATTTTTTTCTCTCCAAGATTTCTCCAGATTGAGAATTTCTTTGATTTCCCCGAATTTTCTTGAACTTTTTCTCCACATTTCTCTGATCGCTCTTCATTTGTTTCCCCAAAATTCTCTCGGATATTATTCTGGATTTTTTTTACTTTCAAATAAAAGATCTCCAGATTTCGATGAATCTCATTGAACTCTCCTCCCAGATTAATTCCAAACTTCCAGAATTCTCGTCCAGGTATCTCAGAATTTCCTCGCATTTTTGTGCAGATTCATTTGCTCACAATTTTAAGTTTTCTTTAAAAATTTCCTCGCAAAAGTAATTAGTTTCAAATCTTTTCCAACGACCTCAGGCAATGCATTAAAAAAACTAGGCCACTGTCAGACAGCCCTCCCTACTCCTCAACGACGCATCTTGCTAAAAACAATCGCCCCACACCGTCTCGCTCCTCCATCTAGGACAGGGCTGGGGAACCTTTTTTTCTGCCAGGGGCCATTTGGATATTTATAACATCATTCGCGGGCCAGACAAAATTATCAACTTTAAAATTAGCCCGTGAGATTTGGTTAAACATTTAATTAACTCGCCCCTAATGCGATGGCTGGAACTGCTTCTCTTTGGCGAGGCGTGTGATGATGGTAGCTGGTGTTGATGATGTTGCTGCTACTCGCAACTGCTTTTCCAGGTTGTCTTCTAGATGTATTTAATTTCGAGTCCCGCCTGCGGTTGCCTTGGCAGGGCCACACCAAGTGATTTTGCGGGCCTCATACGGCCCGCGGGCCGGACGTTCCCCACCCCTGGTCTAGAAGAAGCCCGCTGACTTCCCCATGGCTCCCACGTGGGTTAACAACGAAAATAAATGTCTCGGGCAGCTGCAGCGGCACGAAAAACCAGTTCCGGACAGCTAAAGTGTCAAGGGGCGGGCGCAGGTTGGGGGAGAGCGCTCAGGCGCATCGGCAGGTCTCACCCCCAGCATCTTGTGCAGGTAGTAGTACTCTGGGCCGTAGTAATAGAGCAGGAACGTGCGGCAGAAGACGAAGGTGGTGGCAGCCATCCACAGCATCTGTGTGGACACCGACACGCGCGGCACACAACCACAGAGGGGGAGGGATGCGAGCGGATTGCACGGGCGAGCGGAGGATACCCGATTATTGTCTCCCGACACTCAACCGACCCGACGCGTGCCGCTGGACGGGAGGTGATGGGAGGGGCTTGGTGATGTCATCGGCTTACGGGGGGCGGGGGGGGGGGGGTCCTGCCGTGGGTGGGTGAAGGAAGCCGCTATGTTTCAAGGGGAACCCGAGTAATTGATGACCAAAGAGAGCGTACTCGATTATATTTCCACCACTCTCTCTTTTCACGGCGGATTTTGGCGGCGTCTGGAAGGCTCTTCCTTCCGTACGTAACATTGACACGATGAATCGACTAAAGCAGTGGTTCTTCACCTTTTCTGCAGCCTGGGCCACTTTGGTTCTTAATCGTCACAAGACGCACAATGTTCATAGCCACGTGGGGTTTGATGAAACAAAAGTAAGTTGCAGCTAACGTGCCCGGGCTTAATTTGTGTTTTTGATGATTTACCTTCAACAAAAGATCTGGCCACGTCTCGCACCCCCAGAAAGGGCATCTCGCACCCCAGGTCAACAAGAAGAAGGAGAAGAACCACTGCACTAAAGATATGCGGGGACATTGTCATTGTGGTGAGTCGGGGGACCACTCTGGGAACCGAGTCGCGAGGAGTCTCTGAGCCTCTCGCGAGACCCACGGCGGCGAGCACCTCACTCCAGCAAGCGACCCGGCTCCAGCTCCAGGCCACGACAACAGCAGCAGCAGCATCAGTAACAGCATCATCATCAGCATCATCATCAGCATCATCATCAGCAGCAGCATCATCATCAGCATCATCATCATCATCAGCAGCATCATCATCAGCAGCAGCAGCAGCATCATCATCATCAGCAGCATAATCATAATCATCAGCAGCATCATCAGCATCATCATCAGCAGCAGCATCATCATCATCAGCATCATCATCAGCATCATGATCATCAGCAGCATCATCAGCATCATCATCATCATGACCATCAGCATCATCATCAGCAGCAGCAGCTTGTGCTGTCACGCCCCACAGCCGCGGGCTGTGGAATCCGGCACAAGAACAAAGACAAAGCTCTCCCGTGTAGCCTTGCGCACACTCTGTTAGGGGCAAGTGCTGTCAGCGAGCTCCTGTGGAGTCCGGAACGGGGTAGGGGGGGGGCAGCACCACGCCAGGCTCCAGGTGCTCATTTGAGGCTGAGTCGACATAGGGGAGGCCCAGGACCGGCGCAGATCGCCGTCGTCCTCACTCGTGGTGGTGGCCGGGACTCTCACCCGAGGCTGTGTGTATGTGTGTGTGTGTACACGCTGTGTGTGTGTGTACACGCTGTGTGTGTGTATGTGTGTGTGTACACGCTGTGTGTGTGTACACGCTGTGTGTGTGTATGTGTGTGTGTACACGCTGTGTGTGTGTGTACACGCTGTGTATGTGTGTGTGTACACGCTGTGTGTGTGTGTACACGCTGTGTGTGTGTGTGTACACGCTGTGTGTGTGTACACGCTGTGTGTGTGTGTACACGCTGTGTGTGTGTGTGTGTACACGCTGTGTGTGTGTATGTGTGTGTGTACACGCTGTGTGTGTGTACACGCTGTGTGTGTATGTGTGTGTGTACACGCTGTGTGTGTGTGTACACGCTGTGTGTGTGTACACGCTGTGTGTGTGTGTACACGCTGTGTGTATGTGTGTGTGTACACGCTGTGTGTGTCTGTGTGTGTGTGTACACGCTGTGTGTGTGTGTCTGTGTGTTGTCTGTGTGTGTCTGTGTGTTGTCTGTGTGTGTCTGTGTGTGTCTGTGTGTGTGTCTGTGTGTGTCTGTGTGTTGTCTGTGTGTTGTATGTGTGTTCGTAGGTGCACGCCCCAACTCGCCGTGTCGGGGAGCCATTCCCTGCGAGTGATCCTTACCAGGCAGCAGTGCTTCCACACTTCGTTGAAGACCCAACTCCTGAGCGGCATAGCCATTGTTGCGAGCCGGCCCCTCTCTCTCTCTCCCCCCTGTCTCCCCGCTGTCTCTCTGCCCGTCTCCTGCCCGCCGCGTGGGTGCGGCAAAAGTGGCCGTGTGCGTGCCGACTGCTCTGCTGCGTCCCACAGGGTCGAGTATCAGCAGCACACTGACCAACACCACCCCAGCCCTCATCTCCTCCTCCCCATCTCCCTCCCCCCAGCCCCAGCCCCCCAGCCCCCAGCCTCACTTCCCCTACCCCCGCACCGAGACAAAGGACGTCAGAGGGCTTTCATCCTGGCCACGATGTTCGGCTGGCTGCTGTTAGCGAGCGCCTGTTGAGTCGTGCGTTGGGTGCCGATGGTGATTGACGGCCTTAGTGATGGCGGTGTGTCCGGCCTTCGCAAGGTGCTCGCCGACGTCGCACTTGCCCCAAGAAGTTTGTGGAGGTTATACGGGGGATCTTTATCTTTCTCTGGTGTGTGTGCCCCTTGTGCCTGGGGGTCAAGGGGAGCGGTGGCGCAGCGGTTAGCGCCACGCCGCGCTACGAATCCGGCGCGTCCCGAGTTCGATTCCCGCTCCCGGCCAACAGCAGTGGCGATTATCTGAACCGGTCCTGGGCCTCCCATAGGTCAACTCAGCCTCAAAAGCCGTGCGTAAACGTTGGCACTGGGGAGACAAAGGCGGCCAGGCGTTGTGCTGGCCACCTACCCCCTCGTGTGCCGTGCTGTCCTTAGGTACTCCTTAACAGCACTTGCCCCTGAAGGCTGTAGAGGCTATACGGGCAATCTTTATCTCTGGGGTCACCAAGTGGAGAGCGGTGGCGCAGTGGTTAGCCCACCACGCTACGAACCCGGCGACCGCAGTTCGATTCCCGCTGGCGACCAAAGTTAGTGGCGAATATCTGAACCGGTCCTGGGCCCCCCTCCTAGGTCGACTCAGCCTCAAATGGGTACCCGGTGGAGTTGGCCATACCATCCCCCAGTGGACGCACTCCGCATGCATACAGGGCCAAATAGATCGATACACGCACCAGGGCACACACAGCGAACACACACACACACAGCGAACACACACACACACAGCGAACACACACACACACAGCGAACACGCACACACACAGCGAACACGCACACACACACAGCGAACACACACACAGCGAACACGCACACACACACAGCGAACACACACACAGCGAACACGCACACACACACAGCGAACACGCACACACACACAGCGTACACACACACACAGCGAACACGCACGGCTACACACAGCGAACACACACACACAGCGAACACGCACGGCTACACACAGCGAACACACACACACAGTGCCGGATTGTATTATTATCCTTGTAGCACAAGTAGCTACACATGCAGCTACGGGCCCCGCACTTTCAAGGGCCCCGCGCTAAATGCTTTCAAGCTATCAATTCCGGTTCAGTGATTCTGCACTTGCTCTATTACTACAGTATTATACTGCCTTCAACTTTTATGAACGAGTGGGTGTTTAAGGTGAGCGATTTGTCGTATTATCTGGCTGACTCGCACCCACCACTCACCCAACAACCGCCATTCGCCACTAAGTGGCGGTGACGTCACCACGGCGCTTGTGCCAGGCTAGGTGCACCTTGAGGCCACGTGAAGTGTCGCACGCCAGCTGGCAGGAGGTCACGGGAGAGACCCAGCAGGTGTCATTGGTTGACTGACTGAGATGACTGGCAGATGCACCACCTGTGCCCCCTACTATGCTAACGTGGTGTGTTTTATCCGCCCGGCGCTTTACGCGTTGTTGTGAGCTTCGCTCCTCTGTACTCCGCTGTTCATGGAGGGCGACTGCCTCCAACCACCCAGTAGCAGCGTCCTTCACGAGCCTCCTCCTCCACAGAGGGTGATCTTGACACCGCTGGTACCAGTTCTTGACAAGTCCACTCAAATCTAGAATTAAGTCCACTCAGCTCCATATCGTCTCGTACCACATCACTCCATCTCTTCTCTAGCCCGTGCCGCGCCCGTTTAACCCCCTCTACCCGGCCGAACAAAAGCTGTTTGGGCACGCGGTGGCTGGGCATGCGGGCTACGTGACCCAGCCAACGCAGCCTTGCCTGCCGGAGGAGCTCAACGATGGGATTCTTTCCAGATCGTTCGACGATTTGTGAGCTCCTCACACAATCCAGCCTGCTGGTTAAACTCAGGATGGATCGTAGGCGTGCCAGCTTGAATGTTTATAACCGGCGAAGATGTTCCATTGGGGGGGGCGGGGGGGGCAAGCGTAGAGAAGTAAGGGTATGACCATGGCCGACAAGACCAGAATCTGTGTGTGGAGCGACAGACCAGGTAGCTTCCACGCAGCGTTGCGCAGCCGATGAAAATATCCCGCTCGACTGATTCGGAGTGAGACCTCTGCTGTCAGACCACTCACTCACCCACTCACTCACCCACTCACTCACTCACTCACCCACTCACCCACTCACTCACCCACTCACACAGTCACCCACTCACCCATTCACCCACTCACTCACCCACTCACCCACTCACTCACTCACCCACTCACTCACCCACTCACTCACCCACTCACTCACTCACTCACCCACTCACACAGTCACTCACTCACCCACTCACTCACCCACCCCCTCACCCACTCACTCACCCACTCACCACCCCCTCACCCACCCCCTCACCCACTCACCCACCCACTCACCCACCCACTCACCCACCCACTCACCCACCCACTCACCCACCCACCCACCCACTCACCCACCCACCCACCCACCCACTCACCCACCCACTCACCCACCCACTCACCCACCCACTCACCCACCCACCCACTCACCCACCCACTCACCCACCCACTCACCCACCCACTCACCCACCCACTCACCCACTCACCCACCCACCCACTCACCCACTCACCCACCCACTCACCCACCCACTCACCCACTCACCCACCCACTCACCCACTCACCCACCCACTCACCCACCCACTCACCCACTCACCCACCCACTCACCCACTCACACAGTCACTCACTCACCCACTCACTCACCCACCCCCTCACCCACTCACTCACTCACTCACCCACTCACACAGTCACTCACTCACCCACTCACTCACCCACCCCCTCACCCACTCACTCACTCACTCACCCACTCACACAGTCACTCACTCACCCACTCACCCACCCACTCACCCACTCACTCACTCACTCACCCACTCACACAGTCACTCACTCACCCACTCACTCACCCACCCCCTCACCCACTCACTCACCCACTCACCCACCCCCTCACCCACTCACTCACCCACTCACCCACCCCCTCACCCACCCCCTCACCCACTCACTCACCCACTCACCCACCCCCTCACCCACCCCCTCACCCACTCACCCACCCACCCACCCACTCACCCACCCACTCACCCACCCACTCACCCACCCACTCACCCACCCACTCACCACGCTGTGTGTCACCTCACTTTTCTTTCTGCTGCTTTCCCTGCGCTGTTCCCCTCTGGAACCCGCTCCTCCCATCATCGCCTCTCTCCCCAAAGCTCGTATCATCACCTGGCACGACTCAACTGCCATAGTGCTATTTGTTGCTGACCGCTTGGCGTCTGTGCCCCATGTGCTCATCAGCCACAGTGATTGTTTTTTTAACCACAGGAAATCCACACACACATCCACACACACACATCACTCGCGCCACCACGAACATGAACACAGCATTCTAATATCAACACAACATCGACTCGTGCCAATCAATCTGAACACGCGTCGTTATAGACAGCGCCAGCTCGACTCACACGAGGCCGCTGTGGTGGTGGTTGTTGTTGGTGTTGTTGTTGTTGGTGGTGAGAGCTGAATGTTGGCGACCGACGTTTACAGCAGAACCCGGCCCTGCCGCTTCTGCCACGGTGGTGGTGGTGGCCCCGCTAGGATATGTTGACTACCTCGCCTGGGATGCAGGAGGTCGTGGGTTCGATCCCCACCCTGACGCCTGCTGCTGCTGTATATTTGGAGTTTGCGTGTCTCTCTCATCATCATCATCATCACGGTGGCTAGGAGATGTTAACTACGTCGCCTGGTATGCAGGAGATCGGGGGTTCGATCCGGACCCTGACGCCTGCTGCTGCTGTATATTTGGAGTTTGCGTGTCTCTCATCATCATCATCACGGTGGCTAGGAGATGTTGACTACCTCGCCTGGGATGCAGGAGGTCGATCCCGACCCTGACGCCTGCTGCTGTATATTTGGAGTTTGCGTGTCTCTCTCTCTCCACGTGGTCGCGTGGATTTTTACGCGGGGTACTCCGGTTGTTTCCCCTCCACACTTAAGCACGTCACGCGTAGAGGTTGTTTAGGTTATGCTGCTGCTATTAATGGCCAAATGCTGGGCCACGTTGTTGAGCTTTCAGTTGTGGTCAGGTCGCTTCTGAAAAACAATGTAATACCTCAGTGGGCTTTGTCTGGAAAGATGTGGGTGGTTTAGTGTTGTATCGTGTTTGTGTCTGGGTGATGTGTGTTGTCTATCTTGTACTGTGTACTGTGTTTGTGTCTGGGTGATGTGTGTTGTCTATCTTGTACTGTGTACTGTGTTTGTGTCTGGGTGATGTGTGTTGTCTATCTTGTACTGTGTACTGTGTTTGTGTCTGGGTGATGTGTGTTGTCTATCTTGTACTGTGCACGACGATCGTGTGTGTGTACTGTGTGTGTGTACTGTGTGTGTACTATGTTGTTCTTGTACTGTGTTTGTGTACTGTGTTGTGTACTGTGTCTGTGTACTGTGTTTCTGTACTGTGTACTATGTTTGTGTAATGTGTTTGTGTACTGTGTGTGCACTGTGTGTGTGTACTGTGTGTGTACTGTGTTTGTATACTGTGTGTGTACTGTGTGTGTACTGTGTTTGTTTACTGTGTGTGTACTGTGTTTGTGTACTGTGTGTGTACTGTGTGTACTGTGTGTACTGTGTCTGTGTACTGTGTTTGTGTACTGTGTGCAATGTGTGTACTGTGTGTGTGTACTCTGTGTGTATTGTGTGTACTGTGTTTGTGTACTGTGTGTGTGTACTGTGTTTGTGTACTGTGTGTGTGTACTGTGTTTGTGTACTGTGTGTGTGTACTGTGTGTGTGTACTGTGTTTGTGTACTGTGTGTGTGTACTGTGTTTGTGTACTGTGTGTGTACTGTGTGTGTGTACTCTGTGTGTATTGTGTGTACTGTGTTTGTGTACTGTGTGTGTGTACTGTGTGTGTGTACTGTGTTGTTGTTGTAACGTTCCTACCCCGTGCCCTTACTGGACATCTGTGAACAAAGAGCTTTATAGCTCATCGGATTTCTCCTGCAGCCTAAATAAATAAATAAAGACTCTGACTCTCCCGGCGAGGATGTGAACGCGATGTGAACGCCGCTTACATCACCAGACGCTCTCTCTCTCTCGTTATTTACCGGAAAGGAATTCGCCAAACATCCCAATGGAGCAGAAGCCTCCTGAAATAAACGGTGTTGTTGTTGTTACCTTATATAGATTGATCAAGCGCCTTCGTCTGAGGCGCTTTACAACAATTATAAACTTGTACGTGCAGATGACAGCGGTTCAAATCGAGCGTGTGGTTGTAATTACCAAGTGGTGGTGTAGACGTGGTGACAGCTGGGCAGGCGGAGTGGTTAAGGAGCGGTAGGGGTGGTGACAGGGGTAGTGATAGGGGTAGTGATAGGGGTAGTGATAGGGGTGGTGATAGGGGTAGTGATAGGGGTAGTGATAAGGGTGGTGATAGGGGTGGTGATAGGGGTAGTGACAGGGGTGGTGATAGGGGTGGTGATAGGGGTGGTGACAGGGGTGGTGATAGGGGTAGTGATAGGGGTAGTGGTAGGGGTGGTGATAGGGGTAGTGATAGGGGTGGTGATAGGGGTAGTGGTAGGGGTAGTGATAGGGGTAGGGGTGGTGATAGGGGTAGTGGTAGGGGTGGTGATAGGGGTAGTGATAGGGGTAGTGATAGGGGTGGTGATAGGGGCAGTGATAGGGGTAGTGATAGGGGTAGTGGTAGGGGTAGTGGTAGTGATAGGGGTAGGGGTGGTGATAGGGGTAGTGGTAGAGGTGGTGATAGGGGTAGTGATAGGGGTGGTGATAGGGGTGGTGATAGGGGCAGTGATAGGGGTAGTGATAGGGGTGGTGATAGGGGCAGTGATAGGGGTGGTGATAGGGGCAGTGATAGGGGTGGTGATAGGGGTAGTGATAGGGGTAGTGATAGGGGTAGTGATAGGGGTGGTGATAGGGGCAGTGATAGGGGTGGTGATAGGGGCAGTGATAGGGGTAGTGATAGGGGTGGTGATAGGGGTAGTGGTAGGGGTAGTGGTGGTGATAGGGGTGGTGATGGGGGTGGTGATGGGGGTAGTGATGGGGATAGTGGTAGGGGTGGTGGTAGGGGTGGTGATAAGGGTGGTGGTAGGGGTAGTGGTAGGGGTGGTGATGGGGGTGGTGATGGGGGTGGTGATGGGGATAGTGATGGGGGTGGTGGTGGGGGTGGTGATGGGAGTAGTGATGGGGGTAGTGACAGGGGTAGTGGTAGGGGTGGTGATGGGGGTGGTGATGGGAGTGGTGATGGGGGTAGTGATAGGGGTAGGTTTGGTCGTAGCTTGGCGTGCGGGGGCAGGCAGTAGCAGGATGATGATGCTGGGCTAGGGGAGGAGAGATGGGGGGTATAAATTTTGACTTAAAGTTTTCGTGACTGCAGGAATCCACCCAAAGAATATGAGATGGGGGTTGTTTTAACGCAGGACCGGAAGCTGGTGGTAGTTATTATCGTGAAGATGATTGCTCTGCGTGCTGCAGTGAAGGGGAGCAGGAGGGGAAATGAGCGAGCGAGCGAGCGAGACTGGGCACAGGGCGAGGGGGGCACAGGGAGGGCGAGTCAAGATCGGGAGCGTAGAGGGCGGAATGGGACAGAGTCGTAAGAGATGGAGAAGCATGATAAGGTAGGGCAAGCCCACAGAGGGAGTTGTGTACGCACACAGTCTGAGCTTTGAACTTATTGCTGTCCTTCCCCCGCACCTCCGATCAGCACGGTTGGCTACGTACGGTGCGAAAGAAGTTCAACACACGTACGTAGCCCAAGCGTGCTCGTCGCTTGGGCTACGCAATCGTTGGGCGAGAGTGAGACCATTAAACAGACAGCGATGACGTTGACATTCAGCGAGGCTCTCCTAGGATCGAGGAACGTTGAGTCAAACATCGCAACGTTATAGGACCACAGAGCTTGGGCAATCGTTGGCGCTGACTCTGGTGCCATTCCGCTTGTCGGGGGGTCCCCCCCCCCCAACGTCCTCCTCTCCCTCTCTCGACGCGCGAGTCTTCTTTGGACGCTGGGGGGGGGGCTGGAAGAGCCCTCTGTGCCAGCGTGAATGGCACCCTCCTCGTCACCTTCTCACGTGCTCGGTGGTGGGGCGTGGCGTCACGTGACGTGACGTTTTTGTGTCGTGCGTGGCGCGTGCAGCACCACGTGCCGCAGCACGTGGCTTTTTTCGACTGTGTTTGGCTATTTGTTGCTGGTGACTTTGTTTCGTATCGAAATGGGCTCCAGGGCTGTTGCTGCTGGCAGCAATAAAAGTTATTTACAAGTCAAACGTCTCTCTCTCTCTCTGTGCACCATTCCCTCCCCCGTAAGCGCCGCGTGAGTGCCGCACGTTCTGCATGGATGATGCAGAACGTGCCTTCTTGTTTGTCTTCTATCTACGTAACTTTACCGAAACAACCAAGAACATGGCTTATGCTAGTCTTGGTTCTTTCGGTAAAGTCACGTAGAAGGGAAATAATACAATAATATAAATATAAAACAATAACAATTCGCACGACGTTTCGACTGCAACACAAGCAATCATCAGTCGAAACGTCGTGAGAATTTTATATTTTTTTTATTTTATTATTTCCCTTCTACGTGACTTTACCGAAAGAACCAAGAACATGGCTTATGATGTTGTCATTCTGCAGCATTACGATTCACCACGAGGAGTGAGAATTACGCGTCTCCTCGATCACAATTATGAACAATTTATTCGACAAGCTGACGGTAGAATTAGCCAAATATATTCGCGTGTTTCTTCGCATGTTTTGCCACAATCACGTGTGATCAATGCAGACGTGATGCCTTGCAAGAAGGTTTCTATTTGGTGTTTGTACATCTTAACACAACTCCTGTTTTATTCCAGAAAGGATCAAAAACGACTCTTATTTTTCATCATTTTTGATACTCGCAAAACAGTGTCATTGATCTAACTGCTCGACCCAAGCTGTAAGTGTTCTGATACTGGCATCGTCTTTGTCCTGTTCGCCCTTTGCTGTTCTCTGGTATAACACTGGCAGTGAGACTTGGCCATGAAGAAAGCTGTCTCTGGGGTAGAGCAATCAGTTTCAAAGACAATGCGTTTATTATTATTATCCGAGCATATTTGCATGTTTTTCCACAAGTAACGTGTGGTTAATGCAGACTTGATGCCTTGCAAAAGGGTTTCTGATTGGAGTTTGAACATCTTAACGCAACTCCTTTTTGACTGCCAAAAAGGGTAGAAACCTCTTATTTTTCACCAACTAAATATTATTCACTCAACGCACAGCGCTTTGAAATCGTCCGTTGTGGAAAGCTGTCCGTCGTCTTGTCACCACCGCGAATTCGCTTCACAGGGATTCGTTTGATTGCACTGCGCGAGCGATGCGACGGATGTTGAAACCCCCCTCCACCACGCGTTCTCATCACGGTAAAGACCTCGATCAATGAACCTCGCCGCCATCGCAAGCCCCCCATCCCCCTTCTGGAATGCCACCGCCAGAGGCGTAGCTGGGGGGGGGCAGGGGGGTACATGTGTCCCCGGGCGCCAAGGTAAAGGGGCGCTAAAGTTGTAATCGGCCGGGAGCTGAGCAAGAGTTGCTGAAGAACTTCCCGTACATGTGCCAGGGTCTGTCTGCCATGGGGAACAAATGGCCATAGCCCGAAACGTCGCCTGTGCGAGGGAGTACGAGAGAGAGAGAGCACGCGGTGGCAAGGAACAGTTTGGGGGGAGGATGGGGGGGGGGCTGTGGCAGGATTAGAGGGGAATTGTTTTTTAAAAACCCAAATGCCCCTCGCTTAAGTGAAGCCATGAAATTACTTCCGTAGGAAATAGTCTGCAGAGGTGGTAAAGTGTGGTGTGTGTGTGTCGTGTGTCATGTGTGTGTGTGTGTCGTGTGTGTGTGTGTAGTGTGTGTGTGTCGTGTGTGTGTGTCGCGTGTGTAGTGTGTGTGTAGTGTGTGTGTGTCGTGTGTGTGTGTCGTGTGTGTAGTGTGTGTGTAGTGTGTGTAGTGTGTATGTAGTGTGTGTGTGTAGTGTGTGTGTCGTGTGTGTCTGTGTGTCGTGTGTAGTGTGTGTAGTGTGTGTGTGTCGTGTATCTGTGTGTGTCGCGTGTGTGTGTCCTGTGTGTGTGTCGTGTGTGTAGTGTGTCGTGTGTGTCTGTGTGTGTAGTGTGTGTGTCGCGTGTGTAGTGTGTGTGTCGTGTGTGTGTGTCGTGTGTGTGTGTAGTGTGTGTCGTGTGTGTGTCGCGTGTGTGTGTGTCTGTTTGGGGTGTGTGTGGTGTGTGTGGTGTGTGTGTGTCGTGTGTGTGTGTCGAGTGTGTGTGTAGTGTGTGGTGTGTGTAGTGTGTGTATGTCTGTGTGGGGTGTGTGTGTAGTGTGTGTGTCGTGTGTGTAGTGTGTGTGTGTAGTGTGTCCTGTCGGGAGCGGTAGTGTAGCGGTTCGCTCGCTGCGCTACGAACCTGGCGACCCGGGTTCGATTCCCGCTCAGTGACGATTATCTGAACCCTAGGTCGACTCAGCCTCAAATGAGTACCTGGTGCGGTGTGTAATAAACATCGCCACTGGGGAGACAAAGACGGCCGGGCGTGGTGTTGGCCACCCAGCCCCTCGCGTGCTGTGCTCGCCCGGCCGCCTTTGTATCCCTAGTGACAATATTTACGCACCGCCCCAGGTACCCATTTGAGGCTGAGTCGGCCTAGGGGAGGCCCAGGACCGGTTCTGATATTCGTCACCGTGAGCGGGAATCGAACTCGGGTGGCTGACTTCGTAGCGCGAACCGCTGCACTCCGATCGGTTTCGGTGCTAATGACTCGCTGTGTATCACACATTCTAGATGATCGATTTACATTCTAGATTATCGATTCACATTCTGGCATCTCCTGTCACATCCTGGATTCTAGATTTACGTTCCGGATTCTCATAGGTTTGCACAGCGCAAAAGCTGTTGACCGATGAATGTTCTCGCTTAGCTCCAGCACCTGCTGTCAACCATGACCAGATCTGTCTTGTCCACGTGATTCCCACGCTGTGCCCTCCATTGTGCAGTCTCTGCAGTCGGTTTGCTGCACCTCAGTGTCACACATTCGCGTGTTCTGAAGCGAATTCGAGCATCCCCATCTCCATACTTCTTGCACGAAGCGTTCTCATCCGGCGTTATCCTTCCCAAATGTTTCGCATTCCAATCTCCCACAATTAGCTTCACGTCTTTCCGAGGCAGTTTCTTGAGCGAGCTTTTCAGCGTCGCGTACAACTCCCAACAACACTCCTCTCGCCCCGTGCTGTCTGATGCCGGTGCTTGCATTTGGGGTGACATATTTAGGGGGCGGCCATTGTATCCCGCCTCGAGATCAACGGTCTCTATCCCAATCACGATGCTGTCGCTTTAGCGCTCAACAAGAGCCACCTCGCTCCTCTGGTGTGTGAACTCTGCCTGGCCCTGACCGCCAGCTGCTGCACTGCTGTAGCTGCTGCAGATGCTGCCCTGCTGCTCTGCTGCCCTGCTGCAGCTGCTGCGCTGCAGATGCTGCCCTGCTGCAGCTGCTGCCCTGCTGCCCTGCTGCTTGATGTTTGAATATCTTAACACCTCCAGTTGTATTGCCATGAAGGGTCAAACCGATTATTTTTTTTGTCCATCCTGTGATACTGGCTAAAAGGTCCCAAGTATGAACACGTTAAGATAAATTACTCGACATTTTGCTCCCCCCAGAAAATGAACCATAATTGCCACAAAAATTTTGTTACAAATGAACAAAAATTACTGTTCCGAAAACTACACACAGCGTCAAATATCGTAGCCGCTACTGGGTGTTAGTCACTGAACGCCGTGGGCCTTGCTGACGACTGACACATGCACATGCATGGGAGGCGCACGATAACTTCATTGTGAGTATTGTACCATTCAATATTGTGTTTTATTAATACCGTCACTCTGGGACTGTCTTCTTCTAAACCCAATACACGGTGCATCTAGAATAATATAAATATAGTGATCGCCTAACATATAGTATTGTACATTACGGGGTTAAAAAAACATCCTGAGCTATTGCAGTTAAAAGTGCGTCGGGAGAAAGGAGGGAACGGGCCCACAGTCGGATCTTGCATCGCCACCCCGTTGACATCTGTGGAAAAAGAGATTTATAGCTCATCGGATTCCTCCAGTATAGATACATATTCTGTGTCTGGGACAGGGCCCTGCAGACATGTGCAGTCGCCCGCTGTTGGTGTGGGCACTGTGAGACCCGCCCCGCACTCTACTCGTGCTGCCCCACGTGCTGCTGCTGCTGCCGCGAGAAGAGACCTCACGGAGGGCCGCGTGGCCCACGTGGAGGGGGTGGGGGACTCTGTGAGTTCACGAGCAGAGATTGCTGACGTGGATTAGAAGCCAGAGACATTATCCGCGTGTGAGACCCGCGACCCTGATCGCAGCGATGATGATGTCACGCCGGAGATACACACACACAAATACACACACGCACACACACACGCACACACACACACGCATACACACGCACGCGCACACGCACGCACACACACTCACACACGCACACACACACGCTCACACACGGACACACTCACACACGCACGCGCACACACACGCACACACACACACACGCGCACACACACACACACGCACACAAACTCATGCACGCACACGCACACACGCACGCACGCACACGCACGCACGCACACGCACGCACACTCACACACACGCACGCGGTGAGCGGCCGTGCACAGGATGGCTGGGCAGGACGCGACGTGTGTGGTCCAGGCTCCCACCACCACCGATGGCGGGATGAGCTGAACCCTGAAGACGGCGTGGAGGGGGCCAGGCGGTGACTTTGATCAGCGCGCGAGGATGTTTGCAAGTGGCCGTGGTGACGCGCACGGCGCCTGTAATTCATTGGCGGGGGGTTGGTGGACCACGAGAAGATGCGCTCGCAGTTCGCCTCGCGTCGGGCACTGGCGTGTGCTGCGGTGTTCATGGCACTGGCGTGTGCTGCGGTGTTCATGACACTGGCGTGTGCTGCGGTGTTCATGACACTGGCGTGTGCTGCGGTGTTCATGACATTGGCGTGTGCTGCGGTGTTCATGACATTGGCGTGTGCTGCGGTGTTCATGACATCGCGGTGTCGTGGGCACAGGCCCCACGAGGCGAAGCAGCCAGCGACAATCAGGAGCGCTGTGCTCGTGGTGTCGTCGCGGGCAGTGAGAGGCGTGACGATGGGTGGCACTCTGGGATTGACTCTCGATATCCGAATGACTCCTCGTTGTCATCACCAGACGTGGCCAATCCACTGCTGGATGAGAGCCCCCCCCACTCCTCTTCCCCTAAGCCGTCGCCATCTATCGCAGTCCAGCCGGCACCTGCACGCGAGCCGATTTCATCGCTCCATCTCCAGAGCGGCCGTGTCCCCTTGGGCTGCCGCTCCGTCACCAGTCTTGACCACCCAAGCCAACCCTCGCCTTCCTTCCCTCGCCGCTAACCTGCGCGTGTCCTCTCGTCCACGCCATCTCGCTCGCTCTCTCGTCTGTCTACCTCTTAAATGGAGTTGCAACCACGCGTATCTGAACACTCCTCTCCTTGTTGTTCCGTTTTGTCGTCAGTGTCCACGTCCCAGGCTACGAGGTCACCGGACGGCTCGGAGGTCGGAGACTCGGAGCCGACTCCGCCGAGAGCCTGGCCTCAAATCCGGCTCGTAGCCACCGCCCGTGAGTCAACCGAGTGGTCAAGCCGAGCGAGTCGGTGGCCTCAACCCGCTCACCAACGACTTAGAGACTCAGAGGCTCACGTGGGGACACGTAGAGAGTCACGCAGGAGCCTGTAGACTCACACAGAGACTCATAGACTCACACAGAGACCTATAGACTCACACGGAGACACACAGACTCACATAGAGACCCACAGACTCACAAAGAGACCCACAGACTCACATAGAGACCCACAGACTCACATAGAGACCCACAGACTCACATAGAGACCCACAGACTCACATAGAGACCCATAAACTCACAAAGAGACCCACAGACTCACATCGACTGAGTTGTGATGATACTGGTTTCTCAAGTGTCGCGAGTTGGTGGTCTCAGCCCGATCACAACCCAGCACATTCACTTTGGTTGTTGCAATCTAATTAGGTTAAATTCTATCTTTGAGAATTTAAAATATCTAAAAATCAGTTTTACCGTCACGCAACAATCAATCTCACAGCACTTTGTGGGGCGGTGCGCCACCGACTGTGTAAGAGACCTCCCCCACACGACGGTAACGTATTTTATCAACCCCAGGGGGGGGATTGTGATGATTGATTGATAATGACGCCTCCCCAACCAGGAGTCGAGCTCGCAACCCTCCGATCGCTGCGAGCCGCACGCCGTCCCGAGCCACCCTGGCTGGGTAAAACATAAAATCAAAGAGACGTCAAGAAAAAAAATGTCATTAAACTGCGATCAGTGTTTCATCCCCCTAACCTCTCTCGCGAGTCTCGAGACTCGGCAGAGTCTCTGGGTCTGCGCTGAGCGCAGTGGTGGCGGTGGTTGCGGTGGTTGTGGTGGTTGCGGTGGTGGCGGTGGTGGCGGTGGTTGTGGTGGTTGCGGTGGTGGCGGTGGTTGTGGTGGTTGCGGTGGTGGCGGTGGTTGTGGTGGTTGCGGTGGTTGTGGTGGTTTCGGTGGTGGTGGTGGTTGCGGTGGTTGCGGTGGTGGCGGTGGTTGTGGTGGTTGTGGTGGTTGCGGTGGTTGTGGTGGTTGCGGTGGTGGTTGCGGTGGTTGCGGTGGTGGCGGTGGTTGTGGTGGTTGTGGTGGTTGCGGTGGTGGCGGGGCCGTGCAGAGAAACAGCCGTGGAGTTGGGCACGGACCTCGAACGCGCGGCGTGTTTTAGATTAGGGGCTGAGAGGAGAGAGGATATGAACTCATGTGGATTCAAGTCACTGGCTCAATTCCAAAGCCAGGCCATATTTTGTCCCAAGGAATTCCATCATGTTGACTACTCTTGGCCATTGCCGCGTCTTGCTGGGCTGGGGGTCATCGCCGTTCTCCTATCACGCCGCGTGGTGCTTGGGGACGCGAATTAGATGTAATGCGATGAATGCGATGAATGCTGTAAAGTTTTTCTTTATATAACGCGGACACGAATCGATTACACAGCGTGCTTCAAAAAAATGTTAACACTTACATGGGATTTCGTTTTTAATGGGGGAAAAAACGATACTACGCTGTAACATGATAACAAGGTTATGTTAGTAGCTTCAAAGCGTCTCCACTTGTTCCCCATCGTTGTCAACGCGCGCCTGGAACCTTCTACGGGTGGTCTGCAGAGCCCCGGGGCGCGTTTCTTCGCGTTACTGTTGCAAATTCTCCGTAGTTGTTCACATCGCATTGTGATTTAAAGCTGTTGTGACTGCAGGGATTCATATTCTTGGTTCTTTCGGTAAAGTCACGTAGAAGGGAAATAATAAAATAATAAAAATAGTTTTATTATAATAAAATAATACAAATATTTTCTTTATTTGTATTATTTTATTATTTCGCTTCTACGTGACATTACCGAGAGCAGCAACAATACGTGGTGTTCACATTGTTTTGAAGCAGCCCCCCCCCCTGCCGCAAGGCGCGACCTCGCGAAGGCAGCGAACGGCGTCACGTGGGGAGGGAGCGAGCGGCGGTCGCACGGCGGCTGCCCCGGGCGGAGCAGCCTCCTCCTCCTCGTCATCGCACCAGGCAAGTTGGGAGCCTGCTGCTGCTGCCTGCTGCTGCTGTTGCTGCTGCTGCTCCTGCTGCCGCCTGCTGCTGTTTCTGCTGCTGCTACTACTGCTGTTGCTGCTGCTACTGCTGTTGCTGCTGCTGTTGCTGCTGCTGCTGCCGCTGCTGCTGAGTGCAACTGCTGCTGCTACTACTGCTGCTTACTGCTGCTACTACTGCTGCTTACTGCTGCTGCTGCTTACTGCTGCTGCTACTACTGCTGCTTACTGCTGCTGCTGCCTGCTGCTGCCTGCTGCTGCTCGACACCGCCTCGAGTCGCCATCCCTGACAGGCGCCCTTCGCTCGGCCTCTTCGCGCGTCTCACGCGTCGTCGTCGTGGTGGCGGACTGCGCTCGGCGCCCCCGTCGTGTCCACGAGAGCTTCACATCGACATTGTTCTTCTTCTCGCCGCCAAGGGGAAACCCTCACGTGGAGGACGGCGGAACAGAATCTAAGGGCACGATTCGTCCCATACCTCCTGTCAGCCCGTGGCTTAGCTGACTCCGGCTTCGCTGCCCGTGGAGTGGAAGTCCGCAGCAGCAGCAGCAGCAGCGAGGAAGGGCCACGCCGGGCCGCACCATCTGCCGCCGCTGCCTCGACCCCGACGCTTTGCCCGTCTCCTTGTGCGGGGACATCGCGTTTTGTCCAACTGTTTCTGTGCCTCTCCTCGCGATGTATTAGGGGCACGCGGGTGACCGAGGCGGTCTGAATTGGCCAGTAATGAGGTCGGGCACTCACAAGGGGCTGACAGGTTTTGGCTTCTTGTTGCTGAGCGTGGCTCTGCCATGCGGCCCCTCGGCTGAGTCCGGGTTGTCTGGACGGGGGGGGGGGGCTGCGTACTTCTATGCTCCCGCTGCCCGAGCAATCCGCCGTGGCCAGCGTGGTGACGTGTGCTCTAATAATTCCCAGTAGACCCACGCCACGCGGGCGGGCCCTCATCCAGCAGTGGAGCGGCATGCGGCGCACGCGCCCGGCGACAGATCACCAGCCGCGGGGCGATAAATCTCACGTCGCAAGGGACAAGGTTGCGCAATTGTCGTGCGCAACTTTGCGGGTAACTGTTTTTTTTGGACCTCGACTTACAATTCCCGAGTCCGTGATTTCAGCTCTCGGTGCCATGGCAACCCACGGCGGATTGTGTCGAAGACAAACAAACAAAAAGGGGTGAGGCTCAACCAATGCGCGGATAGATTAACAAGATCTTCGTCGATAGAACCGCACACGAGCACGGATGGGCTCCCTGGAGATGACGCTCGTGGCTGTACGTCACGTGACTGACGAACGGGCACATTCACAAAACAAAAAATGGAAAGTTCTTCTTCTTCTTTGTGGCGTTTGCCGCGGCTTCATTTCTCACTCAGTCATTTCCCGAAACGCCGCCGCTGTCGGTCGGTTGGCCCGGAGTGGGGATCATCGGCGTAAGGCACTACTACTACCACTGGAGTTCCAACCTCTCACACGCCTAGATTATTGCACCCTATGGTCCTGCACATCGGCGTAAGGCACTACTACTACCACTGGAGGTCCAACCTCTCACACGCCTAGATTATTGCACCCTATGCTCCTGCACACCGGCGCAGGATCGCGAGGACACGCGAGGTGGATGGATGTGGGGGGGGGGGGCTAAAATAATCCCCGTGGACTTTGCTCCGGACTGATCCGGGTGAAATGAAGTTCTCCGCGTTGCGAATCGGCCGGTGGTAAACGTTGCGCCTTGCGACCATTTCGATGAAAGTTTTCACGATAAACTTTTGCCCTTTTGACGTCATCGCGAACGCAACGTTCGCCGTCGTTTCGCGACACGAAGAATCCGCCCGGATTTCGCGGAGCAGCGCAGACCGCCTGTTGGAGGTTGTCCCGCGGAAGTGGATGTCGCAGAACTGCCACTGAGATCCCTTCTCCAAGTGACATTTGGTTCATACTCTGCCGCTGAGAGCAATGCGCATCGCGTCACAAACTGCTGTTTTTCATTCTCAGAGCTGGACTTTAGCCAAGTTAAGTGCAGAACCCAATTTAACGCGATTTGGTTTTTTTTTATGCAGTCATCGGTGACCGGGGTGAGAACATCAACTCACTAGACTTGAAGAATCTGGTTTAATCACAGGCAGCTGCATGACATCGATCCCAGGACCTCAGCGGAAACTCGTGTTCGACTCCCTGCCACGGCCAACATCAATGGTGAATTCTAGATTTGAAGCTTTCGTGACTGCAATGATTCATATTCTCAGGTTTTTTCGGTAAAGTCACGTAGGTAAAAACATTAAAATTAATGAAAGTAAAATAAAACAAAACAAAATAAAATTCACGACGTTTCGGAGGCAACACAAGTCTCCGTCATCAGGTGGGACCGTCACAGCCGAATTAGCTGCATCAAGTGAAGCAATGATTCAAGATGTAATCCCTTATAAGCAAGTTGAAGGGAGGTGGAGGGGGGGGGGAGAGCTTATCAGGCTGTGGTAGCCAATGAATGGAAACGTATCGGGAGGGAGGAGGAGCGGTGATCAAAGACTGCACGCAGTGCTCAACACAATGAATGGAGACGTGTCGGGACGGAGGGCGAGCGGCGATCAAAGACTGCACGCAGTGCTCAACACAATGAATGGAGACGCGCCGGGACGGAGGGCGAGCGGTGATCAAAGACATCACGTAGTGCTCAACACAATGAATGGAAACGTGGCGAGCGGTGATCAAAGAACAATGAAGAGATTACTGTTAAACACTGTGGATGTTAACACTCGGTGAAGTAAATTAAAAACTCAGTAATCACTGGAAAGATGTTATTAACCACGCAAAAAAGACTTAATTACACTTTTTGGACCATCTTATCTGACAGGCACTATTTTAATTTACTTCACCGAGTGTTAACATCCACAGTGTTTAACAGTAATCTCTTCATTGTTCTTTGATCACCGCTCGCCACGTTTCCATTCATTGTGTTGAGCACTACGTGATGTCTTTGATCACCGCTCGCCCTCCGTCCCGGCGCGTCTCCATTCATTGTGTTGAGCACTGCGTGCAGTCTTTGATCGCCGCTCGCCCTCCGTCCCGACACGTCTCCATTCATTGTGTTGAGCACTGCGTGCAGTCTTTGATCACCGCTCCTCCTCCCTCCCGATACGTTTCCATTCATTGGCTACCACAGCCTGATAAGCTCTCCCCCCCCCTCCACCTCCCTTCAACTTGCTTATAAGGGATTACATCTTGAATCATTGCTTCACTTGATGCAGCTAATTCGGCTGTGACGGTCCCACCTGATGACGGAGACTTGTGTTGCCTCCGAAACGTCGTGAATTTTATTTTGTTTTGTTTTATTTTACTTTCATTAATTTTAATGTTTTTACCTACGTGACTTTACCGAAAAAACCTGAGAATATCAATGGTGAATTATATCTGGAACGGTCCTACGCTCATTCCTTTCACCAACCCGCAGTGACCAGCGTGGTGAAATATGGTCAAACAACCCCCTTGGTCGATGGGGCAAACAGAGGTCTTCATCCACCTCGGATTATCACGGTTGGCTACGTAAGGTGCGAAAGAAGTTCAACAAACATACATCCAGCAGTAGATCGACGAAGGTTTGTGAATCATTGGCGTGATCTTATTTACGACGTCCTTCTGAATCACAATGCACAGACGCATTGCACCACTCTGATGCATGCTTTGGGACGACCTTAACCCACTAGTGGATTTATAATGGGCTCTACATTAGTTTAAAATGCACTTTTGACCCCTGTATGTTAAAGCAAGTGTTGGGTGCGTCTTATCATCCGGTATGTGTGTGTGTCAGTGTGTGCACGTGTGCTGTGCTGGCCTTAATAGGTGCTCACTAACAGCACTTGCCCCGACAGTCTGTTTAAGGTTACATGGGGGATCGCTGTGTGTGTGTGACCTGTGTGTGTGTGTGAGACCAGATCTGGTTTGGGGTGCGTCTAACTTTCCGGAGCGTCCCATAATCCGGAGAATTGCGGCAAATATTTCATTGCCAATGCACAGATGCAAACACCATCGCAACGGCAAACAAAAAAGTTAAATAATTTAAACTTGTATGTACGGAACGCAGCTGGCACAAGCAAGAAATCTGCAAACAATTATGTGTAGCTGGAGTTTAAAATATATATATAATGTTCTCGTGAATTTGTTAGCCACTGGCCATCTGGAAGATCTGGAGTGGCTCTGTGCTCCACGTGGACCCGGAGTGGGGTTTTTCCTGTCCATTGCTGGGTGACAATGGCATCTGGAAGTGGGAATTGTTTGTGCATGGTGGGTTTTTCAAACGTTGCTATGTCCTATTTGTTGACAGGGCTGAGCGTTCACCGCTGAGATCCTTGGGGTTCGATTCCGGGCAACCGCCGTTGGATTAAAACCGGGTTTTATAAAGTGTAGTTTAATTGGATGCTCTAAGCCCAATCGCCAATGAATACACAAACAAAAAGCATCATGTAAAATGTGCAGCTCTGAGAATTAAAAGAAATACGTCAGTTTGTGCTGCGATAAACATTGCTCTTAGTGGCAGAGCGGCTGTGAAAGTGCTGCCCCCTTCTGTGCGTGGACCAGAGGTCACTTGAAGAATGGATCTCGGGCGTAGTTCTGTGATATCCGCTTCCACGGGCCATTCTCCCACACGAGGGGGGATGTCGCACTGCTCTGCGATATTCCAAAACTGGATTCTTTTTGTCTCGTGGCGATGCGATCTGAAAAAAACTTGTCAAAAACGTAGACCTGATTGTCAATTGGAGAAATAATCGTCACGCTGTTCATGCCTCTCAAATGAAGCAAACAGCTGACGGATGGGAGGGTTGGTGCCCAGGACGAACAGCGCCTGCCTTTTGGTTTGTATATGTATATACTGTATATATATGTGTGTGTGTTTGTATATTTATATACTGTATATATGTGTGTGTTTGTATATTTATATGCTGTATATATATGTGTGTGTATTTATATACTGTATATATATGTGTGTGTTTTTTTAGCGCTGGTGACGTTGGCAAGCCGGAGTATTCCCAGCGTAGGCAGCAAACGTTGAAGAATGCATGACCTCATCATAGGAACCACTCGGATAATGATTACTGACCCCCACTGCATGCAGTGCTCACCAGAGGGGGACCATCACTGCGCGGCTGTGCGTGTCAAGGATGTCAGGCGTGATGCACGCATTGCAATGGACCCGCGGGGGAGTTCATCACGAGTCGTGTTTAATCAGGACCTGAATAAATGGATGTTTAATTATTTTTGTAAACATGTTTTTTAAACCTCAATTATTTCTATTATTGCGCAAGATGGAAGCAGCAGCAGCAGCAGCGCTGTGAGTCGTGAGCTCCACACTCATGTTGGGGTCTCCTGCTGTGAGTCGTGAGCTCCACACTCATGTTGAGGTCTCCTGCTGTGAGTCGTGAGCTCCACACTCATGTTGAGGTCTCCTGCTGTGAGTCGTGAGCTCCACACTCATGTTGAGGTCTCCTGCTGTGAGCCGTGAGCTCCACACTCATGTTGAGGTCTCCTGCTGTGAGCCGTGAGCTCCACACTCATGTTGAGGTCTCCTGCTGTGAGCCGTGAGCTCCACACTCATGTTGAGGTCTCCTGCTGTGGGTCGTGAGCTCCACACTCATGTTGAGGTCTCCTGCTGTGGGTCGTGAGCTCCACACTCATGTTGAGGTCTCCTCGTGTGAGTCGTGAGCTCCACACTCATGTTGAGGTCTCCTGCTGTGAGTCGTGAGCTCCACACTCATGTTGAGGTCTCCTGCTGTGAGTCGTGAGCTCCACACTCATGTTGAGGTCTCCTGCTGTGAGTCGTGAGCTCCACACTCATGTTGAGGTCTCCTCGTGTGAGTCGTGAGCTCCACACTCATGTTGAGGTCTCCTGCTGTGAGTCGTGAGCTCCACACTCATGTTGGGGTCTCCTGCTGTGAGTCGTGAGCTCCACACTCATGTTGAGGTCTCCTGCTGTGAGTCGTGAGCTCCACACTCATGTTGAGGTCTCCTGCTGTGAGCCGTGAGCTCCACACTCATGTTGAGGTCTCCTGCTGTGGGTCGTGAGCTCCACACTCATGTTGAGGTCTCCTGCTGTGAGCCGTGAGCTCCACACTCATGTTGGGGTCTCCTGCTGTGAGTCGTGAGCTCCACACTCATGTTGAGGTCTCCTGCTGTGAGTCGTGAGCTCCACACTCATGTTGAGGTCTCCTGCTGTGAGTCGTGAGCTCCACACTCATGTTGAGGTCTCCTGCTGTGAGTCGTGAGCTCCACACTCATGTTGAGGTCTCCTGCTGTGAGTCGTGAGCTCCACACTCATGTTGAGGTCTCCTGCTGTGAGTCGTGAGCTCCACACTCATGTTGGGGTCTCCTGCTGTGAGTCGTGAGCTCCACACTCATGTTGAGGTCTCCTCGTGTGAGTCGTGAGCTCCACACTCATGTTGAGGTCTCCTGCTGTGAGTCGTGAGCTCCACACTCATGTTGAGGTCTCCTGCTGTGAGTCGTGAGCTCCACACTCATGTTGAGGTCTCCTGCTGTGAGTCGTGAGCTCCACACTCATGTTGGGGTCTCCTGCTGTGGGTCGTGAGCTCCACACTCATGTTGAGGTCTCCTGCTGTGAGTCGTGAGCTCCACACTCATGTTGAGGTCTCCTGCTGTGAGTCGTGAGCTCCACACTCATGTTGAGGTCTCCTGCTGTGAGTCGTGAGCTCCACACTCATGTTGAGGTCTCCTCGTGTGAGTCGTGAGCTCCACACTCATGTTGAGGTCTCCTGCTGTGAGTCGTGAGCTCCACACTCATGTTGAGGTCTCCTCGTGTGAGTCGTGAGCTCCACACTCATGTTGAGGTCTCCTGCTGTGAGTCGTGAGCTCCACACTCATGTTGAGGTCTCCTCGTGTGAGTCGTGAGCTCCACACTCATGTTGAGGTCTCCTGCTGTGAGTCGTGAGCTCCACACTCATGTTGAGGTCTCCTGCTGTGAGTCGTGAGCTCCACACTCATGTTGAGGTCTCCTGCTGTGAGTCGTGAGCTCCACACTCATGTTGAGGTCTCCTCGTGTGAGTCGTGAGCTCCACACTCATGTTGAGGTCTCCTGCTGTGAGTCGTGAGCTCCACACTCATGTTGAGGTCTCCTGCTGTGAGTCGTGAGCTCCACACTCATGTTGAGGTCTCCTCGTGTGAGTCGTGAGCTCCACACTCATGTTGAGGTCTCCTGCTGTGAGTCGTGAGCTCCACACTCATGTTGAGGTCTCCTCCTGCTGCTGCTACCACGAGGACGAGAGGCTTCAGCAGACAGAGAGTTCTCGTCGTGTTGCCATTCATCGTCAACACAGTGGTTTACTACATAGAGCGCAGTCTACCACAGTAGGTTTACTGCACTACGTATCGCTACGTGTGTTCATGGATTTATTGTGTAGTCCATTGTTTGGGTTGCATGTCCAGAATTGCACGACTGTGGCTTGTGTCTTTCATGTGTCTCTATATCGGTCTTCCCCACGTATCTCTGTGTATCACGATTGGTCTCCATACATCTCCACGTGTCTCTGTGTATCACGGTTGGTCTCCATACATCTCCACGTGTCTCTGTGTATCACGATACGGTGAGCGCTGCACTACAACCCTAGCGACCCGGGTTCGACTTCCGCTCACGGCCAATAACAGTGACGATTATCTGAACCGGTTCTGGGCCTCCCCTAGGTCGACTCAGCCTCAAACGAGTACCTGGTGCGGTGCGTGAAAACATCGCCACTAGGGAGACAAAGGCGGCCGCCCGTGGTGCTGGTCACCCATCTCCTCACGTGCCGTTCTGGCTTTCATAGGTGCTCGCTAACAGAACTTGCCCCTACAGTCTGTTAAGGCTATACGGGGGATCTTTGTCTTTTTTTACTAGACCGTCCACAGTTTGAACATCTCGTTTGCAAGGCGTTCCAGGGTGTCAGGCGACACACGCAAAGCAAACGCGTAATGAACACGTGTACACACATGTTCATTCTACAACTCATACAGTCGACGTTTATAGAATGTAAACCAAAACAACGATGCACAGCCGAGGGCATGAATCAGACAGCGAGGGGGCAATGACCTGAACACTGCCCAGCGGTCACACGCACGGACGGGCGGTGCACAGTGCACGGAGTTGCAGGGGGCTGACGGCGGTGGCTACCCCAGGGTTGGTGGACCACGCACAGATGTCGTGGAACTCCCAAATCGCACACGGGCCTCGAGGGGGCGGGGTCCCCTGGCTGGCCAAGAAGGTGGCACAGCGAAGTGCGGACGACGACTCCAGCTCCGACTGTCCCTTCTGTCATGGAATCGAGTGTTGCGCCTCGCGTCCTTGGGCTTTCACCCAAAACATCAAATCATCAACTGGCTGAAAACAATGTTCCTCCCTGCGCACCTTCAACTTAAACATTTGACCAAGTAAGGCCCCCTGAGCTATATAGCTCGTTTTCAGAAGCGACCTGGCGATTACAAATGATAGCCCAACGAAGTGGCTTACCATGTGGACATTTATAGCAGCCAAATACTCTAAACGCGTGATGTTGATTCTAAATGTGAAGGGAACAACCGGAGGACCCTGAGAAAAATGCACGCGACCACGGAGAGAGAGAAACATCGCAAACTCCAAATATACAGCAGCAGGCGTCAGGGTCCAGGGTCGCACCCACGACCTTCTGCATACCAGGCGAGGTAGTTAACATCTCCTAGCCACCTTGATGTTGATGAGAGAGAGACACACACACTCCAAATATACAGCAGCAGGCGTCAGGGTTGGGATCGCACCCACGACCTCCTGTGTACCAGGCGAGGCAGTTAACATCTCCTAGCCACCGTCGCGCAACCCTCGTGTGTTGCGGATTGTGCCTGCTGTGCGACGTGGTGAGCATCAAGGCTGCTGCTGCTGCATAACACTTCACAATAATAATAATGATGCTGTAGTTGTGTTGTGCAAGGGCGTGTTCACGCAAGTCACAATCAAGTTGAAACTGGCGGCATGCTTCATCACGCGGGACTCATGATTTGTATTTAACTGTAATTCAGCTTAGCGGGTATAGGGTGTCCTATGGATGGACTGGTCTCCTTGGTATGGGAATGTGTAATCTGCACCGCTGACTCACGCTCGCCCGATGGGGGTGATTTGAGTTTGATTGGGCGGTGGCGTGGCCATGGCCACGCCTTGGCGGCCGCCTTTGTCTTCCCCGGCAGTGCTGATTGTGTGCTCAAATTGCCCCTTGGGACTCATTTCAGGCTGAGTTGACCTAGGGGAGCCCAAAAACGCATTCAAATTCCGGCTGCCACTGTTGATGTGTGCTACGGTTCAGGGATACGTTCCAGGCGAACGCCACACACGCACAGACACACACACAGACACACACACACACAGACACACACACACAGACACATACACACGGGTGGATACTCACGAATAGACACACATTCCCACAGACACACTGACACAAACACACATACTGACACACACACTGACACACACAGACACACACACAGACACATACACACGGGTGGATACTCACGAATAGATACACATTCCTACAGACACACTGACACACACACACATACTGACACACACACTGACACACACAGACACACACACAGACACACACACAGACACACACACTGACACACACAGACACACACACAGACACACACACACGGGTGGATACTCACGAATTGACACACATTCCCACAGACACACAGACACACACACAGACACACACGCAGACACACACGGGTGGATACTCATTAATAGACACACTGACACACACACAGACACACACGCAGACACACACGGGTGGATACTCATTAATAGACACACTGACACACACACAGACACACACACAGACACACACACACAGACACACAGACACACACACACAGACACACACGCAGACACACACGGGTGGATACTCATTAATAGACACACTGACACACACACTGACACACACACAGACACACACACAGACACACACGGGTGGATACTCATGAATAGACACACATTCCCACAGACACACTGACACAGACACACACAGACACACTGACACACACACAGACACACACAGACACACTGACACACAGACACACACAGACACACACACGGGTGGATACTCATGAATAGACACATTCCCACAGACACACTGACACACGCACACACGAGGGTTTATATACACGCACATAACACGGACACATGCATGCATGCACGCATACAACATAAAAGTAAGACAGAGATTCTCAATATTGCCTTTAGCAGACTGCTGTGCCAAGTGTTGTTAGCGGGACACGTGGTGCATAGTCATAACCACTGCACCACCACTCCCCGCATGCATACAGGCAGAAATCCTCCTTAAATAGTCTTACACAGACTACACACAAACACACACATACCTACACAAACGTGCATACTTACAAACGCACACTGCTACATATACATTCAGACTCACACACACACACGGAGGCACACACACACACGTACACACTATGGGGCAAGTTTGATGACATACATGCATAAAGACCGACACACACACGGCAGAGTTCACGCACATCCGCAGCGCGCCTCTCCCGAGACTGCGCGCGCTGCACTCACTCGGCGTGCTCCACAGGGCGACTTACCTCGCCTGAACCAGAGTTCACATCTCACGAGTTCTTTCCCATGGAAATACATAAAAACACACAAATCCTTGAACGCTGCGTTCCTCTACAAGCCGAGTGGTGGTGCCTCGAGCCTGGGTTCAGCCCCGGGACTGGTGGTCTTGCTTCAATAGACAAAGATAAAGACAAAAAACCCCCGTATAGCCTTAACATACAGTTGGGGCAAGTGCTGTTAGCGAGCACCTGTGAAGGCCAGAACGGCACACGAGGGGGTGGGTGGTCAGCACCACGCCCGGCCGCCTTTGTCTCCCCAGCGGCGATGTTTTTACGCACCGCACCAGGTGCTCATTTGAGGCCGAGTTAACCTAGGGGAGGCCCAGGACGGGTTCACATAATCGTCACTGATGTTGGCCGTGAATCGAACTCGGGTCGCCGCGTTCGTAGCGCGGCGAAGCGCTGGCCACTAGACAGACACGACGCCTCCTGCACGCGTCTGCAGCTACACGTGAACCTTGACAAGCACCGTGCAGTGCACTCTGTGCTGTACATCTCACCAGGCCACGGGGCCTCCTGGGAGTGCAACGTTCAACATCAGCAGAACTCATAACACAGGTGTCTTGGGTTAATATGTCAATGTGTCGTTAAACCCGCCACCACCCGACACAGCCAAGATTGTAAATGTTGTGGCTTTGCTCTCCAACACACTACCGTTGTTGCTGTACTAATAACGAATTGCCACGTTCTGTTTTCGTGACAAACCTTACTCATTGACTGTGTCGGGTGGTGTCGGATTAACGACACATTTATATATGTATGCGATCTAACCCAAAAATAAAACTGTATTATAGATGACATTGGTCGCGAAAGACTTCGTGTTAAAATTAGCAGAACTCTGGACCGGTTTTGACGTACGGAGTCTCATCGGCATTCAGTCAGAAGATGTATTTATACTGCAGGAGGAATCCGATGAGCTATAAAGCTTTTTTTCACAGATGTCCAGTCGGGGCACGGGGTAAGAACGTTACAACAACAACAACACGATATGAGTGCAAAGTACAAGAAAGGTGAACAAATGACCCAAACACAACACAAAACTAAACCATCCCCATCCTATTTAGTTCTTTTGGTAAAGTCACGTGGGTATAAAATAAAAGAAATCACGACGTTTCGGGCGCAACACAAGCGTCCGTCACCAGGTGGGAAGGCGTGGCCTGCTGCTGAGGCAGACTGTGTTAAAACTGTTGCGCCCGAAACGTCGTGATTGATTTTATTTCATACCTACGTGACTTTACTGAAAGAACTAAAGAGTATGGATTCCTGCAGTCACGAAAGCTTCAAATCAAGATCATCCCCATCCTACCAGGCAAAGCCCACCGAGGTATTCACTTGTTGTTCAGAAGCGACCTGGCCACAAGTGATAGCTCAACAAAGTGGCCCATCATGTGGACATTTATAGCAGCAGATTAATCTAAATAATCTCAATGCATGTTTCTAAACCAATCACTGGCGGTGAATTGCCAGATGTTTACGGTATAAGCAAGGACCCTCTCGGTCAGATGTGTGTCTAAGTTAAGTCGTTGTGGAAAATATTGGTTGATCGTAAAAATATCATCAGAAAACTGGCCTCCTTCACGTATCTCTGCAGGGATACATGTGGAGGTGGCGTGTGGTCTGTGTCGCCTGATGACTTGCAGGAGAACACTCTAAATGTGCTCTGTCTCGCACTCGGAAATAAAAATGAAAAGGACACGCTTTTTGCATTTTGTAGGCACGGCTTTGAAATAGCAGAGCACGACTTAACGCGTGGCCTCGGGGTGCCCAGGGCTCATGGTGACTACTCGCCACTGTACCAGGCAAGGCCCTCTCTCTCTCTCTCGTTTAAGATATTCATTATGGTCGTGTCTGAGATATACTGAGCCAGCACGGCTGACAGACGTGGGATCAAACCCTGGGACTGGGTGTTTGTCTCTCTCTCTATATATTTATTTATTGGAGGGTTCGTGAATGGCCGTGACACCGCTCGCTTGTGCTGCCAAATCCCGGCCACGTCGCTAACACAACCAGCATTGATGATGGCCTTGATGATGATGAGTTCTGAGTATTTGTCCGCTATAAATGTCCACATGATGAGCCACCTCGCCGAGCTGTAATTGTTGATGGCCAGGTCGCGTCTGAAACAGAGCGACAGAGCTCAGTGGAAAAATAAAATAAATAGTTTAAATGGTTATAAAGTCTGAGTTAACCGTGGCTCGATTTCAAAATTCGAGCTCCCAACAGTCAACGTTTGCTGTTCAAACAGTAACATGGATATTTTAAGTGTCCTCTTTTGTTTATTTTCAGAATTCCAACTCTGTACAGCATCCTTTAAAAACAACACAACAAAACTGCACTGGCTCTGTGATAATTTAAACTGTAGAAGAAAAAAATTCCAAACGGGAACTTTCTGAATTTTTTTGTGTGTTAGCCCCCGACGCTAATGAGGCCCAATTGGGTTACTAACAATCCCCTGCAGCACGCGCTCACTGGGGGAGGGCCCGCCTTGACCACAGTTCACCTCGTTCCCTTGGACGGTGTGTTTGTAACCACGTCTTCTAGACTCATTATTTTTTGCAACACGAAACCCTTTGCTCTTGTTTATCCTGAATGCGGCTCGTTTGTTTGTTTACGAAAGTGTCAAAAAACACACCGTGAAGGCCACGGTGTGATTTTTTCTAAATGTTAAGGGTTAGCACGGAGACGTGCAAAGGGTTAGCATGGGGACGAAAAAAATCCATCGTCAGAGAATGGTACAGAATGAACCCACGATTCGTAAACAATAAAACAAAGACAAAGATCCCCCCCTCCGTATAGCCTTAACAGACTGTGGGCGCAAGTGCTGTTAGCGAGCACCTATAAAGGCCGGCACTGCACACGAGGGGGTGGGTGGCCAGCACCACGCCCGGCCGCCTTTGTCTCCCTAGTGGCGATGTTTACTACACCGCACCAGGTACTCATTTGAGACTGAGTCGACCTAGGGGAGGCCCACGACCGACTCAGATAATCGTCACACTGGTGTTCGCCGTGAGCGGGAATCGAACCCGGGCCCCCAGATGCATAGCGCAGCGCGCACACCTCTACACCACCGCTCCCCACAACAACACACACACACACAGGCACACACACACGCACAGGCATACACACACACAGGCACACAAACACACAGGCACACACAGACACACACACACACAGGCACATAAACACACAGGCACACACACACACAGACAACAACAACAACCGCCATTCGCCACTAGGTGGCGGTGACGTCACCACGACGCTTGTGCCAGGCCATGTGCACCTTGAGGCCACGTGAAGTGTCGAACGCCCGCTGGCAGGAGGTCACGGGGCAGACCCAGGTGCCACGGGTCGACTGACCGAGATGACCGAGATGACTGGCTGATGCACCACCTGTGCCCCCTACTGTACCAACTTGTTGTGCTTTATCCACCCGGCACTCCGCTCGTTGTTGTGAGCGTCGCGCCTCCGCCCTCCGTTGTTGTTGGAGGGCGACTGCCTCCAACTGCCCAGTAGCGTCCTTCACGAGCCTCCTCCACTGAGGCCGATCTTGACACCGCTGGTACCAGTCATCGGCAAGTCCACTCAGCTCCACGTCCTCCTGGAGGGCGCACACACACACACAGGCACACACACACACAGGCACACAGGCCAAACGATGCGCAGTTCCTGCAGAAGTGTATCGCCGCACCTTGCCTTAGGTAACCATCAAAATAAGTTTGAACAGATGTGACCGGCTGACAGCAGCGGTGATTCAGTGAGAAGACAAATGTGGACCGGTTTCGATGTCATTTTGACTCATCAGGTTTTGCGTATGCACTGCGGTTGTGTGTGTGTCCGTGTTTCGCTGTGCTGTTGTTGTTCACAACCAGCACGTGTTTACACTGCAGGAGGAGGAATCCGATGAGCTGTGAAGCTCTTTTTCACAGATGTCCAGTCGGGGCGGTTAAGAACGTTACAACAACAAAGAACATGGAAAAAACACGATAGGAGTGCAAAGCACACACAAATAAAACTCAACTTTCCCCTGATCACACATGATAGCTCAACAAAGTGGCCCCTCATTTGGGCATTTATAGCACCAAAATAATCTAAATAATCTCAATGTATGTGTCTAAATGTGGAGGGAAACCCTAGAGGACCCGGAGAAAAATCCGCGCGATCACAGGGAGAACACGCAGACTCCAAATATACAGCAGCAGCACGCGTTAGGGTCGGGATCGAACCCACGACCTCCTGTGTACCAGGCGAGGTAGTTAACATCTCCTAGCCTTCAGGGGGGAGGGGGCACCGGTTATTAAAACACCGGATAATTGCTCATCATTATTTAAAATAACTCATTTTTGCACATTCTTGTATGACATGTTTTTTGGTGTTATGTATATTTTGTATGAAATTGTTATACGTAAACATACAAATAGACAAAAATCAATATCCCACTCGAAGAAGTTACTGTATTTTCTGTACCGTACTTTCCTCTCCGATCTCGAAGACTCTACATGGGGTGTTGTGTATGCACGTGCAGTATTTTAATTAGGTTGTAAGTTGTGTATAATGTACCGTATACAATATTTTACACTGCAATAAAGCATAGCTACTGGTTGTTTGTCACGCATGTGGTGCCTGCCGATCGCCGGACTGGTTACGGCCTTTGGAGCGATTTTGCCGGGGCCGCCGGATAATGTTGGAATCGGGATAATCGCACAGTGACGGATAATCGATGATCAACTGGACTGTATATGTACAGACAGTCCCCGGGTTGCGGAAGACCCGACTTTGGGAAATCTGGCCTTACGGAAACGCTCCCATAAATCATGTTACAAAAAATTAAATACGCGGAAACGTTTGCGTTAGTTACGTTAATCGCAGCGCGGTGAGGTTGCGGGTGATTACTGCACAGCAGGCGTAAGGCGGGCAGCCTTACGCTTTGCTCGAGCTTCACTAGGGGGGGGGAAATGTTCAGTTTCCGACATACGGAAAATTCGGGTTACGCATCGTTCTAGGGAACCTAACCATTCCGTAACCCGGGGACTGCCCGTTTCGGGTTGCGCGATGACGTCAACGCGTTCGAAAAGAAACATCGACGTCATGACGTCACCGCGGTATACGCACATCGCGGTGACGTCAGTCCGCGCACAGAATAACAACAAGAAGCGGTGTAAAATGGCGAAAGCGGGCGCTGTGGTCCTGTTCGCCGTCTTCGCGAACGCGGCATTCGTTGGCGTCAGCGCAGAGGTGAGAACGCGTGAGACGTCAGTCGTTAAAATGGATAATCATCAGCCTTGGTTTGTTTTATTTGTTTCCCTCCCCGTCCCCGCGCTGAAATGCGCTGCCGCGTACCGTTGGACCGGCTGCGGCCTAGCGAGACCACGCTCTGGCCTGAAATGTCGGCCGGGGTTGAGGGCGACCTTAGCCGGTTAAGAGCACGGAGGCACCGGGCTTTGAGGTGGTAGCTTTTTACCTTTTAAAATGTTGCAATTTACCTTTTTAGCAATTGCGTGGTTTAAAAAAACCCCACTTATTAGGATTATAACTACGCGTGCAATGTGGTATTTGCGTGGATGTGTCACTGTGTGTGTGCGTGATTTTGGGAGCGGTGGTGTAGTGGTTAGCGCTGCGCTACGAACCCGGCGACCCGAGTTCGATTCCCGCTCGCGGCCAATACCGCTGACGATTGTCTGAACCGGTCCTGGGCCTCCCTTAAGTCGACTCGGCCTCAAATGAGAAACCTGGTGTGGTGCGTCAAAACATCACTGGGGAGACAAAGGCGGCCGGGTGTGGTGCTGGCCACCCACCCCCCTCGAGTTTGTGCCGGCCTTCATAGGTGCTCGCTAACAGCACTTGCCCCAACAGTCTGTTAGAGGCTATAGTGGGGGTGGGGTGAGGGGGTCTTGATTCGTTGATGAACGTTAAAGGATTCTACATCTCGTGCCGAAAAGCGTCAACAATGTGCCCTTGCCATCCTCGCCTCGTCCCGCAAAGCCAAGCAGGCGCTGGGGTCATCGCAGGCTTCGTGGAGGATTGCTCTGCCTGCTGTGCCTTGTACCTCGATGCCGCCCAACTGATGCTATTGCTTCATCAACCCACCCCCACTGACAGGCATTGGTATGGGTTTAAGAAAAAAAAACAATCTCTCACGGCATCAGAAGGTCCTCTCGTCCAGCAGTGAATTATGAAAGGGGATGCGGCGGCATGTGCGTGTGTTGGTGTACTGCGGGTTCTGCTCAAGCGCGATGTGCAGTGCCCGCTACGCGTTTGGTGATGTGCGCGATTCGTGTTACCGGTTGGCCATTATTTAACCATGGGGAGTGTGCACTTGTGAGATTGTCTCCTCCTTTAATCAGGCGAGTGCCCAGCGACGTTCAATTGTCTCTTGAATCTAATATTAAAGTCCTCGATTAAAACTCGCCGGAGCACATTGAGATCCTGCGTGTGGCGTTATTAACGCCCGCTACTCAACCGGCTGAGAATACATTGCAATCTTAGTGTGTTTTTTAATTCGTGTTATTTGATTGACTGGGTGGGATCACGTTGAGTTTTTGTGTTCTCTTGTGATTCATCATTCGATTTTCTTTATTATAGCCGGGTGAGTGGCATAAAGCATAGCTATCGTCGAATAATGTGTTGGTGTTATTCATGTAACCAGGTAAGATTATATTAAAATGCATTATCTTCCAGAGTTGACATCTTTATATAACCGTCTAAGAGTTTTGATGTCGTGGTCTATTGAACTGAGAGTACACGAGCAGGTCCTCATCATCATCGGCCATGGCAATCAACAGCTGGATGAACGCCTCCCCACCACGATCCTCGGAATAAATATCCAACGAAGCGCCTGCACACAAACTGATTTGACCACTCCATCTCCTCGATGATCTTGCTCTTAGGAATCGTTCCATCCTTGGCTGTTTACCGCAATTGCTTCCGAATAAATGTTCCTACTTTATTTAACCAGGTGGGCAGGTCATTGAAATTCATGAAGCTCTTACGTTGATTGACAACCTTTATTTAGCCACGTGAGAAGAGCGATTTGAGATTGATTTCTGAAATCAATGGCATCCTCAATTTAATCAGAGGTATGAACCCACGCAGACTCACTCACGTGTTGTGATTGATAGCATATTAAACAGGTGAGAGGCATATTGAGATTTATCTCAATAATTTGTGGAAATAATTGGTGTGTTTTAACCAGGTAAGAGCCCAACGAGCATCGATGTGCTCTGATTGATATCACTGGGTGAAGACTTAATTGAGATATAAACTTAAGTAATTAAATTTATCTCATCTCTTCGATGATTGATGACCATTATTTAACTCGATGAGAAGCCGTTATTAGTTCTGTTATGTCGTCCGTGTCCTTTGAGTTGAATTATTTCCAGGATGAATAACGGTACATTGAGATTCATTATCTCAAAAAATATTTACTTTACTTGACCACGAGACCCCATCTGGATTCGTATTTTTGCGATTGTGGTCTATTTTGTAAACAGGTGAAAGGTCATTGAGGTTAATTGTCTCTGTTGATTGAAGTCATTGATTTAGCCAGGTGAGAGATTATTGAGAAGCATTACCTCTCGTGATTCATGTCCTGCATTCAGCAATGTGAGAGGGCATTGTCTGTCGTGATATTATTACTACAGCGTAATCACTTTTTTGGCAACTGCGGGCTTGGGCAGGACACGTCGTTAGAAGGGATGATGCGCCAGCAGGCGAGAACAATGACGGAGTGGCAGCGAAGAGAGGCAACGATGCCCCAGGGGTGTTGTGGCGATGGAGCGATGAAATCAGTTGTTGTGTGCGGTTGCTTGGTGGGATCTCACATCACAGGCCCCATGGCTCTCGCCTCGGGGAGCCTTCATCAAGCAGTGGATTCATCATGGCTGGTGGCCAGGAGATGTTGACTACCTCGCCTGGTACACAGGAGGTCGTGGGTTCGATCCCGACCCTGACGCCTGCTGCTGTATATTTGGAGTTTGCGTGTCTCTCTCCCCGTGGTCGCGCTGATTTTTTTTCCGGGTCCTGTTTTTCCCTCCGCATTTAGAATCAACATGCGTTTATAGTGTTTGACTGATGTAAATTTGCACACAATAAGCCATTTCGTTGAGCTATCATTTATAGCCAGGTTGATTCTCAAAAGAGCTATAAATCTCAGTATGTTTTAATTGGTAAATGAAAAAAAATTGTAGTTAAAATGTGAGAGCCTATTAAGAGTCAGTAGCTTTTAAATGAGTGATGGTTTTTTAAGCAGGTGATAATCCATCATCTCTTAAATAATTATAATCGGCATCCTTAATTTAACCATGCATAAGCCAATTGAGATCCATTGTCCCTTTTGTAAGCAAGGTCTGTGCAAACCCTTTGATAGTGGCATAAATTGAATTCTCTCTGGTAGCTTGCAACGACTATTGTGTGCCAATGATGATGTCACACGCTCTTTAACAGCCTCATCACATCAGACTCAACAGCTGTGAACTGCGCAAATTGCCAAAATGGTTCGCCGTGTAATACTGTGCCCTCTTAATATTTTGCACGCAATGCATTGAAGTGAAATTCCTTGTTGGGCATCGTCTTAGTCCATCATCGTTGCTTTGCATTGGATAAAATGAGTCCTGTCACCAGCGAGGTCGCCATAAATGCACCCAATCTCATCAGATCTCAGACTGCAAACGGGGTTGACCCTGGTTAAGTGTGTACGTATGTCAACCGTGCTCATCGGAAGTACGGGTTGAATGTCCACCAGAGCTTGGCAAGTGTTGTAGGCTGCGAGCTTCTTTGGAAGTGGTGAGAGTCTTGAGTGTTTTCCCCTCGTATGCATGGGTGTTCTTCGGCCTCGTCAAGTCTGGAAATGTATTGGGTGGATGACCACCAGTAAACGTACCCGGTGTCGTAGGCGTGGGCCTGTGAGCTGATCCGAGATGGCAGTACAGCAACGAGTTTGGTCCGCAGATAGATTTAGTGCACTCGCTACTGTGAGTCTGTGGATTAAATTTATCTGTATGGAGCTTTGAGCATCGCCCCCGCCTCGTGTGTGTGTGGTCCGTTTCCTCCCACATGGAGCCAAACGCTCATTCATGACGTTTATCAAACGTTACAATTCTGGACTCTCTTGAGAACGAGTTTTGCGACTTAATTGGAATATATAATCAGCCTACTACTTATCATTATTACTACTGTGAGTCTTATATAAAACTTGCCATCCGATGGAAAGGCCAGCCACGTCACGGGAGTCACGGGAATGTGGCCACCGCAGCGTTGTCAACATTGGCGCTCACGAGACTACATTTGATGACAACACTTGGAAGTGTTTGGATAAACTTGACCCACCGCGGTTAATGATTACAATTTCCATTGCTGGCTCGGGATCAGCAGTGGAAAGTCAATGACACCCTGAGGTCATTCGTGGGGCATGGCGACACTGAAAAGCCTTGTTTTTTTTGCGCGTATTCATAATGCTTACGATCACATCAACTGGAATACGCCCGGCCTCATCATCGAAACAGCTCAGCAGGTTTGGGCCGCGATAGTACTTGGGATGAGCGACCACCGTACCAAAAAAAACGGGTACTATTGGCTGCTGCAGGTCTCTGTTGTCAGCAGGGGATAGTGCAGAAAACAATCATTCTATTGTATCTCTTGTCCCACACTTATGCCCCCCCCCACCTTCACCAAACCCAACACTGCCCGGCGTGCTGAAGTATGACAATAAACCCCCATGACCCACTCGGCGTGGGGAAGTCATCTTCCTGCAGTGGGTTGACAGGCTGACTATACATGTAGTGGTGTATGTGCGTACGTCACCGCGTGCCTGTATTACGCGATTGCTTTCAAATGATTTTGGTCTGTAGGAAGTTGTGCAAGTGCGTTTGTCTGCTCATCTCATGCACTTACAGGGGGCTTCAGGGTTCCTGCAATTATTCGCGAAAACAGCATTCTGTGCCAGACATGGGCTTTAGTGTGAAAATGTGTCAGCGTGTAGCCCTAATCAAATTAAGCATTATAATAAGAGAGAATACTTTGGCCCTCCTAGCTATTGAAAGTGCGCTGGGCGTTTGTTGTTGTCAGGTATGGTCATGGTCAAATAATCGCCCTCTACCTGCATGGGGTTGTGAGGCCCTCGTCCATAGTGACAAAAGGGTTCAACCTCAAGGTCGTGAGTTCAAATCCCAGTTCAGGATCGACTCAGTCCATCATCCATTCCTCCTGGATGTGTAAAATTAGAACCGCTTTGTGGGATTTCAGCAGTCGTTCTCTTATGGAGAGGATGGTCCCTGACATGGTATTGTGTAATTTCTACTTCTGGCTCCTCTGAGCAGGGAAACACTGAGATTGATTGTGGGATGATGATGATAATGGTGATATTAATCAATGTGATGATGGAAATGTTTGGAAAGATTGCAGCTGATTTGATCTTGTTGATTGTGATGGTAATACCATTAATAGTGGTGGTAATAATGATAACAATGCTTGTCATGTTCATGATGAAATATTTTACATTTACATGACAACAATATACATGAATATGATGATGATAATTGTTAATACATTTATGATGCTGATTATGAAGGCGATGGGAATGATGCAGTGATGATAACAATGGTAGGGGTTTAAAAATGATTGTATAACGTACATTCACATGATATTGACTGACGTGAAATTATGATGCTGATAATGGTAATCGTGAGGATAATTTAATGATGATTTCACTCTTGTTGTTGTTACAGAGCAATGCTCAAATCAACGTGCTGGTACAATCGCTCAACCAGTCCCGGCAGTTTGAGGTGAGACCACTCTTCATTGCGTTTAATTAACACTGGCACAGTTGGTGTGTCACACTCTTCATCCACCTCCATCCCAATTAGCCAGCCACCACCCACAGGCACACGGCAAAGCAGAACAAAAACACCAAGGTGCCTCTGCTCTGCCTTCTAGACTGTTGGGGGCAAGTGGTGTTAGTGGGCGTATATTAAGTCTGGTCGAGCACGTTGGTTAGGGGTTGTGGTGTGGCCAGCAACACAACAACAATAACCACCAACAACAATAACCACAGTTGCGTGACCTACAGGAGGCTTGAGCTGTTCGATGGGGATATTTGTTTTGACGATTGCTCCCAATGACTGTGTCACAGACACAGAACCAGCGACCACTGATTCCTTGGTTCAAGCTGCCGAGTGTCTCTCTCAACCCTTTGCCGTTCCGATGACGTACGTGCACTTCATCAATTTTCCTTTTGCTTCCCTTCCGACGACGTACGTGCACATCATAAAACTGAAACCGGAAGAAAAATCAAATAACTTTAATCGGTGCCGAGGCTCCCACAAGACCATGCGGGAGGGCGTGTGGCAAAGTTTGGCACCGGCTATCGTAGAATGGCGGCGGTCGTGTCGCTTCGGTTCTCTGTGGTGAGCCGCGTCTTAAAAAACAACTGCGCTACTACGCTTCTTGCACAGGTCTGAGAACAGGAAAGGAGTTGAGCGATTTGTAACGGTCAGGTCAGAGCCTCTAAGTCACTGGGGGACATTGCTCATTCTCATGACAGGCTCCATTTTATTAAAAAAAAATTATATGTAGAATGACCACTACCAGTGTATGACTACTGGTCTATTGCTGTAGTCAGAAGGTTATAGATTCAAATCCAAGTCGATGATCAAGTTGATCTATCATTCATACGTAATAATGAAAATAAATTCTAGATTTGAAGCTTTCGTGACTGCAAGGAATCATATTTTTAGGTTTTTTCGGTAAAGTCACGTAGGTAAAACATCAAAATTAATGAAAATAAAATAAAATAAAAACAAAAATCACGACGTTTCGGAGGCAACACTGATGACGGAGACTTGTGTTGCCTCCGAAACGTCGTGATTTTTGTTTTTATTTTATTTTCATTAATTTTGATGTTTTACCTACGTGACTTTACCGAAAAAACCTAAAAATATGAAAATAAATTTCAGCCCTTTGTCAATACATTGCTGAGTGAAGGCCTTCCTATGCTGTAGGAATTAAACTCGGGCTGCTAGGGTTGGGGGGTGCTAACCACTGCAGCACCACTCCTTCAATCATTCCTTGGGGATAGAAAAATATAGTACCACAATACACAGTGGGGATTGTCCTGACAAGTTATAGATTAAAAAACTTCAAGTCGGCTTTCATCCCTACTCATTTTTATTTGTTGCTCCGTAGTGAAAATTCAATATTCCTATAGCAGAGGACACGATATCAACAAAAAACCCTCGCTGACTTCCTGAAAACGGGCGCCTCCTCATATCAAACCTAAAAGGACGATGACGACGATGATTTTGAACAGCACGATGAAGGTGACGGGGTATCTTGAGTCCCCAACCAGGATTTGTCTTCTCTGCCGATTGTGAGTCAAGCTCTTTCAACTCAATGACTGTCTGGGCTGAACATTTTTTTTATCACATTTGAAAAAGAAAAATAATGGCTTCTCACGTGTTTTTGTTCCCGCAAGTCACTTAATCCAGTCAGCGTGGGTACCTGGCAGCGCCCGAGCGAACGCATTCACGTGGGGCTGTCAACGCGTTTTGAAACGTTAATACCGAATTTTTAAAAATGTAATTGCAAATTTATTTATTTTTCCCCGCCACTTGGGGTTGAGAGACAACACCTGGGGCTGTGAGGCACGTACAAAGACAAAGATCCCCCATATGGCATTAACAGACTGTTGGGGCAAGTGCTATTAGTGAGTAGCACCGATGAAGACCGGCAAGGCACACGAGGGGGTGGGTGGCCAGCACCGCACCCGGCCGCCTTTGTCTACTTCGTGGTGACGTTTACTCGTTGAAGGCCGAGTCGACCTAGGAGAGGGCCAGGACCAGTTCAGATAATCATCACTGGTGTTGGCCACGAGCGGGAATCGAACTCGGGCCGTCAAGTTCGTAGCGCGGCGCGCTGACCGCTACACTACCGCTCCCCAGGGAGGCACGCGCACACACACACACGTGTATATCGCAGCTCGGAATAAGAATAGACGATGAGAAAACGGCTCCCGTTCAGCAGTGGAATGCACTTAAATATTGTCCTTGGCACAATCAATTTGTGTCCATTAGTGTAGTTCATTGGTTATAAATTAGCAGGACATCTCATGGTGTTGGCTCACAGTGTTATGCTGAGTTTATTTACGTGTGGTGAATACCTCTTTGTGTGTGTTTGCATCTCTGTGGGTGGCCAGAAAGCCTTAGCAGCCTCCTTTAACTTGCAAACAAAAGTTGGATCCCGTCGTGCAATCAGGTCGTAAAGTAAGGATGTTGTTCCCAATATTTGGATTAAAACGAACAAAAAGTTTCCCGGCTTTAAAATTTCAGATAATGCAAATTTTTAATTGCTTCTGATCGAAAGGAAAATGTGATGTCACGGGAAGCAACGCCACTCTAATGCTGTCACTTTTGTGCTTTTCTTGCTGATGGAGGAGTCGCATGGCCATCACAGTTGTTCGCACGAAGATGTTCTAAACGATGGCGCAGCGAAACGTTTTAATCTCAAACTCATCCCTCGTGTTGAGTGCTTTTTATTTTTTGCGAAAGCAATTTGATTCCTATCGTGCTACCAGCATCCTGTCCCGAGAAGAGGTGTTTATTTAGCAGAGCAGTGCATCACCCCAGGTTGGAGATTCACTGGAGGAAGGTGATATCACGGGAGTACTCCTCAGACTCTTTTATCCACACTTTTCATTTGGCCCATAGTAAAATACTATTTTTAGAACTCGAATTTTGCCAGGTTAACGCTTTCCCGTTCCGAAGGCGTACGTACGCACGTACCCGCATTCGAACCCAGGCTCTCAGTAGTGGTCTCTCCGAGACTGTAATCGCTCAGCCACTTGGCCACCTCTGTACCGTTGGCTAAAAGGACCCTGTGATGTCATTAGCTAGTTTAACGAGAGAACATTGTGTGTGACTGGTGGCAGATTGTAAAATTTTGCAGCAAATTTGTAAATGGGGAGCGGTGGCGCAGCGGTTCACGCACTTCGCTATAAACCCAACAGCCCAAATTGGATTCCCAACCGTGACAACCATCAGCGAGGAATTATATCGGAACCATTTCCTGAGCTCCCCACTTCACCGTCGCATGCTGGCCTGCATGGCGTAAAGTTACGGTCAAACAATCCCCGTGGCCGACAAAGCGTTGGAGGCCTTCATCCATTCAAGCATATTAACGAAGGGCGCTTCGTTAATAAAGGCACTTGTGCATCATTCTTATGTCATCTGGCCGGCGGGCGCCAGTGGTCAGAGCACTCGACTTGCAATCCAAAGGTCAAAAGTTTAATTCCTGCTCGGACCCAGCTCTGCCCGACATCATAATTTTCCTTTCTTTCTCTTCTCTTTGATCTTGTGGGCTGTTGAGGCGTAACCATTGCCAACAACCGGATGTCTCAAACTTCTGCTCTGCCCTTTGCTTCATCTTTCAATTGCGGGACCGCTTCCATCCCATCCGGCGTTTGATGTCTGACGTCCATTTAGATTGTGGCCTTTCTCTTCCCCTGCCACCTCCCAAGTGTTGCCTGCGATCACCAGCCCTCCACACCCGCCTTCCATTCATCCCAAATATCAGCAGGCCTTGATTATTTATCTCTGCGAACGCAATTTTATTCCTATTGTGCTACCAGCATTCGTTCCCGAGAAGAGGTGTTTATTTATCAGAGCAGTGCATCACCCAACGTTTGCGATTCCCTGGAGGAAGGTGATATAACGGGAGTACTCCTCAGATCCTTTCAATTGTCGTCTTATCCACACTTTTCATGTGGCCCATAGTAAAATAAAAAATTTTGAACTCTAATTTTGCCAGGTTAGGCATGGACGAGTCCCCACCATAGGAACGTGGACTTGTCACAGCTGGAACAAGGCTGCTTAACGTAAGATGGCTCCATTCGAGCAGGGAGTCGGCACGAGACGCCGGTTTCCCTCGTTGCAGGCCCGGTGGACGCACGAGTGATTTCATCGGGGACACATGAGTACAGTAGTCCCCCCGGCTAACGTTTCTATTCCGCTTTACACGAAAACTCCTGTTCACCGAAATATCTGTTCACTGAATATAGGAATTAGCTGTAAAACGCATTAATTCGTTCCGAGACCATTTGACACGTAGGCACTTGCGACAGGATATTTATGATAACGTTTTTATTTTGATTAGATCGCGTAAGTATAAATGTGTCGTGAACCCACCACTACCCGACACAACCCAATTTAGTCAGGTTTGTCACATTAACGGAATGTGCCAATAGGTTACCGATTCAGCACATCGGTGTGTGTTGGAGAGTAATTCCACAACATTTACAATTTTAGTACCGTGACATTTCGCTGGTAATTGCATCCAACGTCACAGTACTCGAATTGTAAATGTTGTGGATTTACTTTTCAACACAGCGGTGGGCTGAAGTCGTCACTAATTGGCACGTGTTGTTTACGTGACTAACCTTGTTGTAAGCGGCTGTGTCGGGTGTTGACGGGTTAATGACACGTTGATATTTACACGATCTAACCCAGATTTAAAAAACGTTCGAAAACGATCGTGAGTTGACCTGTTTGAACCCAAAAAAATAGTTTCTAACATTTAAACACTCATTAATCATAAATTAACATTACAAGAACATACTGATGGATTAATATTATTAGAAACATCGTTAATTAATGAATAAATAGAGCATAACAGTTACTGTCTTGTTCTAAGAAGTTGGCTGGCTTAATGGGGTTGCAGGATACATTGAGGTAGGAGAAGATGTATTTTTGGAAGGAGAGTCTCCTTCCATTCGAACCTCTGGAGGTCCAGAACTGCTGGCTCCAGATATCGATGGCTCCAATCTTGGCCTCTTTCTCAAGAAACCGTCAAGATTTGTCTGCTGTGCCTCCTTCGCTCCTCTCCATTCACAACTTTTTGAAGGAGGGCATCAATTGGCGTCGCCGATTGGCTGAGGGATTGGCCGAAATTGGCGACCCGCGTGCATAACGTAAACATTCCACTAGACAAAATGTTATCGTCAGTCGAAACCATAGGGGTTCCTATGGGAGGCGAAACGTTGACCGACAAACCATTAACCGATGTCACTCGTTAACCGCGGGACTACTGTACATTGAAGGACTTAGCAGAGCCAGCGGTGAATGTTCCAGAGATTGAATAACGGCAGCGGGGAGAAGGAAGAGGGAGGCCACAGGAGCGTCACGAGAATTTCAGTCTCGTTTCTAAAATTGGCTCTGAAAGTGCAGTTAAGTTGCTCGCTCCTTCCTGGGAGTCTAAATTGTCAAAACTCAGGCTCAAGCGAGCGTGGGCTCACGTGCGCTGAGCCAAACGTTGACATTTTTACATTCTGCCAGCGGTCTTCAGCATTGCGACAAACACCAGCGTACCTTTTACAACATAACGATCACCAAGGTCATCATCGCTATCATCAACTCCCCACGAGAACATGTTAATCACCACTCTGGCCATAACGACAACGTGTTATCACCACTGCTATCATCTTCACCACTGAAAGCAGACTGGCCCTTTTCTTTGTGCACAAGGTAAGGTCTTTATTCCACGGCACGGGTCCACACTCTGGTTCTCGCTCTCTCCCGCAACGTCCCGAACTCCGCCTCCCGCTCCCTCTTTTTAACCTCCTCCTGGCTCCGCACTTCCTCGCCCTCCGTCTCCACCAATCATCCCTCTCTTACCCTCACCTGGCCTAACCGTCCCACCTGACGCTCACCCAACCCTCCAGCTCTTTTCCATTTTTAACATTCCGACCAATCCTTTTGCCGCCCGTGCCCTAACCGATGGGAGCGTGGAGTGTTTGCTCCGCCCTTCTTGATTACTCTGGTCCCAGGGATCGTGTGGGACAATCACCACACCACAACAATGCGGCAAAAAGTCATTGTCGTGCTGCAATGTTACGCTCCCAAGCCTCTGCTCCCCGTCTTCACCAATCCATACCAGCCTGGCGCACCGTGGGAAAATAACTCCCCGAGGCCCTCATCCAGAATTAGGGCTGTGTGCACCACTCTCCAAAGTGTTATTCGGGTTGCACCACACTACTACGTGTTGACTTGCGCGATGCCCGACGTTTCGCCCCACGTGCTGGGAGCCTCTTCAAGATTCGTGTGTATGTGTGTACATCCCCGTGCAGCATCTGAGAACGGCACTTCTGGCTCTAGAACGCACTCAAGCATAATGAGTTCAGTGTCTTCTCGTGACAAATTACAGCGGTAAATATTTGAGCCGGTCCCGAGCCTCGCCGCGGTCGACCCAACCTTAAATGAGTACCTGGAGCGGGGTGTATAAACATCGGCGCACGGGGGAGACAAAGGCAGCAAAGGTGTGTTGTTACCACCCGCCCACGAGTGTGTCCCGTCGGCCTTCATGGGCGCTTGCTCGCAGCGCTTGGCCCAACAATCTGTTAACGACGGAGCTTTACCGGGGGGGGGATCTTTGTGTGTTTGTGTGCGCGCACGCAGGTTCGTTTGGACGTGACGGTGAGCGAGGGTAAAGTCTCTGTGAACACGCATCCCGTGGGCAGCAATGTGGTGACTCGTGTGGATTGCCAGGCTGACGTGGGTATGCACGCGCACGCGCACACTCGGTGTGTGCTGAGACACCGCACTGAAGGTCGCAACGTCTCTCTTGCTACGTATTTCCCTCGCACTTGCTCCACTTGAATTCCCTCCCCATCATCATCGTCTCTTCTCCAAAGCTTCACGTTTTGGGTCTTTGGGGCTCTGCTCAGCAAATTGGTTTCAAAAAACACATGCAGGCAAAGGTCCCCCATGTAGCCTTCAACAGACGGTTGGGGCAAATGTATGTGCATCTGCAAGTGGTGTTGTGTGTATGTGTGTGTGTGTATTATATCCTCTAAATATGTATGTTTCTGCTAGAGGATCTGTATGTTATAGTGTATTACATTATCCGTATGTGGGTGTCTTGTGCGAGAGGATCTTTGTGTTCTAGTTTATTACATCGTTCGTGTGTGTGTGTCTGTGATAGATGATCTGCATGTTATAGTGTATTATATCATCTTTGTGTGTGTCTGCGACAAATGTCCAAATGATGGGCCACTTTGTTGAGCTATCATTTGTGGCCAGGTCGCTGTTGAAAAACAAGTTAATACCTCAGTAGGCTTTGTCTGGTAGGATGGGGTGAATTTCGATTTAAAGCTTTCGTGACTGCAGGGATTCATTGTCTTGGTTCTTTCGGTAAAGTCACGTAGAAGGGAAACAATAAAATAATAAAAATAGAAAATAAAATTCTCACGACGTTTCGACTGCAACACAAGCAATAACACCTGATGATGATTGCTTGTGTTGCAGTCGAAACGTCGTGAGAATTGTATTGTTTTATATTTTTATTATTTTATGATTTCCCTTCTACGTGACTTTACCGAAAGAACCAAGAATAGTATGGGGATGGTTTAGTTGTATTTGTACGCGTTTGTTTTATTTACCTTTCTTGTACTTTGCACTCCTATCGTGTTTTTGTCCTGTTTGTTGTGACGTTCTTACCCCGTGCCCCGACTGGACATCTGTGAAAAATAACTTTATAGCTCATCGGATTCCTCCAGTATAAATACATCTTCTGATTCTGATTTATGTTATAGCTTATTATATCGTTCGTCTGTGTGTGTGTGTGTCTGTGTACTAGCGGAGCTGGCCACTGATGGAGTGTCGGTGCTGCAGCAGTGGTCGTCCCCCGTGAGTCTCCGTGTGCTCGTGCTCGAGTCTCCCATCTCGGGGCAGCCAGGCCGGCCAGGCATCGTGGCCCAGCTGCAGGTGACGGACATCGACTCGACGCAGGTGAGACTGTGCGTGCGTGTTTGTGTGCGTGTGTGGTAGAATAGCGGCTCGCGCGCTGCGCTACGAACCCAGCAACCCGGGTTGGATTACCGTTCATGGCCACCAACATCACTGAGGAATATCTAAACCTGGTCCTGGCCGTCCCCTAGGTCGACTTAGCTTAAAATTTGTACCTGGCCCGGTGTATAAACATTGCCACTGGGGAGACAAAGGCGGCCGGGCGTGGTGCTGGCCACCCGCTCCCTCGTGTGCCTTGCAGGCCTTCATAGGTGCTCGCTCATAGCACTTGTCTAGCAGTTTGTGAAGGCTACACGGGGGACCTTTGTCTTTGTATGCTCGCTCACTTTCACACTCGCACACATTCACTCGCTGGCACCCCGACCCTGTTGCTCGCCTGATGGCGTCGGTCGGAACGCTGTGAGGACACCGCATCTCCTGCACGCGTCTCGACTCGCTCATTGCGGGAGACGTCACTCGGTTCTTAGAGTGAGGACACAGCATCACTTTGTGTCCAAGAATGACCCCCAGAACGTGACGTTACAGAACTACTTTTGAGTTTCTTACATTGACCGCCTTATCCACACGGGGTTGCCTTTCTATTGATTTCCAACGAAGGTTCGGAGTGTGAATTTCACGAGCCCTGTGTCTATCTGTGTCTTATTTGTCGGTCTAAAATAGAGGGGCACTTTCCCTGGCAAAAAACAACCAATTTTTTTTCAAAGGGTTGCCCGCAAACTTTGAAAACAGAAAACAGCGCTAAAAGGGCACAGACACCTACGGCACATTGCCTAACACACCGGGTAAAGGTGTGTGTGAGTATGTGGTGTGTGCGAGTATGTGGTGTGTGTGTGTGCATGCGTGGTATATTTACAAACCATGCCACCTGGGTCTGTCCCGTGACTTCCTGTTAACGAGCCTTCGACAATTCACGTGGCCTCAAAGTGCACCTGGCCTGGCACAAGCGCAGTGGTGACGTCACCGCCACTTAGTGGCGAATGGTGGCTGTCGAATGGTGGCTGTTGTCGCGTGTGCAGTGGTTAGCGCACTGTGTTACGAACCTGGCGATCCGAGTTCGATTCCTACTTACGGCCATCACCAGTGACGAATATCTGAACCGTAAATTAACAACTCGTGGATTTTGCCTTAAGCCTAAATTAATAGTCTTAGACCAGTGGCATATTGTTATTCTTGGAAATGTTTATTACAAGTCACGTGCTTAAACCGAACAAATATGTGCTCCGGTTAATGCGAAATCCACGTGATCACCCTACAGTCCAGTAGTTGCCTTATCTTTACAACAGTCGGCGGAGTTTGATTGACGTTGATTGATGTTGATTGGTGTGGCTCTGCTGTCCACATAGTTGGCCGAGTCTTCTGCGTGGGAGCAGCAAAGTTGTTATCATAGAGCACGCCCATCGAGCGGTAGATCGTTAGTATTTGTTTTAAATCGAAAGGTTAACAATCGAAATCGTCAGTTGTCCTTTAAAAACACACACAAATTTACACCCTATGTTTGGCAAAGAGATCCGCGTATTTTTTTCGCGCGAGGAAACTGAAGTCCCCGAAGAAACCCGCCACACGTCGTGTTACATTCCATCTCGCCATCATCCGGCTGGCTGCGTTTATTTTTTATTTTTACGCTTTTAGATGTTTTATCCACCAGACTCGGCATGCATACAGATTTCCACGTCCCCTCTCGAGAGATGTCGCCTTCATTTATTAACGCGCCCGAGTTGGCGAACGGCAATGGGAATGAGTCAAGCGCTCCCCCACGAATTAAATTGCTTCCCCCATGAGCCGTATGAAGGCTGGGAATTTAATACATTTGATCTTTTCCCTCTTTCCATTTTCACGTGTAAAAAAAAATGCACAACGTCCGCCCCCACCGCGAAGCTGCCGTGATACAATAGTGAGCAGCGTGCTGAACTTGCGATCCCGGTGGTCACCGATTCGATCTCCCGCCGAGGCAGTTTAAACAACGGGGGGTGAGTTTCTTAAATCTCTCCCCGCCACTGTTCGCCCAGCCGTGCGCAGTCGCCCCGCGTTTTACGCGGGTTTACGTGACGCGATTTGTTGAAATGGCGCGTTAGGTTAATTTACGCTTGTTTTTTTTGTTATGCGCGCGCTGTCATCGAAGCGACGGGCTCCAGTGCCGTGGGGCTGCGGTGTCACAGAATGTGCTGCGAGCTCATTGTTAGTGGGGGCAGCAAAGCTGAGTGGCGACGCTGCCTCGGGTGCAGCAGCAGTACGACCACCACCACAAGCGCGGACAGCAGCACCAGTCAGCATCTCCTTCTCGCGCGCCTTTCGCAAGATCTTGTCTTGTGCACGCATCTTGCTTGACGTGTTTAAAAAGCTTCTCGTTTTCCCAATTTTTTTTTGTAAATAGGCTGTTACTTTATTGAATACATGTATGGTAGTATTGTAAATATAATATGTTACCGTAATCAGTTCAATACGTAGGCGTAAGAGTGAGGTTTGATAGCTCTCCCTAACCCCAACCATTTCCTTTATTTATTATGGGGAAAATTACATTTTACTTCACGCGATTTTGAGCTACGTGCCGTTTTTCAAGAACAGAACCTCCCACGTAAAACGAGAGGTGGTCGTATAACTGGGTACCCCGCGGAGAGTTGATCGGCAGCTCACGGGTGGTGGGGTAAAGCGTGGGTGCATCTGGCCAGCATTGGTAGAGTAAAGATTTATATTCTTTGGGTTTTTCGGTAGTAGAGATTTTATTATGAGAGGCTATCTGGAACTTACGTGGTCAGCGGTGACCACGGCGAGCGACTGCAGGGATCCACCTTCGCCTACTTTCCTCCTGTTTTATATTCGCACCTCTGGGTGTGCGGCAGCGGCTGCTGTCGAGATTGTGGCTCGATTGCGTTCACGTGCAGCAGGCGGTTTGTGCGGTGAATAGCCCAACCAACAATAGATATCCGTGGTAATTTATATGGATGCCTTAATCCCCCCTCTCTCTGGTCTTTATTTGGCACGTTTTGTTCATCATCATCATCGTCGTTTAGTTGTCATTGTTGTCATCATCATTGTCGTCGTAGTTGTCATTGTTGTCATCGCTGTTGTTGGTGTGGGACCCCGGTGAGTTGGTTCCGGGCGCTGAGTTCTCTCTTGCACGTGACCTGCCCCAGGCGCGCTCTAGTTGGCACACACACACGCGCACACACACACACACGCACGTACGTACGTACGTACGGCCGCCTGAACAGGCACGGAACAATCTCGCGGATACGCTGGAAATGTGCCGCCAGTCTCGACTTACCTTACACCCTTTCATGAATACTCGTGCAACATTTACAACCGATGCAGCTGGAGAAACATTCCGTCTGAAGCGGCAGCGTGCACCACTTATCTGTGTGTTTGGCTGTGTCTGATTATCCGTGTCGTCTTGGCTGGCTGTCTCGTAAACGTTTGGCATTCTATAAACGTGCACTGCTTGAGTCGTGTGTATTATGAACGTGTGAGTGTGTGTACAACGTGTCACTGCTTGAGTCGTGTGTATTATTAACGTGTGTGTGTATGCAACTTGTCACTGCGGTTTTTTTTTCGGCGCGTGTCACTTGAAACCCTTGTCAGTGACGAGATGATCCATCTCAAGGGATTATTATTATCCAAGTGAAATATTTGATAACAGAAAGCCACTTGGCCCTTGATCAGCATTTTATTCGAGTTTATTTCTAAAGAGTCTTGAGATGCAATTGCATTTAGATGCTGTGTACACACAAAGACACAAATCCCTCGTTCAGCCTGAACACACTGTTGGGTCAAGTGCTGTTAGCGAGCACCGATGAAGGCCGGCACGGCGCACCAGGGGGTGGGTGGCCAGCACCACACCCAGCTTCCTTTGTCTCCCGAGTGACAATGTTTACACACCGCACCAGGTACTCATTTGAGAATGAGTCGACCTAGGGGAAGCCCAGGACCGGTTAAAATAATCGTCACTCGTGTTGGCCATGAGCGGGAATCGAACTTGGGTCGCCGGGTTCGTAGCGCAGTGCGTTAACTGCTACACGACCGCTCTCCTACGTGTGTGTGTGTGTGTACATACACGTATGCACTGACATTGCTGTTGTTAGCAAGCTGTGCCCACACTGAGCAATCGGTTGCGCAATCATTAGCCCTCAATCACTGCTCGACCAGGGCTCTAAGTGTCCTGGACTTGCAGTGTCTTTGTGCTGTTCGCCTTTTGGCATTCTCTGGTCTGACACTGGTGCTGAGACTTGGCCATGAAGAAGGCTGCTGCTGTCTCTCGTGTGTAGGCCAATCAGTTTCAAAGACAACGCATAACATAATTATTATTGTCAGAGCATGTTTGTTTGCGTGTTTTGCCACACGTATGTGTGGTTAATGCAGACTTCATGCCTTGCAAAAGGTATCTATTGGGTGTGTGAACATTTTAACACCTGTTTTATTGCCCGAAAGGGTAAAACCCATTTATATTTTTCATCTTGTTTGATACCGACAAAAAGGCCCCACAAATACAACTTATTCACAGCCTGCCACTGCTCTGTCACACGTCTGAGCGAGTAAATGCGAAACGAGGAAATTAAACCGACCGATCAGCCTCCTTCACGAGTGCAACACGGCGTGGGAGACGAATGAAATCCGTCGCTACAGATCGCCAAGCAGGCTCGGTACTCAAACACCGAGTCCGATTCCGTTGCGCGACTTCGGCCAACCGGTTGCAGAGAGAGATGTCCCTACACTTGCAACTCGGGTTGCATGCAACCAAGTTGGTCAGAGGTTGGTAGACTCGACTCGATGGATGGGATCGTGATGCGAGGGTTTCTAAGTCGAGGTTCCTGCCAAAGATGGGTGTCTCTCCCTCCCTCCCCGCCGCGTCGCCCAGGTGACCCAGGCGTTGGTGCCGATGCTGGAGGTGACGTTTGGAATGTCGCAGAACGAAGTGCGGCGCGCAACGTGGAGCGTGCCCATGGAGGAGAGCATGCTGTACAGCATGCCACGTGACGCGGACACCTATGGCACACTGCCCAACACGCCGGGGAAAGGTGCGTGTGAGTATGTGGCGTACGTGCATGTGTGGTATGCGTGCAAACCCACGGCGCCTGGGTCTGTCCCGTGACCTCCTGTCGGTGAGCCTTCGACACTTCACGTGGCCTCAAAGTGTGTGTATATGTATGTAGAACTTATTTCGCACTGTACGTAGGGAAACGTGCTAATCAGAGGTGCGGGGGAAGGACAACAAACTGAAGTGCACCTGAGTTTAACACGTCGGCTTTCACGAACAATCTTATCCATCATAGAGGTTTTTGGGTTAAAAGTGCAGCACCTGGCCTGGCACAAGCGCCATGGTGTCTTGAGGCCGGGTGTCAGAATCGGTGTCTTGAGACGGGGTGATAAGATCAGTGTCTTGAGCCGGGGTGATAAGATCAGTGTCTTGAGACTGGGTGATAAGATCAGTGTCTTGAGACGGGGTGATAAGATCAGTGTCTTGAGATGGAGTTTCAGGATCAGTGTCTTTAAAATCTGCTCCAGACCGCTGGTCTCTCTGTATTTAAACATACAACGTAACATCTTCACATCACCATAAATAGTCAACGGTTTAAAGCGGTGACATTTCTAATTTGATGCAGTATCGCTCTTACCGGACCGCTGAAAGAAAATTTTAACTGCAGTACGAATCTCACAAGGTTAATGCAAAATCCCGGATTAACTGTAATGACAGCAGCATACGAAGGCAGGTGATGTGAATTAAGATTTATGAGATGATTTGTGCACTACCTTAGCCATTTGCCACGGTAGGAAGAGTCACGGCTGATTAACATAAACACACAATCTGCTGCATTACATTATTCAAACATCAAGCACCTCACCATGTTTCCATGTTTTTATGCTACGGAGGATTTGCAAAAAGGCATAAACATCGTTTAATTAAATGGAGTGGTGACTGTACGGGTGTTTTAACAAAGATTTAATTGCCTGTAAGGGGTGTGTTGATTTAAATGACATGTCTGAGATCAAACAGTGAGTTTTCTGAGCATTAGGGTGGCATCTCAATAGAAGAGTGTGTGTGCTGCAAATTTATCTCAAACATTTCGAACACAATTAGTGTGAATGCATGCACACAGCAGGTTGCACTTTGAGTGAAAGTTGAAACATGGACTCCTTGAGCCGAGTCTCAAGACACTGAGCCTCGAACCCGGTCTGGAGACACCTGTGGCTCCATCAGAATCCGTGACAATTTCGCGGAACTCGGTTGCGCGTGTGCTGGGCGGCATCAAGTTGTAACTCGGGGCCCACCCCGCGCTCAAACGTAACGGAGAACCCCCCCCCCAACCCCTCGCGCGCAGAGCTGCCCGCGGGACCCCTGCAGACGACCAGCCACTACCCGATGGGTCAAGCAGAGACCACTCTGGAGGAAGCGGCCGCTCCGGGGAAGCTCCCGGAGACACCGCTGCGCGCCGAGCCCCCTTCCTCGTACAAGGTGAGAGAGGCGGGGGGGGGGAGGCGGGGGGGCGGGGGGGCGGGGGGGGCGGGCAGCGCACGCAGTCCACTCCGTAAAAAAAAAATGTTTGGGGTTAGATCGCGAAAATATGTATGTGGTCGTTATAAACCCACCACCCTCCCGACACAGGCAGTTAGTAAGGTTTGTCACTTAAACAAAACATGCCAATTTGTTACGGGTAGTGTGTTGGAGAGTAAACCCACAACGTTTACCATTCGAGTACGACACACGCACCGGCGTGCTGAACTCGTAGCGAATTGGCACGTTTTGTTTCCGTGACAAACCTTACTAATTGGCTGTGTCGGGTGATGGTGGGTGTAACAGCAATTTATATTTACGCGATCTAACCAAAAAAACTTCTTATTATTCATCATTATCGATAATATGGATAATATTGGTCGCGAACTAGCGCAGTCCACTACCAGTTTCGGACACCCGTCCTCAGTGCAGTTCGTACGTTCTCTCTCGCTCTCCGCCCCCCCCCCCCCCCCCCCGGTTCCACTCAGGCTTCCTGTGGTTCTCTCCGGTTGCCCTCTCATAGCTATAACAATTGCATACAATGAAACTGGTATTGGCCCAAGCCTTCCAAATGCTGAAAAATTGCCTGCAAATTGCTAAATTGGCGTCACGCACAGCAGCAGCAGCAGCAGCATCAACCCTGGCTTCGTGAACTTGGCATTACCCTCCTGAAATAGTCTTGAGATTCGGTGAGGCTTTGATGTGCCAGCGATTTGAGTTGCTGTGCCAGGATGTGTGTGTGTGGTTGTATACATATAGTTGTACATGTATAGTTGTGTATAGTTGTAGTGGTGAGTTCGATGCTCGCTCACGACCAGATATTTGAAGCCGTCCTGGGCCTCCCTTATGTCAACTGGACCTTAAAATGACCACTTGCTACGGTGTGTACAAACATCAGCACGAGGTGAGACAAAGATGGCCAGGCGTGGTGTTGCATGCTCTTCTGGCCTACATAGGTGCTCGTTAAAAGCACTTGCCCCAAAAGTCTGTTAATGTTATACGTGGGGGGGGCGGGGATCTTTGTCTTTTTTAACGAGTTGAATGTGTCACTGTGTATGCGTGTGTGTGTGGGGAGCGGTGGTGCAGTGGTTATCGTGCTGCGCGATGGACCCAGCGACCCGGGGTCGATTCCCGCTCACGGCCAACACCAGTGACGATTATCTGAACCAGGCCGGTGCCTCCCCTAGGTCGACTCAGCATCTAATGAGTACCTGGTGTGGGGTGCAAACATCGCCACTGGGGAGAGAGGCCGCCGGGCGTGGTGCTGGCCACCCACCCCCTCGTGTGCTGTACCGGCCTTCATAGGCGCTGTCCCAACAGTCTGTTAAGGCTCTAAGGGGGGGGGGGGGGAATCTTTACCTTTTTGCGTGCGTGTGTGTGCGTGTGTGTGCACGTGCGTGTGTGCGTGCGCGTGTGCGTGCGTTTGTGTGCGTGTGTATGTTTATGTGTGTGCGTGTGTGTGCACGTGTGTGTGCGCGTGTGTGTGGGTGTGCGTGTGCTTGCGCGTGTATGCTTATGTGTGCGTGTGTATGGTGTGTGCGTGTGTGTTCCAGCTGGTGTGCCAGCGGGCCGAGATGCTGCGCCAGGAGGTGTGCCGCCTGTGGAGGAGCCTGTGGCAGCAGGCCCTGCCGCTGGTGTGCGGCGCGGCGCTGCTCGTGGTGGTGGGGGCGCTGGGCGGCACCGTCATCGTGCTCGGCCTCCGCGTGCTGTGCCCGCACGCGCACGACAGCAAGTACGCACGCACGGGGAACACGTGTGCGCGCACGCTCGTGTACAAGCACACGTACATAGTGATATACACATAGCGACGTGTACTACACGCGCATACGACACTCGGCCACTTGTACGACACACAGCAATGTGTGGGGTCGTGTCGCATAGTGGCTGCTTTTACGTTGCCAGGGCAAGGTCATCCGCATATAAAAGAGTGCGTGGCCCGTTTGGCCAGGTTCAATCCTGGCCATGGTTTTTATAGAATCACGGGGATTTCGATGACGATGTGGGTTATGAAGGGCCTACGGTGACCTTTGCGGAAGCTTGGGAGTATTTAGCGGGATGCGTGAAGCGTGCTCCCACTTTGATCTTGTGAGGTGCGGGTTGCAGTCGCGTTGCCAGCGAGCCGAGTGGAAAGTTGCTCGCCGCTTGCCATCGATAACCGAGTGCGGATCTTTGGCGGACATCCAGTCACCGAGGCCTTCGCCGTCCACCTGGCCTACTGCATAGCCCCACCCCCACCTCGTTCGGTTGCTGTTAAAGTCACCAACGTATAGGGCAGGGATTGGTGCACATGGTGAGCGCTGGCTGTGGCCATTTGTAATTCGGGGCTTTGTACACGTTGGTTATGTGCAGCTCCCCTTGTCTTCATGCTGGTAGTGTAGGTGGCGGGAAGGCGTAGAACTCTGCGATGGAGTTATTCGCGTGTCTCTGGCCAAGCCGTGCTTTTGGTGGTAGTGGCTCGTCGTCAGGTTGTTATCCGTGGCTGTGGTAGCGACTGGCACATACGGGGCATCAAAGACGCGGGTTTCTTGATGCTGCTGCTGCGTGGGCGTTCATCACGTCGGTCAGATACTCGCCCTGCACCCGGGAGTGTCCCTCAATGTTCAGTTGAAAAAGGGCCGTTGGCGTGGCTTCGTGTTGTTGTTGCCTTGGAGACCGGGAGATCGATGGTCCATGTTGATGGTGGTGGTGTTGATGGTGGTGGTGCTGATGGCGGTGATGGTGGTAGTGGGTCTGTGTTGTTGCTCTGGAGACCAGGAGATCGATCCATGTTTGGTCGCCGCATTGATGGCATTTGTCGTGATGTTTCACTTAACAGAGTGGGACCATGATACATTCGCACAGAGTGACATGTATAGATTAGCGCATGCACACGCACACACACACACACGCACACACACACACACGCACACACACGTACGGAGTAACACAGAGGTGCGTACGTCTCCAGCAGGCCCCCCCCCCCCCGCATCGTCACACCTGTGTGTCTCCGCGTGTCTCTGCGTGTCCCAGGTTCGACTCGAAGGCGTTTTACGTGGACAACCTCCAGATGGACTTCCAGCCGCTAATCGTCGACAAGAAAGGGACACCTTGCTAGGAAGATGGGGGGAGCGCACTTTAACCCCCGAGCTGATTTCAGTGAAACCTCCCCACCACCCCTACCACTCCCCACCACCCCCATCACTCCCCCCACCCCTTGTTACTTACGCGGCCATAAGCTGCCAGCTGTCCCCCCCCCCCCCCCCCCCATCATTGCGCGCGAGTTCTCCATGCCCCTCCCGGTTGTCCGTCTCTTCTGTCTCGCTCGCGCTCTCTCGGTTTTCCTTTGAGAGCCACGCTCCTCGTCGAGAGTGGAAGTGACGATGCTGGCTCGCTGTGTATCGGAACGGTTGTGCTGTGTAACAAGAGTGATAACGATGATGATATTGACGATGTTTTCTTTCCTCGCGTTCAACATTGAGTTCATAGACTATGAATCCATTAGGAATTCCTAGGGCTTGTGCTCTTGATGCCTGAGGCTCGTAGAGCCAGATTATTGCAGGTTTATGGTTCATTGTTCATTACTAGGATGCAGTCTTGGGCTAGTTTTTAGAATGGATTCTTAGGGCTCCATGCTAATACCTGAGGCTCGTAGAGACGCACTAAGGTACTGCTTGGATTGTTAGGCATCACTGATTATTCCTAAGGCTCACATGGCCAGCTTTAGGATCCATTGTTAACCACTGAAATTCACAGAGCCAGGCTTAAGGACCTTTAGGGTTCTTAGAATAAAGCATTCATACCTAATACTCACCGACATAGAATAATGCACTTTAAAAGATTCTTACGGACCATTGGTAACTGCTGATATTCACACTCACAAATGAGGACACAATGTAGGCACACGTAGGGGTGGGTTTTTTGCACGCTTATTCCTGAGGCTCGATGGAGCCAGACGAAGGCATCCATCCCCCTGAGGGTTCAAATCGGAGGAGTTCCCCTCTGCGAAGTTTTTTTCTTTTCTTCAGCCAACGCCGGTGGCTGTCACTTGCCACACCGGGGGCGCGCGTCCCGGTCAGAATGTGCGGCCTGGGGCTTTCCATTTGGCGTTGCCGCGGCCGCCGAAATAACATCGATGGCCGTTGTGGCAGGCGTTCCACCACCCCGTGGAGTGGAATTCTCCCCGAATCTCGTTCACGGTTCTCTAAACTGGTCGTTGTCGGTGGGGACGGGTGGGGCCGCCTTGGGATTGCCAGGGGTTGTCCTCGCGACGACGGCGGGGGGAGGGTGGCCAGGAGATGGCAGCACAGCAACGGGTGCGGTCCACAGAATGAGGTCTGGCCCACTGCCTCGATTCGGTGTTGCGAGATTGAATCCACCCTCGCGGAGCCTTTGAAGGGTCGCCCGCCTCGTGCGGGTTGCTGGGTTTCTCCGGCTGCTCCGGGGCTTTCCTCCCAAGTGAAGCCAGAAACGATTCATCGTGCAGCTGGCCAGACATACCAGATTCACAGGACCCTCCCCGCTAAATGATTCTCGAGGCGCTGTGAGATGTTTTTTCCTGGGTAAATAAACTGGCATTATCCTTATTATAAAAATCTGCTTACTGTGAATATCAAATTACCGGCCCCTGTGATTGCTTATCATGAACCTGGTCAGACCGTCTTAACCCAACACGGCCATCATCCCAGCAGCACGCAGCCACTCCCGCAGCCACTCCCGCAGCCACTCCCGCAGCGCACCGCACGACGCAGACTCTGCACCGGCTCCCTCCTCACGGTGCACACCGCACGTTGAGGTCACCGTCGCATCGGGTGCCACGGTGGCTAGGAGATTTCGATTTAAAGCTTTCGTGACTGCAGGGATTCATCTTCTTGGTTCTTTCGGTAAAGTCACGTAGAAGGGAAATAATAAAATAATAAAAATAAAACATAAAAACGTCGTGAGAATTATTTTATTTTGTTGTATTTTTATTATTTCCCTTCTACGTGACTTTACCAAAAAAACCAAGAAGATGGCTAGGAGATGTTAACGACCTCGCCTGGTATGCAGCAGGTCGTGGGTTCGATCCTGACCCGTGATGCCTGCTGCTGTATATTTGGAGTTTGTGGTGTCTCTCTCTCTTCCCCGTGAGTCGCGTGGATTTTTGTCCGGGTCCTTCGGCTTTTCCCTCCGCATTTAGAATGAACGTGCATTCAGAGTATTTGTTTGCGCTAAATTTCCATGCGATAAGCCACTTTGTTGAGCTATCATTTGTGTTTGCCAGGTCGCTTCTGAAAAATAAACTATAGAGTTCAGTGGGGCCTTACCCGGTAAAACAAGAATAGTTTTAGTGCAGAGCGCCAGAGTGCCGGTGCCGGTCTGTGTCTCGCAGCAACAAGGGGCCTGGGTTCGAATCCTGACCTCTCTGTGTGGCGTTTGTGTGTTCCCTCTCGCCCTGTTGGTCTGCGTGGGTTTCCCCCGGGTCCTCCGGTTTCCTCCCATCGCCAAAATAATCAGACAAGGACATTGCTGTCGGCCAAGAGCAGTCACATGCCCAAACGTGACCTGCACATCGCTCAATTGGGATCGCGCTGCCACATTGCCCCCGACTGCTGGAAAAGAGTTGAGGCTGGCTGAGGCTTTCATGAACTATTTACAAACTTAACTATTTTTTATTTTTGCAGGTAAGGCCCAAATACAGCCACATACTCCAAACACACGACGTTGATTCTTAATGTGGAGGGAATAAACCAGAGGACCTGGAGAAAAATTCACGCCTCCACGGGGATGGAGAACACGCAAACTTCAAATATACAGCAGCAGGCGTCAGGGTCGGGATCGAACCCACTGCCTGTATACTTGGCGAGGTAGTTAACATCTCCTAGCCACCGTGGATGAGCAAACGTCGCAATATAATGATTTGAGCGCACAGCGGAGGTGAGCGTGCAGCGTGGGTGAATGTGCCGTCTAGAACAAACAAGACCCACAGGGCCTTGTTCTTGGGCTGAGTCCCCTTCGTGACTCGTGGCCGGGAGTCTCCCAGCAGATGTCCCCGTGACCCGGCGGATTGTGCCGCGTGCATCGGCGTGACCCTTCGTGGCCGCCTCGTGGCCCCGCTTAGGCTGCGGTTGCAGAGGTTGCAGTGATTTTGTTGTGATCTGGCCCTTCCCCTCCCGTTGGTCTCGTCCCCCGTGCAGTCGTTGCTATGGATATTTCTTTCATGTTTGTTTCGATGGTACGTAAACGCGCGCACGTGAAATCCGATTGCTTTTTTTTGTGTGTTTTATGGAAAGGAACCACTCGTTGCGCATGCTTGCGCGCGCACACACGCACACGTATACATGCGCACAGTATAGCCTCAAACGGACTGCTGGGGCAAGTTCTGTTAGCGGGCACGGCACACGAGGTGGTGCTGATGTTTACACACCACACCAGGCTGAGTTGGACTTACGGGGAGGCCCAGGACCGATTCGAATGTTTGCCGCTGTTTTTTTATTTGTGGTCCTGAGCGGGCATCGAACGCGAGGTTTGCCACGTTCGCAGGCGCGCTAGCCGCTGCACAAACGCACACGCACGTTCACACGCACGCTTACACGTTCACACGCTTACACGTTCACACGTTCACACGTGCGCGCGTGAGAACTATTATAAATCACAGCCCTTGTGTCACTTCACTCCTGCTTGTAGGCGTCCTCCGACACCCCATTGGCAATCATGGGGGGGGGGGGGGGGGGTTGACCATACTTCACCACGCTGGTCCGTTCGAGTTTAGTTCAGATAGCTTATATCCACACACAAATGAGTACACACAGATTCCCCAATTCGCCTTTTGATGTGTTGGGGGCAAGTGCCGATTGCCACTTTGCATGCACAAGTGTGCCCACGGACAGTATACACACACACAAACAAAGCCCCCCCGTATAGCCTTGACAGACTGTTGGGGCAAGTGCTGTTAGCGAGCAGCACCTATGACGACCGCCACGGCACACGAAGGGGTGGGTGAGCAAAACCACGCCCGGCCGCCTTTGTCTCCCCAGTGGCGATGTTTACACACCACAGCAATGTACTGATTTGAGGCCGAATCGACCTAGGGGAGGCCCAGGAACGGTTCATGTATTCACCACTGTTATTGATCTAAGCAGGAATTGAACTCTGGTCGCCGGCTTTGCAGCGCAGCGCGCTAACCACTACGCCACCGCCCTCCCACACGTGTGTAGATACACAACACACAAGCACGCACACATATGTAGATACACAACACACAAGCACGCACACTCTCCTCGGGAGCTAAGATAGGCACCGAGACCCTAGCCTTGAGTGTGTCTTGTTTTTATTTTGTTCACCAAAATCACAGCGGTTTGTTTTAATCACCGAAATGTAATTGTTGTTCTATCATCCGTTCACCCAAATTGGGCTTCCAGATGAATTTTGTCCCAGTCGTGGCTGTTTAACAAACGCAAGCCTTGGACCAGTTTGTGATAGCCACACTGCTATCATCATCATCATCATCCACGATCTTATCTGCTGTTGGATGAGGCGCCTGCCCCCACACAAGCATTCGCCGTGCCGCAGTCTTCACGACGCAACGGGCCCCGTCGTTCTGCATCGCTGACGATGCGAGCGGATCGTATCGCTTCTCATTGAGGGTAGGGGGGGCACGTGGTGGTGGGGGGGGCACGTGGTGGTGGGGCTTGGGGCAGGGCACTGCTGCCACCTCTGGGCTACCACTGTTGTTGTGTTCGTCTCGCAGAGGCCACCGCGGCCCAGGAGATGTTTTTGTTTGGGGGGGGGGGGGGGTTTAAAGGCCCCACGCGTCCGTGGTTTGTGTGGCCCGCGTTTGTCACTGGCGGGCGGGTGGCTGGGGTGGTCGGCCACGCTCCTGGAGGCGGGTTTCTCTCTTGGCTGTGTTGTACATGAGCCGGACGATGACATTACAACGGGTTACGGTTCGCGCGTAATTGTTCTCAACAACCTAAAACAACAACAACAACAAACTCGTGCACTTCTCTTGCCTAAGTGGTGTCTGTGAAAACAAACGGCTGCGGTTTGTTGGGAATTAAAAAAATAACATGTGTCACACCAAACTTCCAAAAGCCAGGGGGGGGGGTCCCCTCGTGACGCCACGGAGTTGCGAGGTTTGCGCGTCCACGCGTCGCCCGGATGAAGATTGTCGAGAGGTGTCGGTGGTGCAACGAGGAGTCGCGTGGTCGTGTTGTGGGACAGGCCGTGCCCTGCAGGGCAGTGAGCGGGCCTTGACCAGGCGGTGCTTGTCTCTCATCCATGGTCGTCGTTATTATCACCACCATCGTCATCATCGTCATGATCGTCACCACCGTCGTTATCCAAATTATTGATACAACACAAGTTCACAACAGGCCAAGCAGCCGATGCTTCCACTTAACACTGCAGGGTCGGAGGAGGCATCGACTCGTCGGGGTTGAGACATTCGGAGAGGGCCTTCACAGATGATCAGCCAGGGCAGTTCCCCTCCGCTGTGACGATGCGTGGTCCCATTTCACTTGCCTCACCAACATCTCTCTGGACATCACGCTTCGCCGAATCGTCGCCTGTAACTTGTGTTGTCCCGTTTTTCTGAGCGAGTAGGTTTATGGGGGGGGGGGTTATTTGTTTTATCTTGGCACCGAGAAGAAACGAAGCGGCCGCATTCACGATTGTGACGAGCACTTGAGTCGCGGCTCCCTGACGAGTCGTCACACGCGGCGGAGACGACGTCTCTCGCAGCAAATCGCTGCGCAGGTGGAGGTGGGGGGTCTCTTGTCTCGCCCGCTCAACTGGTTGCATGCAACCGGTCGTTTGGGTGTGAACCAGGATTGGGGCGTCTCTAAGACACGCTGAGCATGTTGTATAATTTGTTTAAGTGAACGATTCTTGAGCAGGCGATCGTGAAACGAATGGTTCATTTTTATTTGGCGTTTTGTTTTTCCGTTTCGTAATTTAAAATTTGCGTTGCGGGAGTCGGATGTTCCACGCGTTGAGGTTGTGTATTTGTTGTTGTTGTTTTTGGTTTATCAATAATGATTGCACTGGGGGGAGGGGGTGGGGGGTGACCGGGGTCACGTGATGAGGAGTTAGGTCCCCTTGTGCAACTTCGACAGATGTTCACGATGATGATGGTGCCACACGGCTTCGGCTTGCGCGGGCAGTGCTCATGACAGCTGTTATTTTGGGTTGTCAAAGCCGCCGCCACCCGACACGGCCACTTTAGCATTGCGTTACTCGTTGAGCACACCCGGTGTGTTGGAGAGTAAACCCACAACATTTACAATTTGAGTACGACGTTTCGGCACGATCGCCCGATGAAGGCTGGGTGTTGTATTTACCAGAGGGAACGTCGTGCTCATTTTGCAAATGTTGTGGTTTAACTCTCCCAAACACGTCGGTGAGTGCTGAACTGGTAACTAATTGGCAGGTTTCGTTTACGTGGCAAACCTTACTGATTGGCTGTGTCGGATGGTGGTGGTGGTGGGTTAACGACACATTCATATTTACGCGATAAAACCCAGAGTAACTTTTATTGTGAATATCTCTGGGAGGCTCAACCAGGACACACGGTGGAACTGGAAACCCTCCCCACCGTCGGTCCCTCCCATACAGACCACGCCCACACAGACCCCGCCCACTCCCACAGACCACGCCAACTCCCACACAGGCCACGCCCACTCCCTCACAGACCCCGCCCACAGACAACGCCCACTCCGTCACATGCCACGCCCACTCCCACACAGACCCCGCCCACTCCCTCAGACCACGCCCACACAGACCCCGCCCACTCCCTCACAGACCACGCCCACACAGACCCCGCCCACTCACAGACTACGCCCACAAAGACCCCGCCCACTCACACAGACCTCTCCCACACAGACCCCGCCCACTCCCACACAGACCACGCCCACTCCCTCGCAGACCACGTCCACATAGACCCCGCCCACTCACAGACCACTCCCACACAGACCCCGCCCACTCCCTCACAGACCACGCCCACTCCCACAGACCATGCCCACCCCCACACAGACCACGCCCACTCACACACAGGCCACTCCCCACAGACCACGCCCACTCCCACACAGACCCCGCCCACTATGGAGGTGTGGAGCCTGGTGGTGGCGCTGTGCTGCAACAGAAGCGGACTGCCGCGGAGTCGCCGATCGTGCAAAATGTTCAGCCAATCAAAAGCACGGGGCGTGTAGCACGACGGTATCCCAACCGAATTGGATTTCTACATCCACGGATCGATTGGCAAAGGCATCGACGCGTCGACTTTAACCCACATCGCGATCGACTTTTGAGCACGGATTGCCGGTTCGAACGGAGCGAGAACCCATACTCGTGGAACCTCGATTCGCGTACCACGAGAATAATTGATGGGCAAGGATGACGCCCCCGTGGGGAGACACCACTCCCCCCACGCCCCCCCCCCCCCTTGCGTGGCCAACATCGCTGACGGCGGTGTGCGTGGTGGTGGTGTCTCCCACGGCGCTGTGTTTGCTCCCGAGCGCATCGCTGCCAACCCCTTGTTGTTGTTGTGGGTGCCCTCCTACCTTGCTGCAGACCAGCTCAGACCGTAATGTCGGACACCCCGTGGCGCTCATACATCTCAACGTTCATCTCACAAAGTCCCATCACAAGGGAGAGAAACACAAACAAATAGACATTAACTCGTGTTTTGCCCGCATTGAAACGGCTGTTACTCCGTATGGATCTGCAAACTCCCTGTACAAGAATACGGGGCAAACCGATTGGGTTTACAGCTCTGCTGCTATCCACCACGACGATGCACCACGATAAACCTGTCAACCCCTTATCAGTGCCCCTACCTCCGTGCAGACCAATTCAGACCTTAGTGGTCACCCCGTGCCCCTTAGAAATCCCAACGTTCATCCTACAAAGTGACATCACAAGGGAGAAACACAAACAGACAGTTTTTGTTGATGCCCGTATTGAAACGGCTGTACGCCGTATGGACCTGAAAACTCAATTTCCCTGCACAAGAATACGGGCTAAGCCGTGTGGGTTGACAGGTATGCTGATAAGACACGTGTCAAATCCGGTGCAGAGTGTTGTTTTTGTTGAACCAGGTGTGTACAGCATGTGCACAAAATATCAATCTGACGCCGAGTCGAGAGATGTGGAGCCCTGGCGAACTGGGTCTTGTCCGCGTCCCAACTTTGAGCCAAGTGGCTTCGAGGGGGTTCTGAGGGTTCGAGTCCTGGCTCTGGGTGTCTCCTGCAGCCTCGAAGGAGCCCCCCCCCCCGTGGGTTGTGGCAACCGTCCGATTGAATGGCAGGCACGCGACGGACGACGCGGCAGGGAGTTTCCACAGTGGCCGTGTCGTCTTCACCGAGCCGTGGTTCACTCTTCCGACTTCCGTGAACCGGTCCCCCCTCGCCCTTCAAATGTATTCCTGGAACACGCAAACGCACTCACAAACACGCAACAACAACAAAAAACAACCGACGCATCGATATTTACACAGCACCCGGTTCTTTAATCATCATTATCCCGAAACTGTGTTTGACACAAAGATGTTTTCCTTTGCGACGTATTAAAATGTATACCTGTGTTATTATCGATGTCCGTGCTGTCGGTGGGTGAGGTGTGTTGGGTGGAGAACAGAGCTCTTGTAGACATTGTTTACAATTCCCTTGGCTACCGCTCCGTTTTCGAATGTCGCTAAGTTTAAATGGGGGGGGGGGGGGGCGGTGGTTCAGTTGCTTCTTATCAATAATGTCTCCTTCCTCCTGGAGATGTGAAGACGCGTGGTGAGCATTGGCGCGAGTGAGTTGGGGGGGAGCGGTGGGGTAGTGGTTAGCGCTGCGCTACGAACCCGGCGACCCGAGTTCGGTTCCCGCTCACGGCCAACACCGCTGACGATTATCTGAACCGGTCCTGGGCCTCCCCTAGGTCGACTCGGCCTCAAATGGGTACCTGGTGCGGTGTATAAAAACATCGCCGCTGGGGAGATAAAGGCGGTCGGGCGTTGTGATGGCCACGCACACCTCGTGTGCCGTTCCGGCCTTCATAGGTGCTCGCTAACAGCACTTGCCCCAAAATTCTGTTAAGGCTACACGAGGTGGTCTTTGTGTGGGTTTGTGTGCGTGCACACGAGACAAATATGCATCATTTGTTCACAAAAACACGCGCGCACACAAGATTACACCTGTTGGCAATGTGTATACACGGCGTGCACGCATTACGTGTATATACATTTAACACGTGTAAAACACAGCTGCCCGGCGCGCCATCCATCCATCGCCTTTCCGACCTCATAACACTTCTCTTGATTGGCGTGACCAACAAACACCTGGCCACGGTCAACTCTGTCCAAAGCACAGGCGGGTTACGTTTGAGTTTAACGTCGTTACTCTCAGCCAAAGTGAAACAAACAAACGAAATTCGGCGCGACAAATCTCGCGTCCCGTCGAGGCTGACGAGGCATCGACTTCAGTTTGTTTTTGTTCAATTCAAAAAAGCCTCGTTCACGCCGAACAATCTGTCACTGTCACTGCTGCTGTCACCTGGGTGGTACCCCCAGCACCTGCGGCAACGCAGAGGGTTCAGTCGTGGTGATGATGACCCAGCACGGATTCACTCCACTCGCTCACCGGCAGTCAGTCGCCTCATTATCACTCCTCTAGCGCTACTACCACGGCTACTTTTCCCGTGAAACTCACTCGTTGAGGACTCGTCGATATCACACGTTGTCTAATCTCATCTACGTTATGTTCAACCACCACACCGCAAGTTGCAACAACGCTCACACTCATTCATTCACCCACTCGTTTAGTCACCCACTCATTCACTCACCCACTCAATCATTCACTCACCCACTCGTTTAGTCACCGACTCACTCGACCACACGTTCAGTCATGCACTCACCCACTCATTCACTCGTTGAGTCATCCACTCACCCACTCATTCACTCACCGACTCGTTCAGTCATCCACACACTGGCCACGCTGCAGATCACCTCGCTTCTCTTTCTGCCTCTTCCCTCACACTGCTTCACTTTGGGATTCACTCTCTCCATCATCATCATCTCTCTTCCCAAATTATGACATTGCTCAATGCCACTTTGTGCCGATTGCACCTTCACGGCAGCGCGCGCACAGACACGTGGGGAACATCCCGGTCACGCGAGCACGCGAGCCCAGCGGCACAGGCGACGGTGGTGGCGATGCAAGATCCGGCTGTGGACCCCCCGTCCATTCTCCCCGACTCACTTTTACTGAAATAGCTACGGAAGAAGATGAATCCCTGCAGTCACGAAAGCTTCAAATCGAAATTTAGCTACGGATGGTTTTTAACCTCGTATACAATAATACGTTGGGCTATAACGATAAAAAAATATATATTTAGTTTAGTTACCACCATGCATTGGTTTAAGAGGAAGACAGTCTCACATCGACAGTTTTAATATAAATAAAGATGTAAAAGTTACAGTACTCGCAATTAATTTATCGTGCGTCTTGATTTCATGCCGGCCCCATCGCTCCAGGATTCCCTCGAAGGGGGAGGATCACGCCACTGTATGCCGCTCTAATTGATACGATGGCCAGATGTCTTAATCTGTGCTTGGGCCCTGGTTGACCGCAGGTCATTTTAATTAACACAAAACTCTGAATATTTGTTTTACTTATGTATCTGCTTGATTCGAGATCCCCCTTGTGCCCCTACTGGACATCTGTGACAAAGAGCTTTATAGCTTATCGGATTCTTCCAGCATATATATGATTCGATGCGTCGCATAACGCTGCCACCCCCTCCACCCGCACGGTTGCGCCCTGCGGGCACCCTTCCCTGAACCGCGTGCGCCTCCTGGCTCCGTCGGCTTCTCGTTGATCCTGCCGGCCCTGCCCCATTCAACAACACCGATGACCGCGGCGGGATGTTGTTCAACAACGTCAGGAAATCAACAAGCGGACATCGTGCCGCGGTCGTTGTTTCATTGCCAAAAGTGATTTTTATTTTTTAAATCCAGTTGCCGATCAACCTTATCGGGTGTTTTCTGGCAGGAGCAATTTTTCAAGTGAAATTAATCAAGTTTACCTGGCCCGGTTTCCACTTCACGGTGGGGGTGGGGGGGTCTCATCAGCAGGGTTGTGTGTCTCAGCCTCGTGACGAGCCAACGCTGTCACTTTGGCTCGTGCCCCGGGCACCGCGGCCTCGCGTGCGGCAGCGTCGTTGGCGGTGCTCTGCCTGGCACTCGCGCGCCTCCCAGCAGCGCGGCAATGGGTTCGAGTGTCCAGTTCGTAGCTCAGACCGGTGGTCAATCACCTTTCACTGCAGCCGTACGCCCCTTTGGTTCTCAATCGTTAAAAAGGTAGAATGTTAATAGCTACGTAGGGGTTGATGAAACAAAGTAGTTTTGTCTTCTTGGTTCTTTCAGTCACGTAGAATGGAAATAATAAAATAATAAAAATAAAACATAATAAAATATTTTATTATGTTTTTAAAGCTTTCGTGACTGCAGGGATTCATCTTCTTGGTTCTTTTGGTAAAGTCACGTAGAATGGAAATAATAAAATAATACAAATTAAACACAATAATTGTTTTATTATGTTTTATTTTGATTATTTTATTATTTCCATTCTACGTGACTTTACCGAAAGAACCAAGAAGATGAATCCCTGCAGTCACGAAAGCTTTAAATTGAAATTTAAGTAGTTTTGCTTACGTGTCCTTGCTTAATTTGTGTTGGGATGATTTTACCTTATAAAAAACATTATCGCCGTGTCTCGCACCCCCAGAAAGGTCGTCTCGCACCCCTACGGGTGTTGCGTGCACCCCAAGGCTCAGACCCACTGCTTTAGACCGACTGGGCCCCATCACCAAGCTCGTCGATCCCGCCAGATCTCGCAGACGCTGAGCGGGGCTGGGGCCGGCGACAGCGCTCGAGAATGACCATCATCACGGGCACCGCCATCACGGGCACCGCCATCACGCACGGGCACCGCCATCACGCACGGGCACCGCGCCGCAGAGGGCCGCTTCTGCGGCAGCCAAGCGGTGGGCAGCGTAGAGGGCAGGTGCCGCACGGCCCAATGTTGTACCGCACTCCTCCATGTCCCCACGCCGCCGCCCACCCAACCTGCGCTTACCGGTGCGGCGAAGCATGCATTGTTAACAACAACAGGTTTATACCCTTTTATCTGGCACCAAAACTGACACCTTTATACAAGGGATCATGTTTGCAATAACCACAACACAAGCAGTCAAAATGCAAACAAAAATAGACAACTCTGATAATGATATGCACTGTCCTTGAAGTTGATTGGTCCACACCCGAGACGGCCTTTCTTAGAGCCTAGTCTCACATGGTGTTGGACCAGATGACGCCAAAAGGCGTACAACTCAAAAACAGCGCACTATCAGAGTATTGAGACCTCCTTTGCCAATAGCAAGATATAGTAATAGGTTTTTACCCTTTTATCTGGCACCAAAACTGACACCTGTATACAAGGATCATGTTTGCAATAACCACAACACAAGCAGTCAAGCTGCAAACAAAAATAGACAACTCGTGGACTGATCCACGGCTGCTGGGTGGACAGAGGCTGGAGGATTTAAGAGACTTGACCCTGGTTGAACATGCCGCACCCCGGGGAGATCGATTCGAAGCGTCCCCCTCTATAGCGCGACTGAGCAAGTGGCCGTAACCATCGCAGCCGCCCTTTGGGTGCCCGCGGTGCCTCGGAGATGTTAACTACCTCTCCTGGTATGCAGGAGGTTGTAGGTTCGACCCTGACGCCTGTTGTATATTTGGAGTTTGCGTGTTTCTCTCTCTCTCCTCGTGGCCTCGTGGATTTTTCTCCGGGTCCTCCGGGGTTTCCCTCCACACTTATAATCAACGTCACGCGTTTAGAGTCCTGTATTTGGCTGGAGGACAGGAGGACTTCTCCACAAATCTGGCTGTCGCATGATGAAGCTAATTGTTATTACTGGCGAAACGTTGTACTCAGATGGTCAATGTTGTGGCTTGACTAGTAACGCATTGGCACGTTCTCTTTACGTGACAAACCTTACTCATTGGCTATGTCGGGTGGTGGCGGGTTTAACGACGCATTTATATATTTACGCGATCTAACGCAAAACAACTATGATGTATGTATTTGGCTGCTATACATTGTCCACGTGATACGTCACTTCTCTTGAACTATCATTTGTGATGGGCAGGTCGCTTGTGAAAAGAGCTACAGAGGCTGGGGAAATAAAATAAAAGTTTAGTCTTTTAATTTTGCAAGGTGGGCCGAGAGGAGATGTTGGGGAGCAGCAGCGCCCTCTGGCTGCCCCAACCAAGTCGTGGGCCTCTCGTGCCCCGTGCCACCGCGCAGTGCCACCAGGAGCCACCAGGTGGCGATGTCGCCCTCTGTGGCCTGGGGCGATGGCCATCGACCCGGGCACGGTGGCTGAGTCGCACAGGGCGGCTGGGGGAGTTGACTGTGGATGGTCTCAGTTGCTCAGCCAGGGCCACCGATGGCTCTTCGGTTTCGGTCCAGAGGTTTGGGTGTCTCTGGGAGGGGTTCATAGTGGCAGTGTCGTCACAAATATTAAGTCAGCACCGTTGAGATAATGGGATTTGAGCCCTGGGTCTGGGCATCTTATGTCCCTTGCGAGGTAGGGGGGGGGGTCCATAATGGCTGTGTCAGAAATATAAAAGCGCCTCATTGAGGCCCTGGGTTCAAGGCCTGGCTATGAGTGTCTCTCTCAAGGCTCCGAATGGCTGGGTCATAGACGCTGAGCCAGCACTGATGGGAGCTTGCTGTTCCCAGTCTTGAGTTTGGGTGTCTCTGGCTCGAAATGAACCTCAGCACTGATGGGAGCTCGCTGTTCCCAGTCTTGAGTTTGGGTGTCTCTGGATCACAATGAACCTCAGCACTGATGGGAGCTCGCTGTTCCCAGTCTTGAGTTTGGGTGTCTCTGGCTCACAATGAACCTCAGCCCTGCTGGGAGCTCGCTGTTCCCAGTCTTGAGTTTTGGTGTCTCTGGATCACAATGAACCTCAGCACTGATGGGAGCTCGCTGTTCCCAGTCTTGAGTTTGGGTGTCTCTGGCTCACAATGAACCTCAGCCCTGCTGGGAACTTGCTGTTCCCAGTCTTGAGTTTGGGTGTCTCTGGCTGACAATGAACCTCAGCACCGGCTTAGGTTCGAGTCCCGGGTCTGGGCATATCTCTCTCTTTCTCAGAGAGGCTCCTTCATAATCGCCGTCTGTTTATTTCCCTTTGGCACGAAGCCCAACACCGCCGGGGGATTCAAATCTCCCGGCCTTGCGACCGACCCGCGATCAGAAGAGCGATCGGTTTGGGGTGGGCGTAAGGTGCACGACAGATAATGAATTCCAGTAATCTCTCATCTGGAGCCCTCCGAACTGAACCACGCGACTGCGAGAGTGCACGAAGCAGGTTGCCGTGTTGTGAGTGAGCAGCGTTAATATATAGCTCCACACAACTATACACAACAACTGTAGCATGAGTGTCGCCAGTGACGATGCTTGGAGTTTACGTGCAGAGGTCGCCCGCTAGACTTTCATCTCCCGTCGCGGCAATTTAAGCAACCGCGCAAGATTCTCAAATCCCCACCCCCCTCACCCCCCACGGGGTCCGCTGTCCACACAGCAGCGTGGGTGGGGAGAAGTGTGGGTCACTCCCACCGATGTATCTTCAGACACCAGGGCCAGGGTGGAAGAGGAGGCCAAGTGGCAGGTTATGGGCGGGCGGCTGTAGACGCTAACTCGAGCGAGAGGGCCCTTGCCGCCGGCGTGTGCCGTGAGCGGACCACGTGGCAGGGCCCTTGCCGCCTCTGAGCTCGGCGGCCTGTGAGTGCGCCACAGTCGTCCTCCCTGGCCCCCACCCCCAGTCGTGAAACACCCCGGGGGGGGGCGGGGGGTGCGGGGTGGGTTCAACGTCCGTCTGAAGGGCGCGGAGATGTTTCGTTTTTACCCCCCCCCCCCAAATACTGAGGCCAGTTTAACACGTAGCAGGGCTTTCGCGACCAATATCATCCATAATGCAGGTTTTTTTTGGAGGGGGGGGGGGGTTAGGTCGCGTAAATCTCAATGTGTCGTTCAACCCGCCACCACCCGACGCAGCCACTTAGTGAGGTGGGAGGGGGGAGGGGTGGGGGGTGACGACGCCGAAGAGTGCGGAGGAGATGGAGGAGCGTCCGTGGACTCGAGATATTTCACGGAGCCCCCCCCCGCCCCCCCCCCCACGCCCCCCCCCCCCGCCCGTCGAGACCGCCGTGCAGAGCCCGGCGGGTTGCGCGTGGAGATGGAGCCGGCGACGTGGATCTCGCGAGCTGCGGGCGCACCGTGGATTTGTTGCATCGCAGTGGCGGCCCCTTGCCGGGGGGAGGGGAGGGGTCATCCAGCAGTGGATCGTGGGGTGGGGTGGTGGTGGTGGGGTGGTAGGGTGGTGGAGTGGGGTGGTGGGGTGGTGGCGTGGTGGAGTGGGGTGGTGGGGTGGTGGAGTGGGGTGGTGGAGTGGGGTGGTGGGGTGGTGGCGTGGTGGAGTGGGGTGGTGGGGTGGTGGAGTGGGGTGGTGGGGTGGGGTGGTGGAGTTGGGTGGTGGGGTGGTGGAGTGGGGTGGTGGAGTGGGGTTGTGGGGTGGTGGAGTGGGGTGGTGGGGTGGTGGCGTGGTGGAGTGGGGTGGTGGGGTGGTGGAGTGGGGTGGTGGGGTGGGGTGGTGGAGTTGGGTGGTGGGGTGGTGGGGTGGGGTGGTGGAGTTGGGTGGTGGGGTGGTGGAGTGGGGTGGTGGGGTGGTGGAGTGGGGTGGTGGGGTGGGGTGGTGGAGTTGGGTGGTGGGGTGGTGGAGTGGGGTGGTGGGGTGGGGTGGTGGAGTGGGGTGGTGGGGTGGTGGAGTGGGGTGGTGGGGTGGGGTGGTGGGGTGGTGGAGTTGGGTGGTGGGGTGGTGGAGTGGGGTGGTGGGGTGGTGGGGTGGTGGAGTGGGGTGGTGGGGTGGTGGAGTTGGGTGGTGTGGTGGTGGAGTGGGGTGGTGGGGTGGGGTGGTGGAGTTGGGTGGTGGGGTGGTGGCGTGGGGTGGTGGAGTGGGGTGGTGGGGTGGTGGAGTGGGGTGGTGGAGTGGGGTGGTGGGGTGGGGTGGTGGCGTGGTGGAGTGGGGTGGTGGGGTGGTGGAGTGGGGTGGTGGGGTGGGGTGGTGGGGTGGTGGGGTGGTGGGGTGGTGGGGTGGGGTGGTGGAGTTGGGTGGTGGGGTGGTGGCGTGGGGTGGTGGAGTGGGGTGGTGGGGTGGTGGAGTGGGGTGGTGGAGTGGGTTGGTGGGGTGGGGTGGTGGCGTGGTGGAGTGGGGTGGTGGGGTGGTGGAGTGGGGTGGTGGGGTGGGGTGGTGGAGTTGGGTGGTGGGGTGGTGGGGTGGTGGAGTGGGGTGGTGGGGTGGTGGCGTGGTGGAGTGGGGTGGTGGGGTGGTGGAGTGGGGTGGTGGGGTGGGGTGGTGGAGTTGGGTGGTGGGGTGGTGGGGTGGGGTGGTGGAGTTGGGTGGTGGGGTGGTGGAGTGGGGTGGTGGGGTGGTGGGGTGGTGGAGTGGGGTGGTGGGGTGGTGGAGTTGGGTGGTGGGGTGGTGGAGTGGGGTGGTGGGGTGGGGTGGTGGAGTGGGGTGGTGGAGTGGGGTGGTGGGGTGGTGGGGTGGTGGAGTGGGGTGGTGGGGTGGTGGAGTTGGGTGGTGGGGTGGTGGAGTGGGGTGGTGGGGTGGGGTGGTGGAGTGGGGTGGTGGGGTGGTGGAGTGGGGTGGTGGGGTGGGGTGGTGGAGTGGGGTGGTGGGGTGGTGGAGTGGGGTGGTGGGGTGGGGTGGTGGAGTGGGGTGGTGGGGTGGTGGAGTGGGGTGGTGGAGTGGGGTGGTGGGGTGGTGGAGTGGGGTGGTGGAGTGGGGTGGTGGGGTGGGGTGGTGGAGTTGGGTGGTGGGGTGGTGGCGTGGTGGAGTGGGGTGGTGGGGTGGTGGGGTGGTGGGGTGGGGTGGTGGGGTGGTGGGGTGGGGTGGTGGAGTGGGGTGGTGGGGTGGTGGAGTGGGGTGGTGGGGTGGTGGAGTTGGGTGGTGGGGTGGTGGAGTGGGGTGGTGGGGTGGGGTGGTGGAGTGGGGTGGTGGGGTGGTGGAGTGGGGTGGTGGGGTGGGGTGGTGGAGTGGGGTGGTGGCGTGGTGGAGTGGGGTGGTGGGGTGGTGGAGTGGGGTGGTGGAGTGCGGTGGTGGGGTGGGGTGGTGGAGTTGGGTGGTGGGGTGGTGGCGTGGTGGAGTGGGGTGGTGGGGTGGTGGGGTGGGGTGGTGGGGTGGTGGCGTGGTGGAGTGGGGTGGTGGGGTGGTGGGGTGGGGTGGTGGGGTGGTGGGGTGGGGTGGTGGAGTGGGGTGGGGTGGTGGAGTGGTGGAGTGGTGGGGTGGGTCTCCACATCTCTCTCTCTCTCTGGGGTTCCTCGACGTTTGTCGTGCGAGTTCTTCATTTGATCTGAGACGAGTTCATCAAGAGGCTGTCTTCGCCCGGCAAAACAAGTTTTCAAGAAATGTAATAATTCACCTGGTAGGATTTTCTCTTTTACAATTTGTATCTACGATCAAACCACTCACAACTACTCCAAAATCTCTGGTTGTTTCGGTCATGTCACGTAGGTAGAAAATAAAATTAATACAATTAACAAAAATTAAAAAGAAAAAAAACCCCAAAACTCACGACGTTTCGATCGCAACACCAGCGGTCGTCATCATGTTTTATATCTACGCGACTTTAACGAAAGAACCAAAGAATTAGAATTCCGGCAGTCACGAAAGTTTTAAGTCAAAACTACTCCCAACATTTGGTATTTTTCCGCAACAAAGAAAACGCAAAAATTGTTCACGACTTGATTCAACTTCTTATAATTGAAGACGTGCCCATCGGAAAAGATTCCGTTTTCTTTATTAGAAAGAACAAAACTAATTAACGTAATACTTTGTGTAGTTCAGCTCCTATCCTTGACCGTTTTAGAGTTCAGACTTGAACATCATAAGAAGCGTATCTTTTTTTCAAAACCGCTTTCATCCGAAATATCTCACAAACAATAAAATATAGAACAGTAGTTCTCGCTTTAAGTTAATTTGCGGGTTAACGCTCTATCAAACGAATTAAAACCCCGCCATGTTATACTTTAAAGGTTTCTGAATGACACCTGACACAAACATGTTTATGGGGAACTTAAAATCGAAGTTTGGGGGTTTTAAAATCAATATTCTCAGATGTTCTGATCATTCCTCTCGTTTGTGTCCTACAAGCTACCCATGTAACAAGTGCCGGCCTTCTTCTACCTTGTCGGGAAGTGTGGCCTTAGAGGTTTGTTGAAACCTACAGATTGAGGCCTTCATTGCTATGGATGTTTCTCCAGATTTCTCTGGACTTGTGAGGTTATTTTCTCTCCAAACGAATGACTCCGGGCACTTCTACGGGGGCCGCTGCTGCTGAGCTCACGCGACACGGATCTCCCATGGAAACTAAACATAGCCGGGTAACTGGCTACAGTTGCGAGATTCTTTGATGGCACGTTTGTTTAAGTTGTTTAAACCCGTTATCATTCAGATAACTGAATCATTTAAAATGATGGAACTCGACGTTCAACGTTCTAATTCAACGATTGATATTTAAACGTAAATGTAATGCAGAAAAACACGATATTATACATTATGATAAGGGTTATCTAACATTTAATGCATGCATACAACGTTACATACATTTATCTGAGTACCGATCTGGACATTAAAATGAGAAACAAAAGTCGTCAGAGAGTGGAGGTGTATACACTGTGTGTGTGTGTACACTGTGTGTGTGTGTACACTGAGTGTGTGTGTGTACACTGAGTGTGTGTGTACACTGTGTGTGTGTACACTGAGTGTGTGTGTACACTGTGTGTGTGTGTACACTGAGTGTGTGTGTACACTGTGTGTGTGTGTACACTGAGTGTGTGTGTGTACACTGAGTGTGTGTGTACACTGAGTGTGGGTGGAGGAGGAGGGAGGAGGAGGGGGAAAAAGGAGGGAGGAGGAGGGGGGGTGGAGGAGGAGGAGGGAGAGAGGAGGAGGAGGGGGGAGGAGGAGGGGAGGAGGAGGGGGAAGAGGGGGGGAAGGAGGGGGACGTGGAGGATGAGGGGAGGAGGAGGGATGGAGGAGGAGGGGGAGGAGTGGGAGGAGGGAGGGAAGTAGGAGGAGGGGGAGGAGGGGGGAGGAGGAGGAGGAGGGGGGAGGAGGAGGGGGGGGAGGAGGGGGGAGGAGGAGGGGGGGAAGGAGGAGGAGAAGGAGGAGGGGGGAGGAGGAGGAGGAGGGGGGAGGAGGAGGGGGGGAAGGAGGAGGAGAAGGAGGAGGGGGGAGGAGGAGGAGGAGGGGGGAGGAGGAGGGGGGGAAGGAGGAGGAGAAGGAGGAGGGGGGAGGAGGAGGAGGAGGGGGGAGGAGGAGGGGGGGAAGGAGGAGGAGAAGGAGGAGGGGGGAGGAGGAGGAGGAGGGGGGAGGAGGAGGGGGGGAAGGAGGAGGAGAAGGAGGAGGGGGGAGGAGGAGGGGGAGGAGCTTCCCGCCCTTGCGTGACCACGTGGCCCGCCGCGAGTCTCCACCACCACCACCCACATCATCATCATCGCCGCCGCCGCCGCTCACTCCGCTGTTGAATGGCAAACAAGCGAGAGGCAAAAAGTCTCCATCGTCGTCATCGTCACAACAACAACAACCACAACAACAACAACAAACTCCACCCCGTCCACCCCTCCCCCCCTGCAACTCCGCAATGGATACAAGCGAGTTTAGCGGCAGCTGTTTGTGATTGGCAAACTTCGCTTCGCTCCATCAGCAGCAGCAGCACTCGCATCGGCCCCGCTTACCTGGGACGGCCTTAGCCGCCAACAACAACAACAACCACCAACAACAACAACAACCACCAACAACAACAACAACAAGTAAGACGCTTCGTGTGGTCGCTTGTGGGGGTCGTGTTATTTTGTCGTCGTCCTGAATACTGACGCAGAAGGGTCGTTGCCCGAAACGTCGCCGATTACATTTCCTTTCCAGGGCAGTGATGTTGAGTTGCTTTTTCCTGTATCGTACTTGAAGTGTATCAGGCGTACGCGCGCGTGTACACGTGTGTGTGTGTTTACATGTGTGTGTACGTGTGTGTGTGTGTACACACACACGTACACAGACAGGTACACACGTACAGACAAGTACACACGTGTGTGTGTACACACACGTGTACACACACACGTGTACACACACACGTGTACACACACACGTGTACACACATACGTACAGACAAGTACACACGTGCGTGTGTGTGGGTGTACACACACACACGTGTGGCGCCCACCCCACAGAGTCAACTCTGTGCCAGTCGAATGCCCTGAGAGAGAGACAAAGACGGCCGGGCGTGCTGCGCGAACAGTGCCATGTATGGACACTCTACATGTGCGAACATAATCATATAAACAATGTGATGTGATGTCTGCAAATCAAACATGTGTGCATAATCATCTACATATGTATGTGTGCGAATATCACCGTACACGTGCATACGTCATTGTAAGTGTGTTGAACTTATTTTGCACCATACGTAGCCAACCGTGATAGGCGTCTAAAGACGAACACACGTGTACGACTTTGTACACGTGTGTTTACATACACACACATACACACATATATACACACATATACACACATATAACAACAACAACCGCCATTCGCCACTAAGTGGCGGTGACGTCACCACGACGCTTGTGCCAGGCCAAGTGCACCTTGAGGCCACGTGAAGTGTCGAACGCCCGCTGGCAGGAGGTCACGGGGCAGACCCAGGTGCCACGGGTCGACTGACTGAGATGACTGGTTGATGCACCACATGTGTCCCCTACTGTGTCAACTTGCTGTGCTTTAGACACCCGGCGCTCCGCTCGTTGTTGTGAGCGTCGCTCCTCCGCCCTCCGTTGTTGTTGGAGGGCGACTGCCTCCAACTGCCCAGTAGCGTCCTTCACGAGCCTCCTCCACTGAGGCCGATCTTGACACCGCTGGTACCAGTCATCGGCAAGTCCACTCAGCTCCACGTCCTCCTGTACCACATCACTCCATCTCTTCTCTAGCCCGTGCCGCGCTCGTTTAGCCCCCTCGATCCGGCCGAACAAAAGCTGTTGAGGCATGCGGTGGCTGGGCATGCGGGCTACATGACCCAGCCAACGCAGCCTTGTCTGCCGGAGGAGCTCACCGATGGGACTTTGTCCAGATCTTTCAAGGATTTGTGAGCTCCTCACACAATCCAGCCTGGTTAAACCCAGGATGGATCGTAGGCAGGCCAGCCTAAATGTTTGATAACCGGCGAAGATGCTCCATTAGGGGGGTCCACGTTTCGCAAGCATAGAGAAGGGAGGGAATGACTGTGGCCGAGAAGACCTGAAGCTTCGTGCGGAGCGACAGACCAGGTAGCTTCCACACAGCGTTACGCAACCGATGAAAAGTTAACGCCGCTCGACTGATTCAGAGTGAGACCTCTGCTGTTAAACTGGAGCCGATCATGAGCACACTGCCAAGGTATGGGGAACTCTCCACTCTCTCCACAACTGCCCCATCACCGATTGGGAGTTGTGGGGGTGGAGTGTCCGATGGTACAAAATACCCAGGCAGGTGCTTAGTTTTGGTGGGGCTGATGGTAAGGCCCCGCCTCTTAGTGGCACGCTCCAGTCTCAGCAGCAGCGTCTGCAACTCCTCCTCTGAATGAGCAGCTATTACTAAATCATCGGCATCCATAACGTGCTTGAGCAATAGGGAGCCATCCCTTGATCGCAACCGGGCATCGATCAGCCTCCCATTATATCTGTACCAAATGGAAATTTCCCCGGTACAGCTATTGAAGGCTTCACGAACTACGTGGTCAAAATAGATGTTAAATAATGTGGGAGCCAGATGACATCCCTGTCGCACCCCAAGGTGTACAGGGAAAGGCTCTTGACTCCCGTCCACGTAGTTTTACCCGGGCCCGCTCACCATCATGAAGGTCCTTAATGATCATGAGCAGAGGGTCAGGGACTCCGAAAGCACGAATAACAAACAAACACTCACACACACACAACACTCACACACACTAACACACACTCACACACAACACTAACACACACACTTGCACAGTGCACACCAGGCTGTTAAAGTATCAAAACGTTCACATGAAAGGTTTTGTTTTACTAATGGGCATTTCTGGTAATCATTAAAAATGCAATGTTTAATATCCAAAGCTATTAAAATGGTAAAATGTGGTGCGTAACAATGGAAGCAATTAAAATGTAATGTACATTTAAACATGAAAACAAAGAATAAAACCTAACAGGCCTAAACGATCTTCAAATGCCATATCTTACAAATGTAAATCTGCAACGTATGCCTCATGTAGTCCCTCCGTCTTGTGCAGTACGTGTGTGTTTAAATCTCTCTGAGTGTACTGAGTCAACGTTACATTGTACATGAGTCGAGAAGAGTCGCTATGTACAAGTATTGTAATGTTCATTTCTAGAGCTAAGGCGCTCTATGAAGTCAAGATACTATCTACGTGCATTAGCTTACGTGTCTGCATAATGTTGTGCTCGTTATAACTTACATTATGATTATTATATACAATTCAACTGTATGGATTGTACGTTGAACTTATTTCGCACCGTACGTAGCCGACCGTGCTAATCGGAGGATGGGTGAGTGTGTGGGTGAGTGACTATGTGAGTGGGTGAGTGTCTGTGTGAGTGTGTGAGTGACTGTGTGAGTGGGTGAGTGACTGTGTGAGTGGGTGAGTGACTGTGTGAGTGGGTGAGTGAATATGTGAGTGGGTGAGTGACTGTGTGAGTGTGTGAGTGACTGTGTGAGTGGGTGAGTGAATGTGTGAGTGAGTGACTGTGTGAGTGGGTGAGTGACTGTGTGAGTTGGTGAGTGACTGTGTGAGTGGGTGAGTGAATGTGTGAGTGGGTGAGTGACTGTGTGAGTGACTGTGTGAGTGGGTGAGTGAATGTGTGAGTGAGTGAGTGACTGTGTGAGTGGGTGAGTGACTGTGTGAGTGGGTGAGTGACTGTGTGAGTGGGTGAGTGACTGTGTGAGTGGGTGAGTGACTGTGTGAGTGGGTGAGTGACTGTGTGAGTGGGTGAGTGACTGTGTGAGTGGGTGAGTGACTGTGTGAGTGGGTGAGTGACTGTGTGAGTGGGTGAGTGAATGTGTGAGTGGGTGAGTGACTGTGTGAGTGGGTGAGTGACTGTGTGAGTGGGTGAGTGAATGTGTGAGTGGGTGAGTGAATGTGTGAGTGGGTGAGTGACTGTGTGAGTGGGTGAGTGACTGTGTGAGTGGGTGAGTGAATGTGTGAGTGGGTGAGTGACTGTGTGAGTGGGTGAGTGAATGTGTGAGTGTGTGAGTTACTGTGTGAGTGGGTGAGTGACTGTGTGAGTGGGTGAGTGACTGTGTGAGTGGGTGAGTGACTGTGTGAGTGGGTGAGTGACTGTGTGAGTGGGTGAGTGACTGTGTGAGTGGGTGAGTGACTGTGTGAGTGAGTGAGTGACTGTGTGAGTGGGTGAGTGACTGTGTGAGTGGGTGAGTGACTGTGTGAGTGGGTGAGTGACTGTGTGAGTGGGTGAGTGAATGTGTGAGTGAGTGAGTGAGTGACGTGAGTGAGTGAGTGAGTGACTGTGTGAGTGGGTGAGTGACTGTGTGAGTGGGTGAGTGACTGTGTGAGTGGGTGAGTGACTGTGTGAGTGGGTGAGTGACTGTGTGAGTGGGTGAGTGACTGTGTGAGTGGGTGAGTGACTGTGTGAGTGGGTGAGTGACTGTGTGAGTGAGTGAGTGACTGTGTGAGTGGGTGAGTGACTGTGTGAGTGGGTGAGTGACTGTGTGAGTGAGTGAGTGACTGTGTGAGTGGGTGAGTGACTGTGTGAGTGAGTGAGTGACTGTGTGAGTGGGTGAGTGACTGTGTGAGTGGGTGAGTGACTGTGTGAGTGGGTGAGTGACTGTGTGAGTGGGTGAGTGACTGTGTGAGTGGGTGAGTGACTGTGTGAGTGGGTGAGTGACTGACTGTGTGAGTGGGTGAGTGAATGTGTGAGTGAGTGAGTGACTGTGTGAGTGGGTGAGTGACTGTGTGAGTGGGTGAGTGACTGTGTGAGTGGGTGAGTGACTGTGTGAGTGGGTGAGTGACTGTGTGAGTGGGTGAGTGACTGTGCGAGTGGGTGAGTGACTGTGCGAGTGGGTGAGTGACTGTGCGAGTGGGTGAGTGACTGTGTGAGTGAGTGAGTGACTATGTGAGTGGGTGAGTGACTGTGTGAGTGGGTGAGTGACTGTGTGAGTGGGTGAGTGACTGTGTGAGTGGGTGAGTGACTGTGTGAGTGGGTGAGTGACTGTGTGAGTGGGTGAGTGACTGTGTGAGTGGGTGAGTGACTGTGTGAGTGGGTGAGTGACTGTGTGAGTGGGTGAGTGACTGTGTGAGTGGGTGAGTGACTGTGTGAGTGGGTGAGTGACTGTGTGAGTGGGTGAGTGACTGTGTGAGTGGGTGAGTGACTGTGTGAGTGGGTGAGTGACTGTGTGAGTGGGTGAGTGACTGTGTGAGTGGGTGAGTGACTGTGTGGTGTCCCGTGGAAGGACAACAAACATCCTGTTATCCACGAAACAATCACGGATAATCACGGAACAATCACGACACAATCACGGATAATGACGTAGAACTGCCTTGCCCCATCCCAGTAGCCACGGGCAAACATTGTGGGGGAAGCGGGCGAGCGGCTCCTGCGACGAAGCGCGGGTGAAGCGTGCGGAGCGCGGCGACGAGGTGGAGTGGCGACGAGGTGGAGGGGTCTGTGTGGAGGCCCGCGGCGGCCGCGACGATGCGGCGTGGCGGGTCCCCACAGGGGTGGCGGTCGGGCTGGAGGAGATCGTCGCCACGTTCACGCTAGGGATGGACGATTTGGAGAAAATCTGTAATTGCGATGTTTCTGACAGATATTGCGATTTGATTTGCGATTACATTTTTTAAAGTCAAGCTTCTGTTCAATATCCACTGCGTAATAGATTTAAAACGTGTGATGGAGCATTACCACCTGATACCATCAACATATGAACAGCTCTATATATTCTAATGCAAGGATGAGAACTTAAAATATATGAATTGCTTCCAACATGTATTTATTACAATGTTTTAATTGAAATAGAACAATCAAACATAGAACACTTGTTAAGTTAAATAAAGTGAAAATAATAAGAAAATTAAACAATTCCAATAACAAAGTAATAGGACTTTTCAAATCGCAAAAAATCGCAGCCTTTGCAATTTGCCAGTAGCATCGTTTCAAATTTCGACTTGAAATCGATTCGTCGTTCAGCCGAGTTCACGACGGGCTACGGGACGGAACTCGACGCTGCTGCGACGGGGGGCGGCTGACCGCCGTCCCCGCCACGCTCCACCCCTGCCTCGCGTTGTCCACCACCCCTGCCTCGCGTAGTCCACCACCCCTGCCTCGCGTTGTCCACCACCACGGGCACCACCACGGGCACCGCCACCACCACGGGCACTGCGCCCCCCCTCTGCTCTGCGGCAGACGCGTCTCTCGGCGGCTTCGCGACCGCCCGCGCCACCCCTTGGCTCTTGCTCGATCCGCACGCCCACAGAGGGTGCTTGAAAAATGTGAACACTTACATGGGACTATCGTTTTTAATGGAGAAAGAACGGACAGTGCACTGTGGCACGATAACAAGTGGATGTTAAGAGCTTCAGAAAGTCCAAGAGTCTCCGCTCGTTCGCCATCGTTGTCAACGCGTGGCTGGAATCTTCTCCAGGTGGTCTCCAGAGCCCGGAGGCACGTTGCTTGCGGTGCTGTTGCTAATTCTCGGAAGCGTTCACATTGTTTTGGATCAGCCCCCTGCATAGCACCCCGCGCTTTGTTCGCTCAAACGTTTATCGCTTTGCGACTCGCAGATGGCAGTGAGGTGGTTGCTCTCCGAGTGCTTCTTCACCATTCAATGTTTTGTTGTTTTTGCCTCCTGCTCTCCGGGCGCGTTGGAAAACAGAGCCGTGTCGGTGGCCGAGCGGGAAATCGCCGCGCGGGTTCCTTGGAGCGCCACCCGCCCCGGGCGCCCGCGCCGCGCTCCTTCTCGAGACGCGAGCCGCGGATCTCCTTCCGCGTGCCCTGGAACGCGTGCGGGTTCGCGTGTGCAGAGCGCGCTGCTTGCGATTCGCTTTCGCCGTTTCGCGATACGGAGCTGTCGGTTCTTCCCCCCCCCCCCAACAACGTCGCCGTGAGCCACGATCATCCGTCCACCTCCGGACGAAGGCCTCCCCTCCCCCGAGTCGTCCCGTCCGGCTCACCGCCCACGAGCTCGTTTCCCCCCCCCGCTCCCATCCCCCCCCCTTCCCCGCGCTCTTTGTCCCACGTGCGTCTGCCGAGCTGCCCGCAAGCGCCGCGCTCCGCGTCTTCCCCTCCCGGCCCCGACTCCGAGTGCGGACACCGCCCCCCCCTACCTTCCGCAGCGCTGGTTTGCGTGTCGCTTCGGCCGCTCTGCCGTGTCGTGAGAGCAAAGGTGGTGCAGTGAAGACCTTCGCCTTTTCTTTGCCACATTCCCACTGAATGCTGCTATTCAGTATGTACGTATGTACGTGTGTACGTACGTATGTACGTGTGTACGTACGTATGTTGAACTTCTTTCGCACCGTATGTAGCCAAACGTGATAATCGAAGGATGGGTGGAGTGTGTCGATGAGTGACTATGTGTATGGGTGAGTGTGTGAGTGGGTGAGTGGCTGTGTGACTGGGTGAGTGACTGTGTAAGTGGGTAAGTGACTGTGTGAGTGGGTGAGTGGTTGTGTGAGTGGGTGAGTGAGTGGCTGTGTGAGTGGGTGAGTGACTGTGGGTGAGTGACTGTGTGAGTGGGTGAGTGACTGTGTGAGTGGGTGAGTGAGTGACTGTGTGAGTGGGTGAGTGACTATGTGAGTGGGTGAGTGGCTGTGTGAGTGGGTGAGTGACTGTGTGAGTGAGTGAGTGACTGTGTGAGTGGGTGAGTGACTGTGTGAGTGGGTGAGTGACTGTGTGAGTGGGTGAGTGACTGTGTGGGTAAGTGAGTGACTATGAGAGTGGGTGAATGACTGTGTGAGTGGGTGAGTGACCGTGTGAGTGGGTGAGTGACTATGTGAGTGTGTGAGTGACTGTGTGAGTGGGTGAGTTATTATGTGAGTGGGTGAGTGACTATGTGAGTCTGTGTGTGGATGTTGAACTTCTTTCGCACCGTACGTAGCCAGCCGTGCTAATCGGAGGTGCGCGAGTCCCGTCTAACGACTTGCACTCCTGTGCCTCTTCATTTTGGTGCCGGTTCATTTTAATTTGTACTTCCTTACGATGTGTGCACATACATCACGTGCACGACAATGAACCTTCCGTGAAGCTGCTGGCCGTTTGAGTGCAGGTGCATGCAGAGGATGGATGCATCGGGCAAGCAGCTTCGAATGGCATCGATTAGGGAATGGCTGTGGATTTGTGATTACAATGAGGAGGTAGTGATGGGTGGGACGAGTGGTGTGCAGGGTGGAGGAGGAGGTTGTGATGGGTGGGACGAGTGGTGTGCAGGGTGGAGGAGGAGGTAGTGATGGGTGGGACGAGTGGTGTGCAGGGTGGAGGAGGAGGTAGTGATGGGTGGGACGAGTGGTGTGCAGGGTGCAGGAGGAGGTGGTGATGGGTGGGACGAGTGGTGTGCAGGGTGCAGGGTACAGGAGGAGGTTGTGATGGGTGGGACGAGTGGTGTGCAGGGTGGAGGAGGAGGTGGTGATGGGTGGGACGAGTGGTGTGCAGGGTGGAGGAGGAGGGCAGGTGACCGATATGGGCAATGGAGTGGCGCCCAGAGTTTGGCGACTAAAAGGAAGAGAAGACCTAAAGCCAGGCCGTGGTGGATGGTGGTCGTGCTGCTGAGTGCTTCTTGGAAGTTGGGTGGTGGCTTTGTGACGACTACGGGATGGATCTGGCAGAAGCGAGGATGAGAATGATGAGGTGTGATGACATCAGCAGAACTGGGCGCGTGTGTGGGTGTATGTGTGCCATTGTAAGTTTCCGTGTGCGTGTTTACGCGTGCGTGAATCTGCGTGCGTGTGAGTGTCTGTGTGTGGTGCTACGTACACGTAGCCTGGCACAAGCGCCGTGTTGTTGTTCTGGTGTAGTGGTTAGCGCGCTACGAACCCGGCGACCCGGGGTCGATTCCCGCTCACGGTGAAAACCAGCGATGATGATCTGAACCGGCCCTGGGCCTCTCCTAGGTCGACTCGGCCTGAAATGAGTGCCTGGCGCCATTTTGTAAACATCGCCACTCGGGAGACAAAGGCGGCCGGGCGTGGTGCTGGCCACCCACCCCCTCGTGTGCCACAGTGCCGGCCTTCACGGGTGCTGCTACTCGCTTAACGGCGCTCGCCCCAGCAGTCTGTGACAGGCTGCACGGGGGGGGGGAGGATCTTTGTCTTCGTGTGCGGGATCTGTAAGCGACGAGAAACACCGCAGAACAATCGTGCAGGTTGTAAATCTACGCGTTTCAAACAACGCAAGCAACGCGTTGCGTGGAAAGCACAGGGCACGGCCTTCAATGCGAGAGCTGTCAGCGGTTGCTTCGGGGGCAGCCCTGGACGAGCTGCCAGCAAGGGGCGCCCCGGGGGGAGGACCGCGGCACTCGGCGCCCCCCGCTGACCCCCAAACCCCGAGCGCAGGTCCAGGCTGGGCCTTTTGGGTATACCGGGGAACGTTTTTGCCCCGATGTTCCGTTGAATGCTCTTCAAGCGTCGTTGTTTTAATCAGAGGCAGAATTATTCGGTCCGTCCGTCTGTCCAGCCGGTACATTCTCAGGAATGTCGAGAAATTAATAATCATTCATATTCCCTTCGTACGTGCACGGGAATTGAAATAATGACATCTTCGTTATTTTATTTGTATTTTTCCCCTCGAATATTTTGTCCCGGGTCACCATGAAAATAAGTAACCTGCCGGTCGGTCGCATTTGACTCAAATTCATTCTCATGGTGACCTTCCGCAAGACGACCATGATGCATTTCTCCAGGCACTGCTGATGTTTTTCTGCACAATGCACAAAGGCTGAATGCCCTTACCACGTTTGTGCCTTTTGTGTATGTGAGACTGTGTGTGTGTGTGTATCTGTGTATGTGAGACTGTGTGTGTGTGTATGTGAGTATTTGTGTATGAGACTGTGTGTGTATTTGTGTATGTGAGACTGTGTGTGTGTGTATGTGAGACTGTGTGTGTGTGTATTTGTGTATGTGAGGCTGTGTGTGTGTGTATTTGTGTATGTGAGGCTGTGTGTGTGTTTGGGGAACGGTGGCGTATCGATAACGAACCCGGCCACCCCGGATGTGATGATCATCTGAGCCGGCCCGGGGCCTCCCCTGTGTGGGACCTGGTGCGGCGTGTCCACGTGTCGACTCGCCAGACACAAGTGGCCTGGCGTGGTGCTCGCCACATCACCCCCTTCGTGTGCCGTGCCGGCCTTCGCTAAAAGCACTTGCCCCAGCAGCCTGTTAAGGCTAGACGGGGGATCTTTGTCTTTGTGTGTCTGCATGTGCGTGTTGTAGGGAACTAGGGGGGTGGTTAACAAACCCCACGAACCCGGCGACCAGAGTATTGAACTTGAGCCGGTTCTGGGCCTCCCCTACGTCGACTCGGCAGAGTGCCGTGCGTCAAGTCGTCTGCTGCCAGCAGCACTGGCCCCTGCAGTCTTGTGGAGGCGATACGTGGGGGTCTTTGTGTTGCTGTGCATCTCGGCGTGTTTCTTGGAATTACACTGAGAGAGAGAGAGGAAGCGCGTGGATTAGAGAACGCACGCAAGTTGATAATGACGTCGTCACCGTCGTCATCGTCGTCATCCGCATCGCTGTTGAGAGAAGCGGATGAGGCTTGTGCAGGACGCGTCACGCCGAGGAGGGGGACGACGGCGACCGACCGTGGACACGAACGGTCACGGAGCGGCAGCCCGGCCGCAGGGAGCGCGTCCCAGAGGACGTCCGCCCAGGGGGGAGACGGAGCGACGAAATCAGTCCGCGGGCACGCACGTGCCGGGCGGATTGTTATTCAAATCGTTGAAGGCTTTTGGGAGACCTTCATCCAGCAGTGGATTGATCATGGCTGATGATGCTGATGTTACTGGCAGTCCTCGACTCACGAACACCCTCACTTAGGAACACCACCCTCACTTACTAACACCACCCACTCTCACTAACACCACCCTCACTTACTAACACCACCCACACTCACTAACACCACCCTCACTCACTAACACCACCCTCACTCACTAACACCACCCACACTCACTAACACCACTCACACTCACTAACACCACCCTCACTCACTAACACCACCCACACTCACTAACACCACCCTCACTCACTAACACCACCCTCACTCACTAACACCACCCTCACTTACTAACACCACCCTCACTCACTAACACCACCCTCACTCACTAACACCACCCACACTCACTAACACCACCCTCACTCACTAACACCACCCACACTTACTAACACCACCCTCACTCACTAACACCACCCACACTCACTAACACCACCCACACTCACTAACACCACCCTCACTCACTAACACCACCCTCACTTACTAACACCACCCTCACTCACTAACACCACCCTCACTCACTAACACCACCCACACTCACTAACACCACCCACACTCACTAACACCACCCACACTTACTAACACCACCCTCACTCACTAACACCACCCACACTCACTAACACCACCCACACTCACTAACACCACCCACACTCACTAACACCACCCTCACTCACTAACACCACCCTCACTCACTAACACCACCCTCACTAACACCACCCACTCTCACTAACACCACCCTCACTCACTAACACCACCCTCACTCACTAACACCACCCTCACTCACTAACACCACCCTCACTCACTAACACCACCCTCACTCACTAACACCACCCTCACTAACACCACCCACTCTCACTAACACCACCCACACTCACTAACACCACCCACACTCACTAACACCACCCTCACTCACTAACACCACCCTCACTCACTAACACCACCCTCACTCACTAACACCACCCTCACTCACTAACACCACCCACACTCACTAACACCACCCACTCTCACTAACACCACCCACTCTCACTAACACCACCCACACTCACTAACACCACCCACACTCACTAACACCACCCTCACTCACTAACACCACCCTCACTCACTAACACCACCCTCACTCACTAACACCACCCACTCTCACTAACACCACCCTCACTAACACCACCCACTCTCACTAACACCACCCACACTCACTAACACCACCCACACTCACTAACACCACCCTCACTCACTAACACCACCCACACTCACTAACACCACCCACTCTCACTAACACCACCCACACTCACTAACACCACCCACACTCACTAACACCACCCTCACTCACTAACACCACCCTCACTCACTAACACCACCCACACTCACTAACACCACCCACTCTCACTAACACCACCCACACTCACTAACACCACCCACACTCACTAACACCACCCACACTCACTAACACCACCCTCACTCACTAACACCACCCACACTCACTAACACCACCCTCACTCACTAACACCACCCACACTCACTAACACCACCCACACTCACTAACACCACCCTCACTCACTAACACCACCCTCACTCACTAACACCACCCTCACTCACTAACACCACCCACACTCACTAACACCACCCTCACTCACTAACACCACCCTCACTCACTAACACCACCCTCACTCACTAACACCACCCTCACTAACACCACCCACACTCACTAACACCACCCACACTCACTAACACCACCCTCACTCACTAACACCACCCACACTCACTAACACCACCCACTCTTACTAACACCACCCTCACTCACTAACACCACCCTCACTCACTAACACCACCCTCACTCACTAACACCACCCACACTCACTAACACCACCCACACTCACTAACACCACCCACACTCACTAACACCACCCTCACTCACTAACACCACCCTCACTCACTAACACCACCCACACTCACTAACACCACCCTCACTCACTAACACCACCCACACTCACTAACACCACCCACACTCACTAACACCACCCTCACTCACTAACACCACCCTCACTCACTAACACCACCCTCACTAACACCACCCACTCTCACTAACACCACCCTCACTCACTAACACCACCCTCACTCACTAACACCACCCTCACTCACTAACACCACCCTCACTCACTAACACCACCCTCACTCACTAACACCACCCTCACTCACTAACACCACCCTCACTCACTAACACCACCCTCACTCACTAACACCACCCACACTCACTAACACCACCCTCACTCACTAACACCACCCTCACTCACTAACACCACCCTCACTCACTAACACCACCCTCACTCACTAACACCACCCTCACTCACTAACACCACCCTCACTCACTAACACCACCCTCACTCACTAACACCACCCACACTCACTAACACCACCCACACTCACTAACACCACCCTCACTCACTAACACCACCCTCACTCACTAACACCACCCTCACTTACTAACACCACCCTCACTCACTAACACCACCCACACTCACTAACACCACCCTCACTCACTAACACCACCCTCACTCACTAACACCACCCTCACTCACTAACACCACCCTCACTCACTAACACCACCCTCACTCACTAACACCACCCACACTCACTAACACCACCCTCACTCACTAACACCACCCACACTCACTAACACCACCCTCACTCACTAACACCACCCTCACTCACTAACACCACCCACACTCACTAACACCACCCTCACTCACTAACACCACCCACACTCACTAACACCACCCTCACTCACTAACACCACCCTCACTCACTAACACCACCCTCACTCACTAACACCACCCTCACTCACTAACACCACCCTCACTCACTAACACCACCCACACTCACTAACACCACCCTCACTCACTAACACCACCCACACTCACTAACACCACCCTCACTCACTAACACCACCCTCACTCACTAACACCACCCTCACTCACTAACACCACCCACACTCACTAACACCACCCTCACTCACTAACACCACCCTCACTCACTAACACCACCCACACTCACTAACACCACCCTCACTCACTAACACCACTCTCACTTACTAACACCACCCTCACTCACTAACACCACCCTCACTCACTAACACCACCCACTCTCACTAACACCACCCACACTCACTAACACCACCCTCACTCACTAACACCACCCTCACTCACTAACACCACCCACACTCACTAACACCACCCACTCTCACTAACACCACCCACACTCACTAACACCACCCACACTCACTAACACCACCCTCACTCACTAACACCACCCTCACTCACTAACACCACCCACACTCACTAACACCACCCACACTCACTAACACCACCCACACTCACTAACACCACCCACACTCACTAACACCACTCGCGCGTGCCCCCGTGTGTGTAGTTGTTGGTGACTCATTGAGCCCCTTACAACAAGCGAGCCAGCATCAGGGCAATTTATGTTATTTTGTTTTCTATTTATGTTATTTTATGTTTTCTATTTATGTTACTTTATTTAATGTTTTACTATGCAGTATTTATTACAGGATTGCAAACGTACAATGTTTATACTTGGGAGTTTAACAAGGCTTCCCTTTATTGTTGAACCGTAACAAATGTGTCGTGAACCCACCACCACCCGACACAGCCAGTCAGCAAGGGGTGGTCACGTAAACAGAACGTGCACAATTAGTTACTCGTTCAGCACTAACATTTACAATTATAGTGTAGTGTATATTGTAGTGTAAAGTAGTGTAGTTTATAGTAGTGTATAGTGTAGTGTATAGTAGTGTAGTGTATAGTAGTGTATAGTAGTGTAGTGTGTAGTGTTGTGTATAGTAGTGTAGTGTGTAGTGTTGTGTATAGTAGTGTAGTGTATAGTAGTGTAGTGTATAGTAGTGTATAGTGTATAGTAGTGTAGTGTATATTAGTGTAGTGTATATTAGTGTAGTGTATAGTAGTGTAGTGTATGGTGTATTATACTAGCTCAGCACTAACCACAACATTTACAACGTGAGTAGCTGGTGACGTTTTACGGGTGATTGCAACCACCAGCATCACCGGGCGAATTGTGCCGCGACTATTACGAGGAACAAACCGCGTTCGTAAGTGGAAGGGACCGCACGGACACGTGCGGGCGTCAAAAGGGGTCGCAGGCGCAGCCCTGCAAGTGCTCGCTCACGGCACCGCTGCCAGAAGGGGCCTCCACTGTAGGTCGCTCTCTGGAGCCCCCTCTGGAGGGTGTTCACACTCCCACGCCGTGTCCCTCTGGAGGGTGTTCACACTCCCACGCCGTGTCCCTCTGGAGGGTGTTCACACTCCCACGCCGTGTCCCTCTGGAGGGTGTTCACACTCCCACGCCGTGTCCCTCTAGAGAGTGTTCACACTCCCACGCCGTGTCCCTCTGGAGGGTGTTCACACTCCCACGCCGTGTCCCTCTGGAGGGTGTTCACACTCCCACGCCGTGTCCCTCTGGAGGGTGTTCACACTCCCACGCCGTGTCCCTCTAGAGAGTGTTCACACTCCCACGCCGTGTCCCTCTGGAGGGTGTTCACACTCCCACGCCGTGTCCCTCTAGAGAGTGTTCACACTCCCACGCCGTGTCCCTCTAGAGAGTGTTCACACTCCCACGCCGTGTCTCTCTGGAGGGTGTTCACACTCCCACGCCGTGTCCCTCTAGAGAGTGTTCACACTCCCACGCCGTGTCCCTCTGGAGGGTGTTCACACTCCCACGCCGTGTCCCTCTGGAGGGTGTTCACACTCCCACGCCGTGTCCCTCTAGAGAGTGTTCACACTCCCACGCCGTGTCTCTCTGGAGGGTGTTCACACTCCCACGCCGTGTCTCTCTGGAGGGTGTTCACACTCCCACGCCGTGTCCCTCTGGAGGGTGTTCACACTCCCACGCCGTGTCCCTCTAGAGAGTGTTCACACTCCCACGCCGTGTCTCTCTGGAGGGTGTTCACACTCCCACGCCGTGTCCCTCTAGAGAGTGTTCACACTCCCACGCCGTGTCCCTCTGGAGGGTGTTCACACTCCCACGCCGTGTCCCTCTAGAGAGTGTTCACACTCCCACGCCGTGTCTCTCTGGAGGGTGTTCACACTCCCACGCCGTGTCCCTCTGGAGGGTGTTCACACTCCCACGCCGTGTCCCTCTAGAGAGTGTTCACACTCCCACGCCGTGTCCCTCTAGAGAGTGTTCACACTCCCACGCCGTGCCCCGCGGGAGGTGAGATGGCCCATGCCGTGCCCCGCCACACGCGACCCGCCCGACCGTCGACCTGTGGTGGTGAACCCCACATGAACCCCACCACCCGCGCTCGACACGGGAGGCGGCAGCCGCTGCTGATCGGGAGTCGAACCGGCAACCTGCGGATCGCGGGTCCAGCGCGGTGCTCGCGGTCGCAGAGGCAGCGTCTCCCGCGCGCGTGTGTGTGTGGTGTGTGTGTGTACGCGTGTGTGTGTGTGTGTACGCGTGTATGTGTGTGTGTGTACGCGTGTGTGTGTGTACGCGTGTGGGTGTGTGTGTCTATGTGGGGTGCGTTGGCGTGGCGGTCAGCGCGCCACGCTACGAACCCGGTGACCCGAGTTGGATTCCCGCTCGCGGCCACCACCGGTGACGATTATCTGAATCGGTCGACTCGTTCTCAGCTAAGTACCTGGTGCGGTGTGTAAACATCGCCACTGGGGAGACAAAGGCGGCAGGGCGTGTAGCTGGCCACCCACCGCCTCGTGTGCCGTGCCGGCCTCCATAGGCGCTCGCTAACAGCACTTGCCCCAACAGTCTGTTAAGGCTATACGGGGGGGGGGGGGTCTTTGTCTTTTGTGTGTGTGGGTCTGTACGTACATGTGCGTGTGTGTGCGTCTGTCTCTCTGTGGCTGCAAGTTGCAATGTGCAGATGTGCGGAAGCTCCTACAGTCGTTACAGGAAGGAAGTTCTGTCTGTGTGTGTTTATGAGTGTGTCTGTGTGTGGGGAGCGGTGGGGCAGCGGTTAGCGCACTGCGATACGAACCCGACGACCCGAGTTTCGATTCCCGCTCACGACCGATAACAGTAGTGAAAATTTGAACTGGTCCCGGGCCTCTCCTAGATCGACTTAGCCTTAAAACGAGTACCTGGTGCCGTGTGTCAGTATCAGCGTTGCTGGCCACCCATCCACCCACCCCCTCGTGTACCGTACCGATTTGAGGTGCTGATCATGATCAGCACTTCTGTGTCTGTGTGGGTGGGCTAGGGTTACGGTGAATATTCAGCGGCTCTTGAGTTGAGAAGGCAAGGACGATCTTATTTAACTTGTCATTCCAGTGACTGAAGTGTCGTCGTCGTCATTGGCATCATGAACAGCAATAGGAATAACAACAGCATGAGCAGCAGCATCATCATGAGCAGCAGCATCAGCGTCATCATTGACATCATCAGCAGATCCTTCATCACCAGCAGCATCGGTTTCATCGGAACCGCTTTTCGTGTTTAGTTTGTTGTCCTTCCCCCGCACCCCCGATACACGCGGTTGCCTACGTACGGTGCGAAGAAGGATCAACACACGTGCGTACGTCAGTGTCATTTGCAGCAGTGGTGGCATAACAGCCTTTAGCTTCATCATTAACGTAATCATCAGTGGCAACAGCAGTATCAGCAGCAGCATCATCATAAACTCCTCCATTCGTCCCTTGTACAAATTGGCTTCTGGTGTGGGAATGTGGAATTTCCACCGCATTGGCCTCTAGCTAAGAGACATGAGTCCTCCTCCATCCTGCCTCCACCCTCTTCCTCCATCCTCCTCTCTCCCCCCCTCCTCCCTCCCTCCTCCTCTTCTTCCTCCCTCCCTCTTACCCCCCTCCTCTCCCCCCCCCCATCCTCCCCCTCCTCCTCCTCTACGGTCAGGGGAGCTCCCGTGGCCGGCCCTCTCGTGCGGCAGCGATGACCCACGCGGTGTCGCCGGGGTGAGATGATCAACCACGTGGTTACATCAGGGACGTGGCTTGAATTGACGATGAACGAAATTCGATGAAAGCCGATTGTGTAATTGTTGAGCATTAGTCGGTGGCACATGCATGGCTGAAAAAACTAAGGTTTTAACGACTTTATTCCATCACCATCATGTGATGATGATGGAAATTGTGACATCGGATGGTGGGAGGCTGATAGGGTGGATGTATGGGTCTCTGTGTGAGTCTATGAATCTGTGTATGTGGGTCCCTATGTGATTCTATGAATCTCTGTGTGAGTTTGTGGGTCTCTGTGCGAGTCGATCCAGTGCTGCTGGAAATATCGCACTCCCAAGAAGGCTGTAAAAACACAAAGGAACGTACTTGGGGTTTGGTTTTTTGTGGACAGACAGATACGGGACGGATACCGGACTACAGAGGTGGGGTTGGTCTTCCTGGGACCATTGGGGGCATTGGGATATTGGGGCCATTGGGGACATTGGGCCAAAAGTCCCAATAACAAAACAAATGGGAGTGCAGGTGAACTCTGCGATGCGATGAGAAGTGTGAAGGCTGCTGCTGTGTTTGTTTTGCGAGCGTGGGTGTCCTGGGCTCGGCGGAGAAACAACAACAACAACAGCAGCGCTACCTCTGCCCACGCCGCTATCGACGCAGCGGCCGAAGTGAACCGGGGTGGCACCGCCCGCAGCTCGTTAATGTCACCGAGATAACGGCGCCAGTGCTGGCAGCGCTGCGGTGCCGCAAACATCTCGGCCGTGGGTGCGTGTGCATGTGTGTGTGTGTGCGTGCATGTGTGCGCTTGTGTGCGTGCGTGTGCGTGCGTGTGTGCGCGTGTGTGCGTGCGGGCATGTGTGTGCGTGTGTATGTGCATGCGTGTGTGCGTGTGTGTGTGTGTGCGTGCCTGTGTGTGCACGTCCGTGCGTGCGTGTGCGTGCGTGCGCGTGCGTGCGTGTGTGCGCGTGTGTGCGTGTGTGCGTGTTGTGCGTGTGCGTGCGTGTGTGTGCGTGTGTGCGTGCAGGAGGGAGGGAGGGCTGGGGGCACGGTGGCACTTATCGTGCGTGTGTGCGCGTGCGTGTGTGTTGAACTTCTTTCACACCGTACGTAGCCGACCGTGCTCGTTCGGTGGCGCAGCGGTTAGCGCAGCGGTTTACGGGGATGGTGAACGTCAGTGGCGAGTCTGTGAGTTCGTGTGGTGGGGAGCGGTGGCGCAGCGGTTAGCGCACTGTGCAACGACTCGAGTTCTATTTCCCACTCATGGCCACCACGATCATCTGAACCGGTCATGGGCCTCCCCTGGGTCGACTCCTTAACACTTGATGCGAAATAAAAACATCTTTGGGGAGACAAAGGCGGCCTGGCGTGGTCCTTGCCACGCCACCCCCTCGTGTGGCGTCCCGGCCTTCACAGGCGCTCGCGAGCAGCACTTGCCCCAGCAGTCTTGTTGAGGCTACACGGGGGATCTTTGTCTTTGTAGTCTGTGTTACGTGCATTTGTATACACGGTAGAACCCTCCTTGAAGATGGCCATTGGTCGTTAAGCTTAATCAGTTCCAATAGCATCGAAAGTTACCGCTTCTCACCCAAACAATTGACTTTCTAAGATTTAAACAAGGCATATGAATGCGTAAAGATACTAACAACATATAAGCATACTAAAACACGGTTAATCAGTGCAACACTTTATATTCACTGTACCTATAACAGCTCGTCGTTAACAGGGGAATGATATTCTTGGTTGTTTCGGTAAAGTCACGTAGAAGGGAAATAATAAAACAATAAAAATGTAAAACAATAAAACAGGGGAATGGTTGGTAAGCGAACACATTGGGCTCTATGGATTAATTACACTACACTATACACTGCATTACGATACACTACTATATGTTACTATACACTACACTACTATACACTACACTACTATACACTACACTATACACTACACTACTATACACTACACTATACGCTACACTACTATACGCTAGACTACTATACGCTACACTACTATACACTACACTACTACACCACTACACTACACTATACACTACACTACTATACACTACACTATACACTACACTACTATACACTACACTATAAACTACACTACTATACACTACACTATACACTACACTACCATACACTACACTACTATACACTACACTACTATACACTACACTACTATACACTACACTACTATACACTACACTACTATACACTACACTACTATACACTACACTATACACTACACTATACACTACACACTGTGCTCTATGGAGGCCGAGCGATTAGTCGTGATCAAGGGTAGACAGGTGTGTGTGTTTACGCGTGTACAGATAAACACGTACACATCTCTATGTGTTTGCGTGTCCTGTGTATGTAGCCTGTGCACGTGCAGTTGCGTGCGTGCATGTGTTCACGTGCGTGCGTGTGTGTTCACACGCACGCACGTGTGCGCTCGTTTGTACGTGTGGATGCTTGGGCGTGTGTGCGCATGTGTATGTTTGCGAGTGTGCACCTGTGTGTTTGTGCGTGTGCACACGTGTGCGTGTGCGCGTGTATATTTGTGCGTGCATGCGTGTATGTATGGTTTCGCGTGTGCGCGTGTGTACGTGTGTGCGTGTGCGCACGTGTATGTATGTTTGCGCGTGTGCGCGCGTGTATGTATGTTGCGTGCGCGTGTGCGCGTGTGTGCGTGTGCCCACACACAAACCCCTAGCCCGCGAAGCGTTTGTAGCGGTCGGACAATTTGAGCCAAATTTGGCTTTCTGAACAGAAATAGCAGCGCAGATGACAGATCTCGGGTTTGGTTCGTGTTGTGCAAGTGAGCGGGGGAGAAAATGTGACTGTTCTCGAATGCAATCTGCCTATTTGCGTCCGTCGTTGTTAAGGCTCCCCTTGCGGTCTGCCGACCGAGCGAGTCGCTTTGTGCAAGTTGTTTTTTATTCCACGGCTGGTTTTTTTCCCCCACTCCGTGGAAAAAGAATGAAAAACGACCGGGCCGCGCTTTTATTTTGACGCCGATTTTTTTTTCAAACGCCGCGGCAGTTCGCTCGCTTTGAGCTTCGAGTGAATCGGCCCCCCGGAGGAAATCTGACAAATTGGCCAAAGGGGGGGTGGGCTAAATTCAATACCTGGCGCAAAAGAAAAACCGGAGCTAAAAAGGACTCGCCTTGTGGGCAGTGACGTCGCAACAATCCCGTCGGGTGGTGGAGGGTCCACGAAAAATAATGGTTGGCATTAAAACCACCGCCGCCGCCACCGCTACGTTTCCCAACTCAAACTCAGACACACTCGTTGTAGTTTAACACCTAGCAGTAGTAGGAGGAGGCTTTCGCGACCAATCTCATCCGTAATTCAGGATTTTTGGGTTAGAGCGCGTAACTATATAAATGTGTCGTTAAACCCGCCACCGTCCGACACAGCCAACTAGTGAGGTTTGTCACGTCAACAACGCGTGCCAATTCGTTACCACTTCAGCACCACCGCTTGTGCGTTGGAGATTAAACCCAGAACAATTCCAGTACGAATGTTGTGGGTTTACTCTCCAACACACCGGTGTGCTGAACTAGTAATGAATTGGCACGTGTTGTTTACGTGGCAAACCTCACTAATTGTCTGTGTCGGGCGGTGACGGGTTTAACGACACATTTTACATTCACGCCGATTTAACCCGTAACAAAACCTCTGTTGTGGACTCATCGTAGCGACGGCTACAGAAACCTGCGTTTTAAGTTTAAAACCCGCACGACCCGTAATGTGCGTATTTTGGGTCAAATTGCGTGAGTAAAGTTCCAGCGTCGCGTACGTATTGTTGCTGTCGTCGTCGTACGCCCGACGACCTGGCCGCACGAGTGAAGACGTCACGCGAACCAACGTGGCCATCGCAGCGGCGAGCGCTCCGGCAACGCCGCCGCTGCGATGCCGGGGAGCGAGCCACCGTGCCGGCAGCGCGGCGCCATCGGGGGGCTCCCGCCGGAGTTGTGCGGCGCCGTCGGGGGGTGGAGGAGGGCCCGACGACACGGCGTGAGCATCGCACTCGCGTGGCCATCAGGGGTGTGTTGTCTACGTTTGTTGTTGTTGTGCGTGTTGTGTAGATTGCGGAGCGACCCGAGTTCCTTTCTCACGGCCACCAACTACCAGTGGCGATTGTCTGAACCGGTCCTGGGCCTCCCCTAGGTCGACTCAGCCTCAAATGAGTACCCGGTGCGGTGTGTGAACATTGCCACTGGGGAGACCAAGGCGGCCGGGCGTGGCGCTGGCCACCCACCCCGTCGTGTGCCGTCCCGGCCTTCGTAGGTGGTGCTCGCACCGATGAAGGCCGGCACCGCACTTGCCCCGACGGTTTGTTGAGGCTATGGTGGGGGGGGATCTTTGTCTTTGGTGTACGTGCGGTGTGTTGTGACGTGAATCGCATCGATCTCGAGAGCCACACGGTTCAATGTCTGAATCACCGTGGGTGGCATAGGCGCACGCAGCATGTGAGCACACACTTCCGGCGCCGTGGTGTCGTAATCCGTCCAGATCAAGGCCGACTGAGTCCGCAGGACTCATTCTCACGAGGGTCCTGCACCGGATTGTTTGACCTGTTCCTTTTAAATGGAAACTCCCCCCCCCAACCCCCGCTGGTATTCCTGATGAACATAAAACAATGCCAAAGGGGCCGGTACCTGGCTAAATACACAGGGGCCGCATTCGTGAAAGATACATGCAATAGCCTGCATGTCCACAAGCGCGCGTGTGTGCATCTGTACACGTGTGTGTGCATCTGTACACGTGTGTGTGCATCTGTACACGCGTGTGTGCATCTGTACACGCGTGTGTGCATCTGTACACGCGTGTGTGCATCTGTACACGCGTGTGTGCATCTGTACGCGCGTGTGTGCATCTGTACGCGCGTGTGTGCATCTGTACGCGCGTGTGTGCATCTGTACGCGCGTGTGTGCATCTGTACGCGCGTGTGTGCATCTGTACGCGCGTGTGTGCATCTGTACGCGCGTGTGTGCATCTGTACACGTGTGTGTGCATCTGTACACGCGTGTGTGCATCTGTACACGCGTGTGTGCATCTGTACACGCGTGTGTGCATCTGTACACGCGTGTGTGCATCTGTACGCGTGTGTGCGTCTCTGTGACCGTGGTGACGCGGGGAGCGGCGGTGCAGCGGTCGGCGCGCCGCGCTGTGAACCCGCATGTCCGAGTTCGAGCCCCGCTCACAGCCGCCAACAACGGTGACCAATATCTGAACCGGTCTTGGGCGTCCACTAGGTCGACTCAGACTAAAACGAGTACCTGCTTTGGTGTGTGAACATCGCCACTCGGGAGACAAAGGCGGCCGGGCGTGGTGCTGGCCACCCACCCCCTCGTGTGCCACAGTGCCGGCCTTCATAGGCGCTACTCGCTAACGGCACTTGTCCCAACAGTCCGTTAAAGGCTACACGGGAGATCTTTATCTTTGTTGTATATGTGTATGTATCGTACACAATACTGCGGGCGTGTGTTTGTGTGTGTATTAACACGCTTGCGCATGTTCTGCCCTTTTATTTGAGTCTAGCAGCTGATAGAACCTGATCAAGGAAGGCATGTGGGAATGTGTGTGTGGGAGGGCTGAGTCATCAGATTAATATCACGGAAAAACTTAGCACTTAAAAAACATTTTTCATTTTAATTCATTTCCCCTCTCCACTTTGTGTACAGGCATGTGTCGAATGCTTGTGTGTGAGCGAGCACGCGTGTTTGTTTTTCCTCTAAGTGCACCTAGCCTGGCACTAAACAACCGCCTTCCATCGCCGCCACTCCCCCAGCGATTGACCCCTTTCACTTTTGTGGGAGTTGATGAACTACGAATTCAGGAAGGCTGGGTTCAACCCCTGCCTGTGACTGGTATCGCCACGGCCAATAGGACGGGTTGCATATCTGAACTTGGTCTGGACCTCCACGAGGTTAACTCAGCCCAAAAACGATTATAGCACCCCAAAGGGACGTGCCTCATTATCTCGATAGATCTCCAAAGCTAAGCGGGGCTGGCCTGGCTAGTGCTGGATTGGCCAACTGCCTGGGAGAATACCCAAGGATGCTTGGGTTGCGAGCTGGCGCAGGAGATGGCCGGACAAGGAATGGATTCTTGAATCCACCTGTGCGGAGCGTTGAGCATGACCCCCTTATTCGCGATGCGAGAGTTTGTCCTGCGTCTTGCCGGGGGGCCTCGTGAGAGCTGAGTGCTGAGACTAGCTTGAGGGCTTCCCGGACGAATTAATGGGACGAGAGTCACGAGATCCGACGCGCCCAAATGGGCTCTCACCTGCTCAAGCGAAGGGACGTCGGCACGCAAAGTCGACACTTTAAATGTACGGCGAACGTCGCCGGAAGCTCTTACCGTGCGCCTGGCACGAACTCTTACCACGTGTTGGGCCATTTATTTCTGTGCATTTTTCGTAATCGTTACTTAACCTAACCGGGACCGAGACACGTACAGGCCCGACTTCCTCTTTCAGACGGCGACACGCTTCCCAACACTGTTGAAATCGGAGCGAAATTACGCAGAAAAGTCTCATCGAGCGCAGATGCACATCGAGCGGGGAGACGGCGCCGCCTGTACGGAACTGGTCGAGTCACAGCGGGAACAGGAGAATGGGCCGCGAGTCGAGCACAGGACGCGTGCGCTCCTCTTTACACGCGGGAGGCGGGGTGGCGACACAAAGCATTGCGCTGTCTGCGATTCGTGTGTACCTCCCACGCAATGCTGCCTCGCGGTGAAATTGTGTCCACAAGTGGGCCGTGTGTGTGTGTGTGTTCGTGTGTTCAGTGTGCGGGGAGCAGCGGTCGTGTAGCGGGTTGGCGCGCTACGCTACGACCCAAGTTCGATTCCCGCTCACCGCCACCGCCAGTGACGATTATCTGAACCGGTCCGGGGCCTTCCCCTTGGTCGACTCGGCCTCAAATGAGGGCCTGGTGCGGTGTGTAAGCGGGCGGGCGGGCGTGGTGCTGGCCACCCTCCCCTGTGTGCCGTGCCGGCCTTCATCGGTGCTCGCTCACAGCACTTGCCCCCACAGTCCATTACAAGCAATGTGTGGGGGGGGGGGGGTCTTTGTGTTGTGGAAGTTGAAACTCCCAGTGGGTGACGTCTAAAATGTCCGGATTGTAAGATGAGGAACGTACACGTGTGTGTGTGTGTGCGGGTGTGTGTGTGTGCGGGTGTGTGTGTGTGTGCGGGTGTGTGTGCGTGGATCTGTACGCGTGTGTCCGGGTGTGTGCATGTGTATGTACGTGATAGCAGTGTAGCAGTTGGCACATTGCGCTACTGAACCCGGCGACCCGAGTTCAATTACCGCTCACTGCCAACACCAGTAACGATTATCTAAACCGGTCATGGACCTCTCCTAGGTCGACTCAGCCTCAAATGAGTACCTGGCGTGGTGTGTAAGCATCCCCACTAGGAAGACAAAGGCGACCGGGCGTGGTGCTGGCCACCCCACCCCTCGTGTGCCGTGCCGGCCTTCATCGGTGCTGCTCGCTAATAGCACTTGCCCCAAACAGTCCGTGAAGGCTAGATGGGGGATCTTTGTTTTGAGATGATGGCAGTGGGTCAGCAGTCACTGAGTCCTGCAGGGACAATTTTTTCCCATCAGTGTCAACAACTCAGCTCCCAGAGGATGCGTTTGTGAATCAATGTCTTGAGACCGGGTCTCAGGATCATTGTCTGGAGTTGAGACCGGGTCTCATGGTCAGTGTCTGGAGTTGAGACCAGGTCTCAGGGTCTCAGAGTCTAGAGTAGAGACTGGGTCTCAGGGTCTCAGAGTCTAGAGTAGAGACCGGGTCACAGGGTCAGTGTCTGGAGTAGAGACTGGGTCTCATGGTCAGTGTCTATAGTTGAGACCAGGTCTCAGGGTCTCAGAGTCTAGAGTAGAGACCGGGTCTCAGGGACTCAGTGTCTAGAGTAGAGACCGGGTCTCAGGGTCTCAGTGTCTAGAGTAGAGACCGGGTCTCAGGGTCAGAGTCTAGAGTAGAGACCAGGTCTCAGGGTCAGAGTCTAGAGTTGAGACCGGGTCTCAGGGTCTCAGTATCTGGAGTTGAGACCAGGTCTCATGGTCAGTGTCTGGAGTTGAGACCAGGTCTCATGGTCAGTGTCTGGAGTTGAGACCGGGTCTCAGGATCTGTGTCTTGAGATCAACTATCAATCACAGCTTTAAAAAAAATGTACAACCCTTGGTGAATCTACTGCTGGATGGAGACTTCTCACTGGGCCTGTCAGGGCCGGTGCAGCCTGCAGCTTGGATACCGTGCAGCAGAATGTTTCAATGTGCACGGGGAACTTTGGCGTCGTGCGTGTGCAGTCACTCGATGGTCTGCTGCTGGGCACGACGAGAGGGCTTCAGCAGGGAGGGAGTTCATGGCGGTTCTCCTCTTCCTCTTCCTCCTCCTATACAGTTGAATGGGCGCAGACAACAGCGGGTTTACTGTGCGGGCCGTAGTTTGGGTTTCATGGCCACAATCCCACTATGGTGGATCGTCTTTAATGTAACGCTTTAATTGTCTACGTCTATCTCCGTGGGTCTCTGTGGGTTTACTTCATGGGTCCGTAGTTTGGGTTGCATGGCCACAGTTGCACTACTGTGGCTTGTGTCTTTAACTTTCCATTTACGGAGGAGATGTGCGCGCAATGGCCTGGCGGCGATTCATTCATTAATTCGATGTTTTTTTTGAGTAAAAAAACCTCACCCCCACTAAAGAGGGCGGCGCAATACATCAACAGTGTTAATTAAACGAAGGTAGTCCTCCCTATAAAATCAAGACACACGTAAAAAAATATATCAACATGAAAAGCTAAAAAGAAAAAACGAGTCTTGTCGAGTTTCCTGAACTGTTTGGTGCTCGGAGCCAATCTGAAGAGAGCTCCACATCTGACGCTCCACACTCGAGAAGGCCCCTGCCACTACTGCCCAGCGTAGAATGAAACATTGTAGCGTGTCCTAAGCAGGGCCTGGCCTGGCGAGCGCAAGGTGTGTATCTACCAGACGTCTGGGGTGGGGGGGGGCAGACAGGACTGCGGGTACTGAGGATCAAGGCCGTTTCGAGCTTTTGTAAGTCGCCGCGTGCGATGGCTCACTTGGTAGACGGTGCACATCGCGGATGATTGGTTTCAAGCGCTCAAGACGGCGAAGACGTCTAAGCACGCAGGCAGCCGCATTCCCGCACCGGCCGGAGTTTTCCCGAGCCAGCACAGTCTGGGTGAACCTATCTGCACATGGCGCAGATGGGACCGGCCTGAACGATCACCGCCAGCTCCGCCACGTCTCTCTCTACCTGGTGTGGGAGCGTGCAACGTTGAACACCAACCCGGGACCCAATCGGACCCAAGCTTGGTCGACTCCAGGTCGAAGCCGGTCATAGAAGCTCGCTGGGGACAGCACCGTAGCAATAGAGTCGCCCATTGAAGGGTGCATCGCACGGACCACCTGGCGCTTGTGATGGTGACGCTCGTGATGGTGACACTCGTGATGGTGACGCTCGTGATGGTGATGCTCGTGATGGTGAAGCTCGTGATGGTGACGCTCGTGATGGTGGCGCTCGTGATGGTGGCGCTCGTGATGGTGACGCTCGTGATGGTGGCGCTCGTGATGGTGGCGCTCGTGATGGTGGCGCTCGTGATGGTGACACTCGTGATGGTGACGCTCGTGATGGTGGCGCTCGTGATGGTGAAGCTCGTGATGGTGACGCTCGTGATGGTGGCGCTCGTGATGGTGGCGCTCGTGATGGTGACGCTCGTGATGGTGGCGCTCGTGATGGTGAAGCTCGTGATGGTGACGCTCGTGATGGTGGCGCTCGTGATGGTGACGCTCGTGATGGTGACGCTCGTGATGGTGACGCTCGTGATGGTGGCGCTCGTGATGGTGGCGCTCGTGATGGTGAAGCTCGTGATGGTGACGCTCGTGATGGTGGCGCTCGTGATGGTGACGCTCGTGATGGTGGCGCTCGTGATGGTGACGCTCGTGATGGTGGCGCTCGTGATGGTGACGCTCGTGATGGTGACGCTCGTGATGGTGACGCTCGTGATGGTGGCGCTCGTGATGGTGGCGCTCGTGATGGTGACGCTCGTGATGGTGACGCTCGTGATGGTGACGCTCGTGATGGTGGCGCTCGTGATGGTGACGCTCGTGATGGTGGCGCTCGTGATGGTCGCGCTCGTGATGGTGACGCTCGTGATGGTGACGCTCGTGATGGTGGCGCTCGTGATGGTGGCGCTCGTGATGGTGACGCTCGTGATGGTGACGCTCGTGATGGTGACGCTCGTGATGGTGACGCTCGTGATGGTGGCGCTCGTGATGGTCGCGCTCGTGATGGTGACGCTCGTGATGGTGACGCTCGTGATGGTGGCGCTCGTGATGGTGGCGCTCGTGATGGTGACGCTGGTCATGGTGGCGCTCGTGATGGTGACGCTAGTGATGGTGACGCTCGTGATGGTGACGCTCGTGATGGTGACGCTGGTGATGGTGGCGCTCGTGATGGTGACGCTGGTGATGGTGGCGCTCGTGATGGTGGCGCTCGTGATGGTGGCGCTCGTGATGGTGGCGCTCGTGATGGTGGCGCTCGTGATGGTGGCGCTCGTGATGGTGGCGCTCGTGATGGTGGCGCTCGTGATGGTGGCGCTCGTGATGGTGGCGCTCGTGATGGTGGCGCTCGTGATGGTGGCGCTCTGGCAGCGTTGCTCCACCCTGTGTTCACCAGCGACGTTGCTCCGGGTCTGAATGAGAGAGTCTAGGATGGTGATAGCAGCAGCAGCGTGATCCCAGACGGGTAACATCGTGCGTGTGTATATATAATAACTAAATATACAAGTGAACACCACTTTGACATGTATTTCCGATGACAACAGAGGGGGGGGGTGCATGACTGCTCGGTGTGCGGACGTTGCGCTGGATATCCGGACGCGCTCCGGTGGGCAGATGCAGGCCGGGCGGCAGGCGAGGTGGCTCCTGGAATCGCGTTGAGCAAATTTTCTCCAAAAAAAAAAACAACTTCCATTTATCGTGAAATGTGATTTTTTGTTTTACTCTGCTGGCGAATTTCTTGCGAAACGCGACCTCAGATAGGGAATTGGAGGTTTTTTGTTTCGCCCAAAGTTGTGTGAGCAGCTGGCTGTGAAACTGACACACGCGCACACACACACGCGCGCACACGCACACACACACGCGCACGTGTGCACCCACGGCGTACGCACAGAGACAAAGCTCCCCTCTCACCCCTCCCAGCGTGTGAGCCCACGCAGGCTGTTCGGGCGAGCGCCGTTTTCGAGTAGCACCCACGAAGGCGAGCACGGCGCACGTGGCGGTGTTGTGGCCAGCTCCCGCGTCCCGCCTGCCCGCCTTTGTCTCCCCGGCGGTGACGGGGCGGTGCTCTTGATCGTACTGAAACGAATTGAAATCCACTGCTCCGGTCTCGCTGAATCACGCGGAGTGTTTCGCAACGTTGCAGAGCAAGCGAGCGAGCGCTCCGATCTCGAGATTAGCGCCCCGCAGCGAACAGCTCTTGGCGAAGCGGAGGGACGAGGCCGAGCGGTCAACTTGTTCACCAGGTTGAGCCCACTGCGCTGTCCGCTCTTGTTCAGAGGCAACCTGGCCACACGTGACAATAGCTCATCATCGAAGTGGCTGATCCCATCACCTTCATCACAGTGGCTGATATCATCATCACACGTGGGAATTTATAGCGGCAGCCAAATAATCTGAGTGTCGCGTGACGATTCTCAATGCGGAGGGGAGGGGGGGGACCCAAGAGAACAATCCACGCGACGACCGCCGCGGGGGGAGCGAGAGAGAACTCACAAACTCCAATTAAAGAACAGGAACCGCCAGGGCCCCGGATGGAACCCACCTCCCTCCTGGCGCAGCAGGCGAGGGGAGCTGCAGGCGTCTCCTCGCCGCTGCGGTGCCCACGTGGGACGGGCCCTCCGGAGCGCGCGGCGTTTCGTCGTCTTCCGGAGCCCCGTTCCTTAACACGGTTGGGGAGGGGGCAGCGGGGTGGGGGAGGTCCCCGGTAGCGTGGCCGTTCGTGAAGAACGCAGAACGGGCGACCGCTGGGAAGGGTGAAGGGTCACCGGCCTCGTCCTCCACGCTGGCCGGGCGTCTCCGTGGGGGGGGGGCGACGTCACCCACGCTTCACCCCACGACGCTTCACCCCAGCGCGACGCGGCCCCGCGGGTAATGCCCCCCACTCACGCTGGCTTGGGTGGAGCAGGGAGCGAGGGAGCGTTTTAAGAAACCTGCGCAGTTTGTTTCCACTTTGCCTCTCCGTGGAGATGGGGTTGAACGGGCGGCGTGAGCGACACCCAACCCTGGCAACGCCGGGGCGCTGTCAGGGTTGGGTGTGGGGGGGCTGGAATCAAGCAAGGGGGGCAAGAGATATGCAAAGGGAATATTCAACATTATGCAAATGAGGGCTTATTTGTGGACACGCTTTGGGGGCGTTGGGGGGCGTAGAGAGACCGGGCGATTGGTTCTCTCCCATCAAAGGGAACTTTTCCTCTCCTCGCGCCAGCGCGTGCGCCAGCGCGTGCGCCAGCGCGTGCGCCAGCGCGTGCGCCAGCGCGTGCGCCAGCGCGTGCGCCAGCGCGTGCGCCAGCGCGTGCGCCAGCGCGTGCGCCAGCGCGTGCGCCAGCGCGTGCGCCAGCGCGTGCGCCAGCGCGTGCGCCAGCGCGTGCGCCAGCGCGTGCGCCAGCGCGTGCGCCAGCGCGTGCGCCAGCGCGTGCGCCAGCGCGTGCGCCAGCGCGTGCGCCAGCGCGTGCGCCAGCGCGTGCGCCAGCGCGTGCGCCAGCGCGTGCGCCAGCGCGTGCCACCGTGCAACCCTGAACTTCTCCGCAGGCAAATCGCGGACAATTGCCGTGTTTAATTTTGGGGCGTTCGTTACAATCGCAGAAAACAATCGGCGGTGTACGAGGGATCGTGGGTGTAGAGGGCGGCTGCCCCGTGTGTCTGACGCATGCAAGCCGTGGACTTAGAAAGAAAATTGTTAGCAACTTATTTTTATTGTACCCAGGTAAGGGCCCAATGCACCTTTTTTTCCGAAGCGACCCTGGCCATCGCAAATGATAACTCGATGGAAGTGGCTTATGATCTCGTGGAAATCCATCGCAGCGGCCAAACACTCTGAACGCATGATGTTGTTTCTAAATGTGTAGGGAAAAACCGGAGGACCCAGAAAAAAATCCACGCGACCACGGGGAGAGAGAGAGACACGCAAACTCCAAATATACAGCAGCAGCAGGCGTCAGGGTCCGGGATCGAACCCACAACCTCCTGTATACCAGGCGAGGTAGATAGCATCTCCTGGCCACCGTGGGTGTGTGTGTGAGTGGGAAGACACCTTGACTTTTGACGTTGTTTTCCACTGTTTTAGCAGTGCCTCGTGTGGGTGGAAGCCACCAAGGTTATCGGTGGCACAGCCGGTTGGGAACCCGCAGACAGAGGTACCCAGATATCACCTGGGGCTGGTAGGCAGCAGTCTCTGTCGTTGTGGCTTCGTGTCAGTGACGTGACCGTGATGAACCCTCTGAGAGAGAGAGAAGAGCGACATCCAAAACTCGATAGGGGAATTTTTTTTTATGAAACGAAAACCGCAACGCGAGCGGCTGCACTGAAGTGAGTTTCACTTCTCGTGGAAAGCGGGAAAAAAATGGAATCGAAATCTGTGCCGGCGTGGATTTCTGCGGATTTCATCTCTGTTTGAGCACGAGAGCGGAAGAAACGGCGTCGCCGCCCGTGACGTCTTCCCCACGGGCCCACGGGCCGCTCCGGCCCCGACGCCTCCGGCCCCGACGCCGATCATGGCGAGGATGGGAGTCCCCGAGGTGCCACCGTTCCATCCTCGCCCGGCTGGCAGAGTAACGGCCGGCGAATTAGACCCAATCATTGGACGCGTCCCATTGTTCGGCGGTTAAGTTTGTGGGCGTTCATTTATCACCCGAGTGGGTTCAGCGCTTCGCGACGGCCGTGCTAGATGTGTTAAGCAAAGCACCGCTGGTAACGCACGGGTCAAGCCCTGCATCCGCGTGGGTCTCTGAGTGATGTCACAAGGGCCGTGTTCGGGACACTGCACCAGCAATGTGGAGTTTGTGGGTTCAAGCCCTGGCTCTGGGTGTCGCTCCAAGGGATTAATAATGGCCGTGTCAGAGACACTGAGCCAGCAACACCGAGATCCTAGGTCTGGCTCAGTGTCTCTTTCTCCCTGGCTACACAGTTGACACATCCGTCAAGGACCACTCTCTCAGTCTCATCAACATCACCGTCACCCCCGCCGCCTGGCTTGAGGTCTTCTCCTCTCTGCGCCACTCCTTGGCCCATCTCGGTCACCTGCCCTCTTTCTCCACCCTGCACACCACTCGTCCCACCCATCACCACCTCCTCCTCCACCCTGCACACCACTCGTCCCACCCATCACCACCTCCTCCTCCTCCCTGCACACCACTCGTCCCACCCATCACCACCTCCTCCTCCACCCTGCACACCACTCGTCTCACCCATCACCACCACCACCACCTCCTCCACCCTGCACACCACTCGTCCCACCCATCACCACCTCCTCCTCCCCCCTCCTGCCACGAGTCTTGCCACGGCATCGCCTCTCTCAGCGGCGACTCCGCCGTGGCGAAACGCTCGCTCCAGACGGCAAGTTGGTGAATACGTTGGTTGATTGTCATTGTTTACACAGGCTGAGCGCAGTTTGTTTTACTTGCGTACTTGATGGACGCTATTGTCGTAATTTGCCCTTTATTCGAGTGTGAGTAATTCCTTTGTAATTTGATCCCCCCCCCCGCCACCACCATACGAGGACGAGGTTTTGTGTTGCTTTGACGCTAACTCTGGCCGACATCCAGAGCTGATGCCAATCGATTTGGGATAATTGCCAGCGGGAGCACACAAAGACAAAGAGACCCCGTATAGCCTGCGGCAGACCGTTGGGGCAGGGGATGGCACCGCACACGAGGGGGTGGGTGGCCAGCACCACGCCCGACCGCCTTTGTCTCCCCAGTGGCGATGTTTACACACCGCACCAGGTACTCAGCTGAGGCTGAGTCGACCTAGGGGAGGCCCAGGACCGGTTCAGATAAGTGGGAATCTAACTCTAGGTCCCAGGTTCACAGTGCAGCGCGCTGTTCGCTACGCACACACACAGACACAGCCACATAGACACACACATAGACACACACACGTAGCCACATAGACACACACACGCAGACACATAGACACACACACGCAGCCACATAGACATACACACACGTAGACACATAGACACATAGACACACACACACGCATACACACATAGACACATAGACACACACACAAAGCCACATAGCCATACACACACAGCCACATAGCCACACACACACATAGCCACACACACACACAGCTACATAGCCACACACAGCCACATAGCCACACACACACAAAGCCACATAGCCATACACACACATACTTAGCCACATACACACACGTAGCCGTTTACACACACACAAGCACACTTAGCCACATACGCACACGCACGTGCACGCACATACCCACGCAGATGTGTGTGTGTGTGCGTGTAAATGGACACACGACCACATACACGCATACACACAAACACACTATTACCCAAACATGGGTCAACAGTGTATAACTCATACCATACACACAAACACATGTAAACACACAAATGCAAATACCCACACCAACACACACCCACGCATAAATAGCCACACAGATCAATACACACAACAACAACAACAACAGCTGCCATTCGTCACCGAGTGGCGGCGATGTCACCACGGCGCCTGTGCCAGGCTAGGTGCACCTTGGAGCCATCACTTGCAGTGTTGAAGGCTCGCTGTCGACAGGTCATGGGACAGACCCAGGGGTCTTGGGTTGACTGAGATGACTGCAAAGACACACACACACCGACCCGCACAGACACACACACAGACACACACACGCAGACACACGCACGCAGACACACGCACGCAGACACATACACAGACACACGCAGACACACACAAAGACACACAAAGACACACGCAGACACACACACAGACACACGCACACAGACACACACATACGCAGACACACACACAGACATCCAATTCCAGATATTTCCCGAATTCGCCATGAGTTGCCCAATCGTCCCCGGGCCTTCATTGCGAAAAGGAAAGTGTGGAAATGCGGGGGGGGGGGGGTGACGCAAGACAATCGTGTTTCTCCGTGGGATACCAACCAAGTGCAGTGAGATCCAGTGTGGAGATCCAGAGTGGAGTGAGATCCAGAGTGGAGTGAGATCCAGAGTGGAGTGAGATCCAGAGTGGAGTGAGATCTAGAGTGGAGATCCGGAGTGGAGCGACATCTCGACTGTCTCTGGCCAGACCCAGGGGACGCGTTGTGGCTCTGTGCAGGTGAGTGGTGGCGTCAGCACGTCGCGTGGCTGTGCGTGGGTGCCCACAGCTCGTCTTGAGCCGCGATTGCTCCGTTGGGGGCGGAGGTGGGGGGTAATTTAATCTTCAGCTTCTGGTTTTGACGGCGATTTTACCCTCGCAGTATTTTCTATTCCTCGTGCGAGATTGCGTTTTTTAAAATATATATTTTTTCGCTCGTAGCTACGCTCTTATTTTTAATATTTGTTTTGCGTCTGTCGCTTCTTTTTGGTGGCGACCCCTGGGTCCAAACGGCTCATCCGGGTCTCCTTGCGAGTCTGCCCCGCGCCGTGCCCGTGGGGAGCGTGGTTATTTTGGCCATGCTTCACGCCGGTCGGTGCGGGTTTGCCGAAAATGCCGGGCGACGTAGACGGACGTGGGAGCGTACGAGTACGGTGCCACGGCGGATTTTATGGCTGCGCCGCGAGGCCAATAACAACAACAACAGCAGCAGCAGGAGCAGTCATATTGATCGCCACCTGTTTACCCGGAAGCCTGTCGGGAATTTCGTGGCAGGAGGGGAAGGGTGGGCAACTTGGAGTTGGCACGCAGAATGCGTGTGGCAGGAAAGTGCTGCAGGTGAGGATGGGAAGAGGCAGCGACGGAGGTTGGGACAGTTGGAGGGGCGCGGACAGGTGACCAAGCGGGCTTGGCACCCAGAGGTTGGCGACCAAGCGGGGGGGGGGGGGTAAGAGCTTTAGCCAGGTGGTGGTGGTGGTGGCACCGCGAGGTCGTCGCTGGTGACTGAGTAATCCGCCGCCAACTCGGCAAGTGAATCATTCACGAGCTCGGCGCCCCGTGGCGTTGCGCCGCTACGCATCGCCGCGCGTGCGCCGCCGCGCCGCTCCCAGCCCCGCGGCCGCCCTGGTCAATAACCGCGGTTGTACAACGGCCACGTCTCATGGCGGACGCTGCGAGAAACGGCAAATAACTTTAAATTGGGAAACACGGCGGTGGCGGCAAGTACCAGCGGCCTGCGTAGCCGCGACGCATCCGTGAGGCACGGCAGCGCCTTCACGGCAGCGCCTTCACGGTAGCGCTGGCGCCCTGGGATCAGCCGCTCGAGTACTCGTGGTGATCGGATGTGAATGGGGTGTGTGGGTGTGTAAATTGGGAACCATGGAGTTTACATTGAGATCGTCGACAGGGCCTGTGTGTACGTTGAACAACTTTAGCACCGTACGTAGCCAACCATGGCAATCGGAGGATGGCTGAGTGTGTGGGCGAGTGACTACGTGAGTGGGTGAGTGACTGTGTGAGTGGGCGAGTGACTACGTGAGTGGGCGAGTGACTACGTGAGTCTATGTATGTATGTTGGACTTCTTTCGCACCGTACGTAGCCAACCGTGCTAATCGGAGGTGCGGGGAAGGACAACAAACTAAACGTGCATGGGCTTACGTCGAGATCGAGCGCTAACACATCACCAGCATTGTTGTGATCATCGGCTTACATAGGGCCAATAGGGTTACATCAGGATCATAGATTTTCACATAACACACAGTCTACCAGAACGCAACAGCTGTGCGAAATGGTTAATGGACTCATTCAAATTGCATTGGGTCGTTTGATTGTAGCGGTCAACTTGCTCGTGCTGTTGTATGAGGATCCCGAGCTTGCAGCCGGTGTGTTGTGGACTCGTCGCGTTGCGAATCCAGGAACCCTCCAGCCTCCGCGGGGCACCAAGCCTTTGGCTCGTGCCGCTCACAGCCAGCTGCGCCACCGGTGGAAATTCCACATTCCCATGGCGGTGACCGTGCGAGAGGGCGCGTGGTGCCGGCCACAACCCCCCACGTGGGCCGCACTGAACCGTGGGGTATGGCGGGCGACGTGACGTCGACTAAACTGATTGTTATTTATTCCAGGTAAAGCCCACTGAGCTCCGTCGCTCTCTTTCAGAAGCGACCCGGACACAGACGACAGCTCAACGAAGCGGCTTGTCATCGCGTGGACATTTTATAGCAGCCAAATATTCCACTCGTCAGGGTTGTCACGTAAACAGAACGTGCCAATTCGTCACTAGTACAGCACGCCGGTGTGTTGGAGAGCCAAGCCACGACATTTACAATCTGAGTACGACGTTTCGCCAGTAATTACAACCAGCTTCATCAGGCGACAGCCAGATTTGTGGAGAAGTCCACCTGATTATACAGCAGGCGTCAGGGTCGGGATCGAACCCACGACTTCCTGTATACCAGGCGAGGTAGTTAACATCTCGTAGCCATCGTGGCGCCCCCTAATGTGGGTTATGGGGTGGGGGGTGGGAGGTGGGGGGTGGGGGTAAAAAGGGAATTGTGGGGTCCCTCCGAACGGGCGATTGGGGTTTGGGTGCGAGCGGCGATAGTGGCGAGATCAGTTAAACGTTGGGGCCTTGCAGTGTCGCGATAAAATGAACACGCGCGCACACGCACATCTGCAGCTTGGGGGAGGGGGCTGAGGGTGGGGGTCACGCAGCTCCGCAGACCCCGGCAGAAGTCGCGGAGAGATCCCCGCCCCCGCGGCGTCGCGCTCGTTGGCCGCCACGCCGCCGGGGTCGGGGTCCTCGCCGCCGCCCGCGCCCGCTACGCCCTCGTCCGCGAGCGCCAGCGGCCCGGCCGCTGCGGGCTCCAGCTGCGTTCGGTCGGATTGCCGTCGGGGGGGGGGGAGGTATTGGGACGCCGGCGTTTGAACGCGTCACCTCGTTAGTAACGTCGTCGTCGTGGTTTGTTGTTCGTGCCGCGTGCCTCCCTGGAGGGCATCTGGAGGCACGGGAACGAACGACGCGTTTGAGATGATTGCTCCGTGAGGAAGCCAGAGGACAGGCCCCAAAAACACACTCCCTTGCTAAAACACTTGCCCAACCACTCGCTAGCCAAACCACTCGCTAGCCAATCCACTCGCCAGCCAAACCACTCGCTAGCCAAAACACTCGCTAGCCAAACCACTCGCTAGCCAAAACACTCGCTAGCCAAACCACCCACTCAGCCAAATATCTCTCACCCACCCATTCATTCACCCCCCCCCCCTACTGCCACCAACTGACCCACCAAACACTCACTTACTCATTCACCCACTCGGTCATCCACTCCAACCACCCCACCGCTCGCTCGCTCGCTCACAATCATCGTAATCATTGATTGCCGTCGCGATGCCGCGCCCTCTGCGCGCAGTCCGTCAGCGCATCGGCGAGCCCGAGACAATAACCCGGCAGGGGAAGTTGACTGCGGAGCAAATGGAAGCGTTGGCGAGCGACTCGGGTGGGAGACCAGGCCCATAGCAACAAAATAGGAGGACGGCGCTGAGCAGCCCCTTGTGTGCCCTGTCCGCTTCGCTCGAGCTCGGGCAGCACAAAAGGCGCGCAAACAATTATTGGCAACCGAATTTGTCATTGGGAATCCTCAAATGGTCCACGTTTGTTGTCACGGTAAACGCTTGGATTGGCGTTGGAGTGGACGCGTCACGGCGACTAGGGCCGCTGGTCGAGAACGACCACGGAGCGGCGGCCGAGGCACGGAAGGCGTCCTGGAGGAGAAGGGGCTGTGACAGTCAGCTCCCCAGTCAGCCTCCCAGTCAGCTCCCAGTCAGCTCCCCAGTCAGCTCCCCAGTCAGCTCCCCAGTCAGCTCCCCAGTCAGCTCCCCAGTCAGCTCCCCAGTCAGCTCCCAGTCAGCTCCCCAGTCAGCTCCCCAGTCAGCTCCCCAGTCAGCTCCCCAGTCAGCTCCCCAGTCAGCTCCCCAGTCAGCTCCCAGTCAGCTCCCCAGTCAGCTCCCCAGTCAGCTCCCAGTCAGCTCCCCAGTCAGCTCCCCAGTCAGCTCCCCAGTCAGCTCCCCAGTCAGCTCCCCAGTCAGCTCCCAGTCAGCTCCCAGTCAGCTCCCCAGTCAGCTCCCCAGTCAGCTCCCCAGTCAGCTCCCCAGTCAGCTCCCCAGTCAGCTCCCCAGTCAGCTCCCAGTCAGCTCCCCAGTCAGCTCCCCAGTCAGCTCCCCAGTCAGCTCCCCAGTCAGCTCCCCAGTCAGCTCCCCAGTCAGCTCCCCAGTCAGCTCCCCAGTCAGCTCCCCAGTCAGCTCCCCAGTCAGCTCCCCAGTCAGCTCCCAGTCAGCTCCCCAGTCAGCTCCCCAGTCAGCTCCCCAGTCAGCTCCCCAGTCAGCTCCCAGTCAGCTCCCAGTCAGCTCCCAGTCAGCTCCCCAGTCAGTTCCCCAGTCAGCTCCCCAGTCAGCTCCCCAGTCAGCTCCCAGTCAGCTCCCCAGTCAGCTCCCCAGTCAGCTCCCAGTCAGCTCCCCAGTCAGCTCCCAGTCGGCTCCCAGTCGGCTCCCCGTGCGTAGGGAAAGTGCCGGGGTGGAGGATCGTCGCGTCGCAGGATCGCGAGGGGCAGCGGCCGTGGTGGCTTGGGGTGGAGGCCTTCGTCCAGCAGAGGATTGACCGTGGCTTGCTGCTGCTGGTGGTGAGGTGGGGAGCGGCAGCGTAGCGGTCGATCGCTGTAACGTAGACCTGCCTGCGCGGGGCTTGCCTGGGTGGCAATGTATAATTGTGTTACTTTACCGCAATCGGTAAAACATTTACATCTTGCACTTTTTTAAAAAAAAGTCTGGCACGCGTTCCCTCGGAGTCAGCGCCCGCGAGTGAGCGGGGCCTTAACCTCGCTGCATTCCAAGTTCCCGCTGGCACCAGCGGAGGCGGAGACGGTGGCGCTGCGTCCGGGACGTCGCGAGCACTGAATGCAGCAGTCTCTCGGTTAACGGGTGTTTTAAATCCGCTCCACGAAAACTACTGTCAACCGAAATAACTGCTCATCGAATATAGGAATTATCCGTTCAAATCATTAATCCGTGACATAAAGAGACCTCATAAATGGGCGTTGCTGATTGGCTGAGGGCATGGCTCAGCCCCACCTATGAGCGCTCGGATTGGCTGAAATTGACGCCCCGCGTGCATAACGTCAACACGGCGCGAAACCACGGGCTCCTACGGGAGGCGAAACGTTAACCGAAAAACCGTGAACCGAGGGCCTGCTGTAATCTGTGGGTGCTGAGGAGGTGCACCTGGACCCAGGGTCCGCGGGCCCTGCGGGCTCCGCCGCCATCGTCGGGCCGGGCCTGGGGTCGGCAGCCTGCTGCCTCCAGAATAAAAACCAATTTACTTCAATCGCTCCGTTACAGTCTGCGGCACAGGCGCCCCCCCCCCCCAGTGCGTTCCTAGAAACCCCGACGACGACATCGTCTTCCCCCCCCTCCACAGGCGCGACGTTACCGCCTCTCGGTGTTCAACGAAATGTACGGCGGTCCAAACCCCATTGTGTGAAAATCTATGGGACCATTTTCCAGTATATAAAAAAAAAAGCATTAGCATTGTTAAAGAATTACTAAAGGGGGGGGGGGAGGGCGGGAAATACTAAACCGACGCAGTTGATTCTATGACCTATTTCGATTTAAAGCTTTCGTGACTGCAGGGATTCATCTTCTTGGTTCTTTCGGTAAAGTCACGTAGAAGGGAAACAATAAAATAATAAAAATAAAACATAATAAAATAATTATCACGACGTTTCGGCCACAAAGCAAGCAGCCGTCCTCAGGTGAAGAACAGGTCTGTCAGACACTGTCTTCCCGACAGACCTGTTCTTCACCTGAGGACGGCTGCTTGCGTTGTGGCCGAAACGTCGTGAGAATTATTTTATTATGTTTTATTTTTATTATTTCTATCACCTATGTTGTTTAAGTCAGAATGTGTGTTGTCAGAATCTGCTGCAAAGCCCACTGCTGTGTGTGTGTCTGTGCACAAGTAGATCCATGCGTGTGATGGGCTCTCTTGTCTCTTGAAAGGTTGCCGACTCCTGGGTTAGGCCTATTAGGCAAGGTTAGGACTATGGCGAGGGTCAGTGCTGTAGGACTATGAGTAGGGTCAGTGTTGTAGGGCTATGGGTAGGGTCAGTGTTGTAGGGCTATGGGTAGGGTTAGTGTTGTAGGGCTATGGGTAGGGTCAGTGTTGTAGGGCTATGGGTAGGGTTAGTGTTGTAGGGCTATGGGTAGGGTCAGTGTTGTAGGACTATGGGTAGGGTTAGTGTTGTAGGGCTATGAGTAGGGTCAGTGTTGTAGGACTATGGGGTAGGGTTAGTGTTGTAGGGCTATGAGTAGGGTCTGTTGTAGGACTATGGGTAGGGTTAGTGTTGTAGGGCTATGGGTAGGGTCAGTGTTGTAGGGCTATGGGTAGGGTCAGTGTTGTAGGACTATGGGTAGGGTTAGTGTTGTAGGGCTATGGGTAGGGTCAGTGTTGTAGGGCTATGGTTAAGGATATGGCTGGGGTTAGGTGTAGTGGTAGGGTTAGATAATGTTTTCGTTATGGCATAGGAACGTGGAATTTCCACAGCTATCTCAAGGCTTGACGGATTCCCCTCCCGTCGCTGCCGCTGACCGTGTAACGCCGGTGATCGTGGCCCGAGTCGGGAGGCGTTCCCCACGCGCCTTGCCGGAGAGAGAACGTGTTCGAGCGGGGCGCCTTGCCGGAGAGAGAACGTGTTCGAGCGGGGCGGTAGTCGAGCCAAGCCGCGTTGGTGTCGTGCGGCCACGGTGACATCTCAAGGGATCAGCATCAAGGAGTGGCAGGCGCGGGAGACCTGGGTCAGGCGCGATATTTTCTCGGAGGATTTTTTTTTGTGTCGCACCAAACTGAGTGACGAGAACCACCTTGGATCGAGGGGAAGCACCCACGGTTTACCCCACCGCGCACGTGACCTGCCGGTCGACCGTTGTCCACCCCTTCGCGCCGCCGGGTGGACAGAGGCGGCGGTGGGTCGTGGAGGGATTCCAGAACCTCGCCCCCCACCGTGTCGATGGAGTCGAGCCGGCGACCTCCGGATCGCGAGTTCGGTGCGGTGGAAAGCCGCCCCCCTGGCTTGACATTCACCCACAATGACAAGATTGAACCACGTTGCCGTCTCTTTTAGCCGAACCCTCCTGGTTGACCAGGACACCCGGGGGCAACCGGGCCGAGACCCTCTGGGGAACCCGCGTGTGCAACCATCGCGGCAGGTGAAACCCGGATTCAAACCCAGCCTCTCGGCGGCGGCGGCGGCGCTCTAACCCCCGGGTCACCCTCGGCCGGCGTCTTCATTTAGGAGGCTGCTTCTTTTCAGACCACGCAGCTGGCCTGGAACGCGGAAGGTCGGGAGAGAGGGATTCTCGGCGTGAGTTGGCAGTTTGTTGCGCGCGCGCGTGTGTGTGCGTGTGTGTGTGCGCGTGTGTGTGTGTGTGTGCGTGTGTGCTCGCACGCACACACACACACACACGTGGCCACAAAAAACACACGGTCATCCCAACTCGGATGTCCCAAGGTGGGGTCACGGCTGACTGATTAACTTGCCTCTATAATCGAACTCGGGAGACAAAGTCACCGGGGCTGTCTGCCCAAACAAACTATCAGAAGTATGTTTTGTTTTTCCAGGTGAGGGCCCACTGAGCTGTATCGCCATCACAAATGATAGCTGAACACAGTGGCTCGTCAGTACGTGGGAATGTATAGCAGCAGCCAAATAACTCCAAAATGCTTGACGTCGATTCTAAATGTGGAGGGAAAAAATGGAGGACCCGGAGGAAAAATCCACGCGGCCACGGGGAGACCGGGCAAAATACAAATATACAGCAGCAGCAGCAGGCGTCAGGGTCGGAATCGAACCCACGACCTCCTGCGTACCAGGCGAGGTAGTCAACATCTCACCACTCGTGACACCCCACATCGTGAGGAGGATAAGAAGGAGATAAAAATATCTCACAATATCACCAGAGGGGTGTCATCACGATTAAACGTCTCGATTAGGCAACAGACAGAACAATCTTGCGACGTCCCAGGAAGAGTTCTCTAGAAAGTTCTCGGGGCGACGGGAGCTGCTGCCCCCTCCTCACCCAGAGGAGGGCCCCCAGGGGCCGCCAGGACGGGTGGTCACCCCTGCCCCCCCCCCCTGCCTGCCACCCGTGCCACTTGAGGCGGTCGGGACGGTTTCCACTGCATCCACAGGAATCCATCAGGCGAGAGGACAACCCGACGTGAGACCCAATCCCTTTCAGATTTTGGTTTTGGTTTCACACCGGCGATAGCGATCCCTGTGTCACCCACTCATCCTCAACACCACCCCCACTGCCTCCGCCACCACCACCGCCACCACCATCGCCACCCCCACCACCACCACCGCCACCATCGCCACCACCGCCACCACCGCCACCACCGCCACCACCATCGCCACCCCCACCACCGCCACCCCCACCACCGCCACCCCCACCACCGCCATCGCCACCCCCACCACCGCCACCACCATCGCCACCCCCACCACCGCCATCGCCACCCCCACCACCACCGCCATCGCCACCCCCACCACCACCATTGCCACCCCCACCACTGCCATCGCCACCACCACCGCCACCACCGCCACCACCATCGCCACCCCCACCACCGCCACCACCCCCACCACCGCCAACAAGGGACAGCAAACAACGCTTCTGACAAGTCATGCTGAGAATCCCCACACCACGTGACTGGGGGGCTCACGGTGGGCAGGCCGAGCCGGGCGTGACTGGGCACAATGCGGGGAATGTCCCCCCCCGCCAACCCCTTGGCTTGGCAGCGCTCACAATGCACGCCCTACTGTACTGCACGGTCACCGACTGACTTTCACTACCCCCCCCCTGTTAGGTCAGGTTGTTGTTGTTGTTGCAGGGTAGTCGGCTGTTTGCTAATAGCGTGCACTGTTGGCCAATAGGATGCACTGTTTGCAAATAGTGTGCACTGTTTGCCAATAGGGGTGTGCTATTTGCTAATAGGGTGTGCGGTTTGCATATAGAGGTGTGCTGTTTGCATATAGGGTGTGCTGTTTGCATATAGGGTGTGCTGTTGGTTAATAGGGTGTGCTCTTTGCTAAGAGGGTGTGCTGTTTGCTAATAGGGTGTGCTGTTTGCATATAGGGTGTGCTGTTTGCATATAGGGTGTGCTGTTTGTTAATAGGGTGTGCTCTTTGCTAAGAGGGTGTGCTGTTTGCTAATAGGGTGTGCTGTTTGCATATAGGGTGTGCTGTTTGCATATAGGGTGTGCTGTTTGTTAAGAGGGTGTGCTCTTTGCTAAGAGGGTGTGCTGTTTGCTAATAGGGTGTGCTGTTTGCATATAGGGTGTGCTGTTTGCATATAGGGTGTGCTGTTTGTTAAGAGGGTGTGCTCTTTGCTAAGAGGGTGTGCTCTTTGCTAAGAGGGTGTGCTGTTTGCTAATAGGATTGTGCTCTTTGCTAATAGGATTGTGCTGTTATTCGCACTAATCGCTGAACAAGTTTTGTTATTCCGCTTACTTCGGGATGGCCTCACACCGAGCCTCACGACTCGTTTTCAGGAGGGCCCTGCCAAGATTTCCCAGTAAGGGGGGCAACGCTGCTGCTTCTGCTGTTGCTGCTTCTGTTGTTGCTGCTACGGCTGCTTTTGTTGCTGCTCTGTGTGATCCCAACCGAGTAACCTGCAGGGAATTGTTTAGCGTTGGCGATGTTTTTGGGGGTCAGCACCGGCCACGTCTCAGAACCGGGAGAGAATCCCGACACCGACAGTCGCCCGCGGCGAGAGTCCAACCGGCGCTTCTTGTCGCGCGGCGCGAGAGCGGCCGCTGCAGTGCCGCCCACGCTGGGGTCGCCCGCTCGAGGCGTTGCGGACGGAGCGGTAGCGCGGCGGTGAGGGAGCGGTGGCACGGCGGTGAGGGAGCGGTGAGGGAGCGGTGAGGGAGAGGTGAGGGAGCGGTGAGGGAGCGGTTAGGGAGCGGTGAGGGAGCGGCGACGCGAGTTCGGTTCCCGACCGCGGCCGGCGTAGGTGGCGAGCGCGGCCCGGCCCTTCCCCCCAACCGCTCCCACGATACCCACGCACTGACCGGTCTGGTGAAGTATGGTCGACAAACACCCTTCGTGGTGAGGGGGGAGGCCTTGCTCCCCTGGCGCATTGAGAATGGCCGGCGTTTATCTGAACCGTTGCGCTGCCGCGTTGACGTGATTGGACTCAAATATATCCGCGGCTCCATTGTGGACGGGCTACAGCGCTGCGCTGTTGCAGTGCGATCAACCTGCGCCCGGAACGCACCCAGACTGTGCCCCATCTCCATCTCGCCACTTCTCGGAAGCCAAAGCAGCGTTGAGCCATGGATAGCGGCGCTTCGATGGGCGACCACCACGCCTGACGGGGCGCTAGCGGCTTGCGGCGCTGGTGGGGCTACGCGGCGGGCAGCAGAGTCTGTTGGCCTGTACTTCTACGCTTCCCACGTCTGTGCTTCCCCTGCCGTCGCCAAACCTGCGCTGGCCGGCGCGGTTAAGTTGTGCTCAACTAACCCCTCAACCGGGCCCTCATCCAGCAGTGGATTTGACAAACGGGGGGGGGGGGGGGGCCACACACGATGGCAAATGTACGCTGGGTAACCACGGCACCGGGAAACCGCCCAGAGCTCCCCTGTCGAATGCTGCAATGTCGCGTATCCGACTCGCTGGGGGGGAGGGTGGGGAGATGCATGTTGAACTTCTTTCGCACCGTACATAGCCAGCCGTGCTGATCGGGGGTGCGGCAGAAGGACACCAAACTTAACAGGAAAAGCAGTTGTAAAGAAATGAGTTTCCAATCTCGATTAAAAAGTGCGTATCTCCAGTGGTTTGCTAATATCGGAAGGAAGAGCATTCCAGACGGCCACATAAACGCATCTGAAAGCGCCGCGCGATGCGGTGACCACCGCCTTCGTTCGATTGCTGAGCCAAAAGCCGCCGCTGCGAGGATGGCCGGAGTCACGTGATGGTTTATGCTTGTTGACGAGATCCTCGAGGTGTCGTGGTTCATTTGTGGCGAGCGCTTTGTGTGTGTAATGAGTGCCACCTTATAACGTATTCGCTCGGCAACCGGAAGCCGACGCGGCTCAGCGAGCACTGGACAGTCGGATACGCGAACGCCTCTCACGAAGTGACCGTTGACACCCCCAGCGCGTGTTGCGGATACCGGAGCGTCCGGGGCGGTTACGCTGATCGGTTGGGGGCTGGGGGGGGGGCGAGCACACGATGGTTCAGATGGGCGACGGTGCTCCGTAAAGTGGATGCCACAGCGGCCTGTTCTCGTGGTTAAAGTCGAGAGCATTTTCTCAGTTGTTGGGTCCTCAAGAGGGAGATGGAGCCGCATGGATGGAGAGGGCGTGCCGGTCTCTCTCGCCGCTCTTTCCCTCTCTCCCTCTCTCTCCGCGCCAAGCGCCGGCGATTTTGGAACTTCCGAGTGGTTCTGCGGCTGAGAGAATGATTCAGCGTGAGTCATACACATCTTTTAAATGCCTCGTGGTTTGTATAGGAACCCGAAAACATCCCACGCGAAAAAAAAACAACACACAACGACCGGCGGCCGCTTCCCGGGCCGTTATAGAAACGTGTGGGGCACAGCGCAGAAGACGCGCACACGCGCACACGTGCACACGCACACACGCGCGCACACACGCACGCGCACACGCACACACGTGCACACACGCGCGCACAGGCACACGCGCCAGCGCCAGTGGGGGGTGGCGTGGGACGCACCGCTTCACCGTCGCCTCCGTTGTCATTGCGCCTGCGAAGGAACTCGCTGAGCATGCGCGATCCCAACCATGTCGGATGTGGAAAGCCAAGCCAGGTCGAGCCCTGTGGATGATGGTGCTTTGGATGGATCCAGTGTGGGGGTGCTGGCCCCGAGTGGGATAACAGAAGAGACGTGGACGAGAGATGGAGGTGTAAACAACTGAAAACGAAAGCTGTTTTTCTTTTTTACCGGGTAAGGCCTCACTGAGCTATGCAGCTTCTTTTTCAGCAGCGACCCGGCCACCACAAACGATAGCCCGACGAAGTGGCTCATCGTCACGTGGACATTTCCAACAGTCAAATATCCTAGATGCGTGATGTTGAGTCTACATGTGGAGGGGAAAACCAGAGGACCCGGAGAAAAATCCACGTGACCACGGGGAGAGAGAGACACGCAAACTCCAAATATACAGCAGCAGGCGTCGTCAGGGTCGGGATCGAACCCACAACCTCCTGTTTACCAGGCGAGGTAGTTAACATCTCCCAACCACCGCAGCACCCTTGACCTTTAGGCTCACAATCTTAAAAGAGCCGCGCACTACTTGGGCCCTCGTTTCTTTAGCCACTTGGCCATCCTAGACAATGTGCGGTGTGTTTCGGGGAAGTTTAGCAATGCAAGGGTGAGCGCGCAGACTCCCAATATACAGCAGCAGGAGTCAGGTTCGGGATTGAACCCACGAGCTCCTGTATGCCAGGCGAGGTAGTTAACATCTCCTCGCCACTGTGGTGAGATGATGAGAGAGATGTGGAACAAAGATAGCGATGTAGAGAAATAGCAGAGGAGAGATGGAGACAAGAAAGTGGTGAGAGATGCATTGGGTGTTTGTGGTTGAGTGTTTTGTTGGTTAGGATTTAAATTTGAGCTGATATCTGCTTTTTCCAATGCTTTTTTTATGAATCTGGGGGGGGGGGGGCCTGAGCTACTTGGGGCCCTGAACTTTAGCTTCATCTGCGTGTGGGGGCGTGCGGTCACCATGCACGCCAGGCTGCTGCTGTCGGCTGCTGCTCAGTGCCGGATTAAGCTAGTGCGGGCCCGTAGCGTATGTAGCTACTATGAGACATCTCCTTTACCAGTGGCAAAATATAATAATAGGTTTTTCTTTCAAATGAGATGTTTCTTTTTGTTTGCATTTTGACTGCTTGTGTTGTGGTTATTGCAAACATGATGCCTTGTATAAAGGTGTCAGTTTTTGTACCAGTTTAAAGGGTAAAAACCTATTTTCATATGTAGCTACTTTTGCAACAAGGATAATCCGGCACTGCTGCTGCTGCTGCTGCTCCGGCTTTAGCTACGTGGAGTGCATCAGACCAATAATGCAGCAAAGCCCATTGCTGTGCCGTACTTCTATGCCCCCACTGTCCACGCTCCCTGTGTCCACGAACCCTCGTGTGGTGAAGTACGGTCAAACGACCTTGACGTGCTGCACGGCGTTAGGGAGATCCTCATCCAGCAGTGGATTGGCAGAATCGCTCTGCCTGTACCATAGGTGCAGGAAATACCAGAGCGTGCAGGAAATACCACGGTTGACTACGTACGGTGCGAAAGAAGTTCAACATGCATAAACTACACCCGACATACTACTCTGAACTACCCACTACACTTTACACGACACTACTATACACTACACCACGATACCGATTTGAAAACAAATTTATTTAAAACTGCTTTTTTGTGTTTAGTTTGTTGTCCTTCCCCCACGCGTCCGATTTGCACGGTTGGCTCTGTACGGTACGAAAGAAGTTCCACATACACACCTCCATACTGTGCGGTGGAGTGTACTTCAGAGAGCCTGTGATGTCCAGTGTAAGGGTTCGCCCATTGATGTGCTTGTGTCAGAGTGAGAATCGGGATCTTTGTCAGCCAGTTTAAGATGTATGCGCGTGCGTGCGTACGTTGAACTTTTTCGCACCGTACGTAGCCAACCGTGCTCCACTCGTGCCGGCGAATAGCAGGTTGGATACGTATGGTGCAAAAGGAGTCCCAACGTACGTCAGAGGTAGGAGGCCAAACACCCTCCACGAGAGGCGGCTGTCCTAGGGAGCCTCTTCTTGTCCGTGGAGGCCCCTTGGGCGGCCGCAGCGCTAGTGGAGCGACCGCAGCGCTGTGCCGCCTGCACCAAGTCGCGCCCCTCGGGTCGCTGCCGCCCCCCCGCCTGACCGCGTTCTCCCCCCATGCGTGGCGCCGGCAGGGCACGGGAGCGACGTCATGTCGTCGCCGGCGCCGGCGCCGCCCGCCTTCGTGTACGAGCGCCCCGGCCACGCGGCCGACGTGCTGCGGCGGCTGGACGAGCAGCGGCGCGACGCGGCCAGCGCCGGCTCCTCCGCCGGCGGCCTGTGCGACGCCAGCATCGCCGCGGGAGGCGGCCGCTTCCCCGCGCACTGCGCCGTCCTGGCGGCGTGCAGCGACTTCTTCAGCGCGGCGCTGGCGCTCCCGTCCGCCGCCTCCTCCTCTCCTGCCGGCTCCGGCGCGACGACGGCGACGACGACGGAGCGGCCGCCCGACGTGCGCACGTTCAACCTCCCCGCCGAGGTACGCGGGAGGATGGAGGGGAGTCGAGGTGACTGTAATTGTGGCATCCAGGTCTCTTCTGCAAATCAATAAGTTATCAAATCGTTTGTACGTTTGGCTATCAGGAAGGCGCTGTGTTGCACGCATACACGCGCAGCCTGGAGTAGTTTCACGGCAGGGGACCATGTTGCTAATTGCCGTAATCCAATTAGGAATTTAAGAGTTATTTATTTTCCATTGGCAGATTTGGACGATGACGCCGGCTTGCAAACGTGGGCCTCCTCTTAGAACAACGCCACCGGGGGGGGGGGCTCTGTGACGGCCACTGGCGTCGTAACACCGTGCACCCGCCGGCGTGAAGCCAGGGCCGGCCTGCCGGGCTGAGACTGGCGAATCTTCGCCCTTAAGTGGCAAACAAAAATCCTCAAGTTTAATTGAATTATTAAACAGGGCAGGTAATTAACGGAAGTTTTAATTTAAGTGAACAAGAACCTACTCGGTGGGGGGGGCGGTGGACGGCAAACGTCCCAATTTGGAGTCATTAAAACCGCGTGAGATGGGAATCGAAGGTCGCTTCAAACAATGCGACTTTAGGCGTTGCAATGAGATCTGAACTTAAATAAAAAACACTTTTTGTTTTAAAGGGTATAAACACAAAAAATACGGAAATACATCTGGGAGGGAAAACCGGCATGAGAAACGGCGAATGTGGGGGGGGGTGGTGGGTTGAGTGGGGGGGCCGTGGCGGTAGGGGCCTCGCGAGTGTGGGAGTTGGGAGTTGGGCGGCCTGTGAGTCAGGCTTCCTGAGGCCACCGCTGCCACCGCTGGCTTTGGCCTCCCGCCAGGTTTAACCCCAAACCTCCCCCCCCCCCGCCCCCTTGCGAGCGTCGACAACGGAACAGTTGGCCGACTGCACGCACAGCGCCCTCGGCCCCCTTCATCCAGCAGTGGAGCTCTCCGCAGAGTCGATCGGGGAGCCCGCCTCGTGGAGATTCGCCGGAATCTCCCGCGCGGCACTCGAATTCGAGAATGAAGTGCGTACGAAACGTACAAATCTGGTGACTATTTGACTTGCATCAGAGAGCTGGACGACGTCGCCTAAATAGTCACCCAGACCACCTTCAGTCACCGCCGCCGCTTGAAGTCACTGCCGCGATCCGGGAAGTCGTCGAGTTTGTTGTTGTTGTTGCTGCGCCATTCTTTAAACCGTCCTGTGGCGAGCGAGGTGTTTCTCTTAACGGATTCACGCCACGCGCCCCCCCCCCCCGACCTCGCGATTCGAGGAGGGAAATTGTCCCACCGATTCCGTGGGGAATTGTCCACGATTCTGGAAAACACGACTCGACGTTTCCCGTTCAGGAACGGAATCTGTTCGACCGTTTTTCTTTTTACCGCCGAATCTCTTTGCACCCTCCGATTCGCTCCGTGAGTGAAACTGAAGGCACGTCGTCGGACTTTTACGGCTACGTATGTGTGCACGTATGTTGAACTTCTTCCGCACCGTACGTAGCCAACCGTGCAGCATTAATCGGCGGGCGGCCGATTCCAACCACGAACCTCCACGGCGAGCGGTGAACCAGCTCCCGTTGGGCAGTGCGGCCGTCCGAGGAGCGGTTGGCGCTTGTCGCAGGCGCTCGTTGTTCGAGGCCATGCGGCCGCCCTGGTTGGTGCCGAGGGGCGACGGGCTGTCCGCGTCGCAGCAAGCATCCCGTGCTGCCGCTTGACAGACGTAAAGCCATGTGTTGCAGCGTCACGGGCAAGATTTGCTCAATTCTAAGAGATCGACAGCCGCAGAAATGACTGGATTGGTTAAAATCACATCGCGACATCGCCCTCTGCCGTGAACCCGTCTGTCAAACACAGCAGCGCCTTCCTTGTGATGATAGCTTGTTTTTCAAAAATAAATATTAGCGCAAAAACAGATTATTAGCATTATTATTACGTGAATGTCCATTGTTGTATTTGACAACAACAAAAATCTGGCAAATGTTTGGTGAGACCTGGTCTGCGAGCTGCCGCGGATTTCTCTGCGATGGCGCGGGTTTTGCCGCCGGCAGCATCATCCCCACGGGCGGGGGGGCGGGGGGGCGGGGGGGCGGGCGGGCGGGGGAGAGGAAAATCGGGGCTGGGAATTTGGCGAAGATGCAAAACACCGCGGCGTGTCTCATCCTCACGGACGCGGGATGCTCCATCCATCTCGCACGTCATCACCGCACGGAACAAAAACTTCACGCCCGTGGGTTGCCGAGCTGTTGTCACCATGTTCAAGCCCCGGGGCTGGGTGGTTCTCTTGGGGGGGGGAGTTCATAATGGCCGTGTCGGAGATACTGAGCCAGCCCTCTCCAAAGGGCCTGGGTTCAAGGTTCAAGGCCTGGGTCTGGGTGTCTCTCTCTCAAGGGGTTCACAAAGGCCAAGTTGGAAACATTGAGCCAGCACTGCCACCAAGCGGCCTGGGTTCAAGGTTCAAGTCCTGGGTCTGTTGTGGTCACTGTTTCTGTATCAGATGACACGAACATTTACTCTCATATCGGGAGCCCGTGGTTATCTGCTGCCCTCTATCGTGTGGTCCAGGCTACGCTGTGGCATTGTAGAAGTTTTGTGCCACCTTAGGACCCTTTCATGAGTGAGAGTGTCCTTTGCCGATTGAACAGCTGGCGGTCAAACCAACGTCGCTTCAAGAAAGACCGATTCTGCCGGTGATACGCTGAATGTCAAAAAACCCGGTCCAGAGCTTTCGCGTGTTCAACGCGGCGCCGCCGCCAATGAGTTGCTTTCTCAGCAGGCCATGTGGCTAATGGAGATGTAAAAGTAAAAAAAACAGACAAAACTTGCATTATCTTGTGGAGAGACATATATTGGAAAGTGAGGGGGTGTTCTTTCTTTTTTGCGTGGACCAAAGGTCACTTGGAGTTGCCTCGGGAGGCAGTTCTGCGACATCCGCTTCTGCGGGATGACCTCTTAACACGAAGAAGGGGTTTTGCGAATAGGAGAGTCACAAGAGACACAACGCCCCGCAGTGCGATCGGAAGTAAAATTGCGTGGACAAATGACAAAAAAAAGCACATTATATATTTTTATTTTACGAGGTGTAAAGGGCCCACTGAGCTACGTAGCTATTTTTCAGAAGCGACAGGGCTTTCACAAATGATAGCTCAATGAAGTGGCTTATAATTCAACAAAGTGAATAATTATTGTTTGGAAATTTATAGCAGCCAAATACCCTAAACGGCCATAATGTTGATTGTGGAGGGGAACAACCAGATGACCCGGATACACAGCAGCAGGCGTCTGGGTTGGGATCGAACCCACGACCTTCTGTATACCAGGCGAGGTAGTTAACATCTCCTAGCCACCGTGATGATGAGGAGAGAGAGAGAGACACGCAAACTCCAAATATACAGCAGCAGGCATCAGGGTTGGGATATACAGCAGGCGTCAGGGTCGGGATCGAACCCACGACCTTCTGTATACCAGGCGAGGGAGTTAACATCTCAGAGCCACCATGGGGCCCTAGAAGAAATGTACCGTGAGTGTAAATCCCCTCTCGCCCCCCCCCCCTCGCCCCCCCCCCCTCGCCCCCCCCCCCTCACCTCCCCACCCACTCCCACTTGGCTCTTGGCAGTTTTCCCCTTCGTTGCTCCGCAGGCCTGGAATGGGGTGGGGGGGTCACACGTCTGGAAAGGCAGCACGGAGCAAAACTTCGTAAGCAGCAGAGACTTAAGACAAAGAGCCCCCGTGTAGCCTTAACAGACCGTTGGGGCAAGTGCTGTTATCGAGCACCTGTGAAGGCCGGAACGGCTCACGAGAGGGGTGGGTGGCCAGCACCACGCCCGGCCGCCTTTGTCTCCACAGCGGCGATATTTTCACGCACCGTACCAGGTGCTCATTTGAGGCCGAGTCGACCTAGAGGAGGCGCTCGCCGCTGCACCACCGCTCCCACACACACACAGACACACATCCTGTTTTGAAGGCAGCCATGGTGATGGGTAGCCGAAGCAGGAAATGCTTCGCAGTCTCCCGGTGCCGCCCACCGCCTCACGTCCTCGCCGAGCCGCGCGTCTCAAACGATGCGGCCGCCCCCCCTCGGCGCGGAGGGCGGCGGCGGTGGAGGTGGTGGTGAGCGGTGGTGCAGCGGTTAGCGCGCTGCGCTTCAAACCCGGCGAGCTCAGTTGGATTCCCGCTCGCGGCCAACATCAGTGACGGTTATCCGAACCGGTCCCGGGCCTCCCCTCGGTCGACTCGGCCTCAAATGAGTACCTGGTGCGGTGTGTAAACATCGCCACTGGGGGAGACAAAGGCGGCCGGGCGTGGTGCTGGCCACCCATCCCCTCGTGTGCCACAGTGCCGGCCTTCATAGGTGCTGCTGCTCGTTAACGGCACTTGCCCCAACAGTCTGTTAAGGCTACACGGAGGATCTTTGTCTTTGTTTTTTGGTGCCGCCCCGGCGGCGGTGTCACGTGGGGGGGGGGGGGGGGATTCGATTCGTTGTCGTTCGATTTCACCTCCTGACGTGACGACTTGAAAAGGTTGTGTGAAATGACAAGAAATAACGACACGTTAAACACAAAACTACAAGGGTCTGACATCCGCAGCACCCTTGCAAGCGGGGGGGGGGGGGGCGCCTCACGTGCACGGTGGGGCGAGTCTCTTGGATCTCGCCTCAGCCTCTGTCCACCCAGCCGTGCCTAGCGGACTCAATCTCGGCCTATGTATACGTGTGCGTTGGACTTCTTTCGCACCGTACGTAGCCAACCGTGCTAATCGGAGGTGCGGGGGAAGGACAACAAACTAAACACGAAAAGCAATTTGAAAGAAATGAGTTTGTCAACCTAGATGATGATTTAAAAGTGCCATAGCTCCCAGTGGCTTCATAATATCGGGAGGAAGAGCGTTCCAGACGGCCGCAGAAGCGCATCTGAAAGCGCCGCACGATGCAGTGACCACCGCCTTTGTTCGAGGGCAAAGCCAAAAGCCGCTGCTGCTGCTGCGAAGACCCGCAGACTCACACAGAGACCCACAGACTCACACAGAGACCCACAGACTCACACAGAGACCCACAGACTCACACAGAGACCCATAGTCCCACACAGAGACTCATAGACTCACACAGAGACCCACAGACTCACACAGACCCATAGTCCCACACAGAGACTCATAGACTCACACAGAGACCGCAGACTCACACAGAGACCCATAGACTCACACAGAGACCCACAGACTCACACAGAGACCCACAGACTCACACAGAGACCCATAGACTCACACAGAGACCCATAGTCCCACACAGAGACCCATAGACTCACACAGAGACCCACAGACTCACACAGAGACCCACATACTCACACAGAGACCCATAGTCCCACACAGAGACCCACAGACTCACACAGAGACCCACAGACTCACACAGAGACCCACAGACTCACACAGAGACCCATAGTCCCACACAGAGACTCATAGACTCACACAGAGACCCACAGACTCACACAGAGACCCACAGACTCACACAGAGACCCACAGACTCACACAGAGACCCATAGTCCCACACAGAGACTCATAGACTCACACAGAGACCCACAGACTCACACAGACACCCACAGACTCACACAGAGACCAAAAGACTCACACAGAGACGCATAGACCCACACAGAGACCCATAGACTCACACAGAGACCCATAGTCCCACACAGAGACTCATAGACTCACACAGAGACCCACAGACTCACACAGACACCCACAGACTCACACAGAGACCAACAGACTCACACAGAGACCCATAGTCCCACACAGAGACCCATAGACTCACACAGAGACCAACAGACTCACATATAGACCCACAGACTCACACAGAGACCGGCAGACTCACACAGAGACCGGCAGACTCACACAGAGACCGACAGACTCACACAGAGACCGACAGACTCACACAAAGACCCACAGACTCGCACAGAGACCGGCAGACTCGCACAGAGACCGACAGACTCAAACAGAGACCCATAGACCCACACAGAGACCCACATACTCACATAGAGACATGTAGACTCTCTGCTCCTGAACAGGCTCCACACCTTCTCCTCTGCCCATTACCGACTGAACACGTCCTGAGATTCACTCAAGTTTTACTGGGAAAGAAAAGGGCACGCTTCAGGTGTTGTTACATTTCATTTGGCTGAGGTGATCGGTTGACCCCGAGGTGATAACGCTGAACCAGCAACGCTGAGAGCCTGGGTTCAAACCCGGGCTACAGCCCCTCAGCTGCGATTAAACCAGGCGCTCAGGTGCGGAGAGTCGCTGGTTGGAGCCCGGTCACCACTGACGACCGCACAAAAAAAACCATTGCATTGAAAAACAAAAATTAGCTTTACATATAAAAAACGAATTACACTTCAGTTTGCCTCCCAGTGTGTGGATGGAAGAGGTCACATGGGTAGCTCTGAGATCAGCGGCTCTGTGGGCTTTCTCTCACCCAGAGGGACGCACTGCTCTGCGAGGTTTCTAATGAAATGTAACGCTCGGGATGAAAATTGGGGGTAACAACAAAATATAAAAAAACACGTAACAGAGGATTTTCTACCCCCACAGTGTTGTGTGAGAGCAAGCAAGTCACCTTTACCTTCCACCAGGGGGTGAGAATTCGAGAGAGCCGGATCCTCCCGTCTCATTTGAAAGGAGCGAGAAACGGTCTTGACGTTTGCGTCCATTGAAACCTGCGATCGTTCCCCCCCCCCCCCACGACCTCTGCGTTTCCGTCAGGTCACCGTCAAAGGCCTGGAGCAGATCCTGCACTTTGCCTACACGGGGAAGCTGTACCTGAGCCAGGACAGCTACGAGGACATCCACCGCACGGCCTCCGTGCTGCGCATCCGCACCCTGGAGGAGGCTTGCTTCCGCTTTCTGCAGCAGAAGCTGGGGGGGAGGACTGACGGGCAGGAGCCCGGCAAGGCCCACGCCTGCGGCCCAGCCGAGCCCTTTCAAGCCTCTCGCCTCCCCTGCTTTCTTCCGGAGAAAGTTGCGAGCAGCAGTAGCAGCAGTGGTGGCAGCAACAGCAGCAGAGACGGCAAAGTTTGTAGCGGAGGCCTGAGGCACACGGATGACGGAGAGCCGAGCAAGGCCCAAGCCTGCGGCTTAGCCAGGCCCGCTCGGGCTGCTTTCGACCCCTGCTCTGCTCCAGGTGACGGCAGCGGCGGCGGCGTTTTTAGCCGAGGCTGGAGGCGACCGGCCGATGTCTCCCCGCAAAGCTCCGGCCCGTTTGAGCGCTGGAACGAGGGACGCTCGAAGCGAGCGGAGACGGTCACCGCGGGCCGCTGGTCTCCGCTGGAGACGGCTCACGCCTTTGACCCCCCGCGGGGGCCTCTGCCCCTCCTCCGCTGCCCGCTGCGTGACATGGACACCTCTTGCCGCGTCATCGTCAGCACCATTCGCACCGGCGGCGACGGCGGCCGCCTTGGGAGAGATGATAAAGCGTCCGCAGCGGAGTCACGCAGCGACGTGGAGGTGTTCGAGGTGGAGCCCGGGGCGCGGCTCGTCACCGCCGCAGCAACCTCCGTCGTCGCCGCGGCCCCCCCGCCGAGCGGCGCGGCTGGCCCGGCAGAGGCCGAGTCGCCGCGCTGGGCCAGCGACAAACGGCGCCGGGATGTGGATGCCGCTCCCGGCCCGCTGCTCAAACGCGGCTGGGGTTCACGCGAGTTCGGAGATTTCGGCAGCGGCGACGACGGCGGCTTCGGCGGCTTCGGCGGCGCGGCCCCGTGGAACGACGACCGCCGGGCGGCCGCCCCCCTCGCCGCGGACGACCGCCGGCCGCCTCCGGTGTGCCCAAAGTACCGGCGCTACCAGGTGGCCTGCAGCAACCAGGACGGCGCTGCGTACCGGGGCGTCATGTCGGGGTGGTGGGCCCCGAGCGAAGAGACGAGGAAGGGGGTGGCGGGCGACCGCGCGGCCGCGGCGCCGAGGGACGTTGCGCCGTGCCGAGCGGAGGGCGCCGGCTTCCGGGCGTCGCCTCCGGCGCCCGCCCGCGACTCCGCGCCGTGCCGCCCCGACCCGCCGTTGACCCCGGCGTGGACCGGCGTCGTCGGGGAGGTGGCGCCGGCGGCGGCTCTCGACCGAGGCGAGATGCGGTTCCCGGCTCGTTGCGGCGGTTCCCGGCCCGGCCCGGCGCTCGCAAGCAGAGCCGTGTGCGGACGCGGATTTGTCGGGCGTCTGGACATGAAGCGCGTGGAGGAGACTGAGAGAGAGGGGGGGAACGACGCGCGGGAGGAGGAGGAGGAGGAAGAGGAAGAAGAGGAGGAGAGGAGGAACGAGCAGGAATGTGAAGGAGAGAGAGGAGAGCGTCGGGGTGGCGGGATCAGCTTTGGCAGCGACGTGGGAGGAGGGGCGCGGGCGGAGAGTGGTGCGAGGAGCGAGGGTCGCCCGAGCGCCGTCACCGCCGACGCGAGCTCCTCTCCCGTGAATCTCTCCACGTCTTGCCGGTGAGCGAATTCGGTTTCATTCGTTCGCTTCCTGAAGAAGCTCCCTGGCACGATGCCTCGTTCCACGTGTCACGGTGTCGGTGTGTACCAGATGATGACTCTCTCATCCACGCCGTGCGCACTCACCACACTGCAGGTCATAACAACTCACTCACTCACCCACCCACTCACTCACCCACCTACTCACTCACCCACTCACCCACCCACTCACCCACTCACTCACCCACCCACTCACTCACCCACCCACCCACTCACCACCCAACCAGCCACCCACTCGCCACACTGCAGGTCGCTCCACTTCTCTTTCTGCTTCCTCCCTCGCACGTCACCCAACCTCCTATAGTATTCACCTGACACTCTTATCTATTACATCTTCAGTTAGTGCTGTTGGTTGCTAGCCACTTTGCGGTTCGGGCCCTTGGGCCTGCTGCACTTGGCAAACGTGGCTCACGGGGAGCCGACGGCGGCGTGGGTGTTTGTGCGAGCGCCGTGTCACCGCCCGTCTCCCGTGTTGGGTCTCAGGCTGCCCGCCCGCCACACCAGCGGCAGCACCGCCCCGGCCTCCTCCTCCTCGCCGCTCCCCGCGTCTCTGTCCCCGCGTCTCCCCGCGGCCACCCCCATCGCCTCGTGCCCCGTGCTGGGCCCACAAATGGAAGCGGCCGCCGTCTTCCTCCAACGCTCGCTAGGCCTCCGCGTCAGCTCCACGGCGACCTCCTCCCTCGCTCCGGCGTGGCTACCGACACAACCGACGCCGCAACTTTCTCCGCTGCCGCCGTCGCTGCTGCAACCGCAGCCGCCGCACGCGCCGACGACGGCGATAGCGGCGGCATTGGGCGGTGGCTGTGCGGTGCACGGGGACAGCGCGGCCTTCAGTTCGTCCGGCGAGGACTCGTACTCGGACGACAGTGACTCGTGCGCATCCAAACCCGACTGCCCGGAGGTGAGCCTGCGCCCTGCTTGCTGTGCTGCCAGCCCTGGTCCCCAAACTTCACCCGCACACTGTGTACCTTGAACTCCTTTCGCGCCGTACGTGGCCGACCGTGCTAATCGGAGGATGGGTGAGTGTGTGGGTGAGTGAGTGACTGTGTGAGTGGGTGAGTGACTGTGTGAGTGGGTGAGTGACTGTGTGAGTGGGTGAGTGACTGTGTGAGTGTGTGAGTGGCTGTGTGAGTGGGTAAGTGACTGTGTGAGTGGGTGAGTGACTGTGTGAGTGGGTGAGTGACTGTGTGAGTGGGTGAGTGACTATGTGAGTGGGTGACTGTGTGAGTGGGTGAGTGACTGTGTGAGTGGGTGAGTGACTGTGTGAGTGGGTGAGTGACTGTGTGAGTGGGTGAGTGACTATGCGTGTGGGTGAGTGACTATGTGAGTCTGTGTGTACGTTAAACTTCTTTCGCACCGCGCCTAGCTAACCGTGCTAATCAGAGGTACGGGGGGAAGGACAACAAACTAAACACTAAAAGCCGTTTTAAAGAAATGAGTTTGTCAATCTAGATGATGACGATTTAAAAGTGCGTAGCTCCGAGTGGCTTCCTATCATCGGAAGGAAGAGCGTTCCGAAAGAGTGTTCCGAAAGCGCCACGCGATGCGGTGACCGTCTGATAACCCTGAGCCACCCCAAAGCCTGAGCCCAACTCCGACAGTGACCGGGAAACAAACAAGAGCACAGACCCTGACGCCAACCGTGCACCGACACGTGTAACCCTTCATGGCTGCAATCCCTCGTCACGCGCCCGCGCTTGACGCCGACACGAACACCGACTCAGATCTCAACACCAGCGCTATGTAACTCGAATGCTACCCGTGACCTTAACCCCAACGCTAACCCCAACTCCAGACGCTGTGCTAACAACAGCCCTGCGGTTAATCCTCCTGCACCGTGAACCCTGACCCTTGCGCTAACACCTCGCCCTCACCTGTCAACCCGTACGATTCACCCCGCATTCTTGTACAGGGAAATTGGGGTTAGCGCCACGCTGCCCTACGAACCCGACGACCCCGGTTGGATTCCCGCTCACGGCCAACGCCGCCGGCGATTATCTGAACCGGTCCAGGGCCTCCCCTAGGCCGACACTCAGCCTCAAATGAGTAACCTGGTGCGGCGTGTAAAAAAACCATCGGCACCGGAGAGACAAAGGCGGCCGGGCGTGGTGCTGTCCACCCACCCCCCTCGTGCGCCCCGTGCCGGCCTTCATCGGTGGCTGCTCCACGCTAACAGCACTTGCCCCAACAGTCTGTTAAAGCCACACGTGGTGTGTGTGTGCTTGCGTGTGCGTGTGTGTGTGCGTCAGGTGTCGCTGCCGTTTCCCGTGGCGGGCGTGCCCGAGATGTCGCGCAACGAATTCCAGGCGCTGCTGCGGCGCCACGCTCTATCGGCGGCGCAGCTGGAGCTGGTGCACGACGTGCGGCGGCGCAGCAAGAACCGCATGGCGGCGCGGCGTTGCCGCAAGCGCAAGCTGGACTGCATCAACGGCCTCGAGGGGGACATCCGCAAGCTGGTGCGTCTGTGTGCTGTGTAGGTGTGTGTGTGTGTGTGTAGGTGTGTGTGTAGGTGTGTGTGTGTGGTGTGTAGGTGTGTAGGTGTATGTGTAGGTGTGTGTGTGTGGTGTGTAGGTGTGTGTGTGTAGGTGTGTGTAGGTTTGTGTGCTGTAGGTGTGTGTAGGTGTGTGTGTGTGGTGTAGGTGTGTGTGTGTAGGTGTGTGTGTGTAGGTGTGTGTGTGTAGGTGTGTGTGTGTAGGTGTGTGTGTAGATGTGTGTGTGTAGGTGTGTGTAAGTGTGTGTGTGTAGGTGTGTGTGTGTAGGTACACCATAGACCCAATACTGCCCCTGCACATTAAGCAGTCCCCTTCCCTTAGCCTCCTTCCCTTCCTCTTTTAAATCCTCGCCTCTTCTCTATTGCCCCTCCCCTCGCCCCTCCCCTCCCCTCGGGACGGAGTGGAGACTCCTATCGCCCTTCCGTGGTCCCTGAGTCGCCCCCTCTACCCTTGCACGCCCCTGCCAACTAAACTATTCTCCTGTGCTGCCACCGTCTTTTGAAACGACGTTCAGCACCTTGAGTGAAGGCTCTCTGTAAACATCACATAAGATGAAGTGTAAAAAATTGGACCGTTCTGCCAGTATCAAAGTATGAACAAAACAAGAATAGTTTATTCTTTACCCTTTCTGGCAATTAAAGAGGAGGTGTTAAGATGTTCGACAATATTTGATGCATTGTCTTTGAAACTGACCGCCCTACACCACAGACAGCAGCAGCCTTCTTGATGGCCAGGTCTCACCGCCAGTGTCAGAGCAGAGAACGCCAAAAGGCGAACGGCACAAAGACACTGCACTATCAGGGCAAAGATCAGCTGTGTGCGTGTGTGTGGCAGAGTAGGGGGCACAGGTGGTGCATCAGCCAGTCATCTCAGTCATCTCAGTCAGTCGACCCGTGGCACCTGGGTCTGCCCCGCGACCTCCTGCCAGCGGGCGTTTGACACTTCACGTGACCTCAAGGTGCACATGGCCTGGCACAAGCGTCGTGGGGGTGTCACCGCCGCTTAGTGGCGAATGGCGGTTGTTGTTGTTGTGTGTGTGGGGGAGCGGCAGTGTATCAAGAACAAACATCGGTGCTGCTCGCTATCCGCACTTGCGCCAACAGTCTGTCAAGGCTGCACGGGGGAACTTCGTCACATTTCACCATCGCCATCCTCGCCGCTTGCCCCTCCCCCCTCCCTCCCAGGTGTCGGAGCGCGAGCGCGCGATCCGCGAGCGCGAACTCCTCACCGTGGAGATGGCCGCGGTGAGGCAGAGCTGCGCCGGACTCTACCAGACCATATGCAGGGAGGTGCGCAGCTGCCCCGAGCACATGCGCCTTCTCGGGCCGTACCTCCCCGCCGCGGTTCCGGACACCTCCCTCCCCAACTCCACCGCCGCCGCCGCCGCCTCTGGCCGTGCCCCGCTACCCGAGGTAGCGGTGCCCGTCGCGCTCCGCCCCGACCCCCCCCGCCCCGTCGCGACGGGCGAAGTGCCGCGGCCCGGCGAGAGGAGGAGGGGCGGTGGCGGGGACGGCGGAATGGCGACGGTGGTGGTGCAGATGCGAGCGATGGAATGGTCCACGCCGTCGGGAGGGGGTCGTGGTGGGCGCGCTCGCCCCGGGGATGGTGGGAAGGTGGCGCAGTCCGACGTGGAGAAGGACGCACAGGATCATGGGAAGGGAAATGGCGATGGTTTTGCAAGATTGCAGATTAGCGCTTCGTAGGTTGATTTACCCGAAATCGCGATGCTTTAGGCTGAAGAGCGTTGAATAGGTGGTTTTAAATCGCCATGTTCATCTTCACGTTTTATGAGCATATTTTTATACGATGGAATAGACTTTTGGACCAAACTGGCACGTGAAAGACACATTTTTTGTAAAAAAAATTTTATTAATAGGGTGCAAAAAAAAGCACGTGGCAAAGAATCTTCGCGCTTAAAAGGTGACGGGCGTTGGACACACCCCCACATCTGCTCGCAGCCCTGAGCCAGCGGTTCCAATTCCATGTTCCTGTGACGGGGGTCAGTCAAAGACTGTTACTGAATTTTGTTGACCCTCGAGGGATGATGATGATGGTGATGGGCTGAGTCAACCTCCAACTGGAATTTTGCGATTCATGACCTGCTGAATTTAACTTTTTTTTATCAACGGTGTTAGCAACGCTTACACGCAAGAGATCAAAAGGAACATTAATGATCTTGGGCCACTGGGGGCAACATTCCTCATTCCTATGGAAGGGCCCAGTTTGTCCGTGTTTAAAGGAACTCGTCAACTCAAGCACTCACCCCCTGCAGCCTCTTACTGGACTAACGCTGCTGACGACGACGATGATGATGATGATGGCGATTAAGAAGCCACGTCCTGTATGGGAATTGAACTTATTTTCCTCACAGTGCGAGGTGAAGAGGAGGACGTTGCTGCCACAGAGGTTCCGTCACGTTGAGCAGCGCAGTGGAGGTCCGCTGGTTCTCTCCGGCACGGCAGCTAAAACTCTCTAAACTCATAAAAAGATGTTGTATTTGACCAGGTGAGGCCCACAAAAGCAACCTGGCCACAAATGATAGCTCAACGAAATGGCAAATGTGGAAATTCATAGCAGCCAAATACTCTAAACGTGTGATGCTGGTTTTAAATATGGAGGGAAAAACTAGAGGACCCAGTTAAAAATCCACGGGGAGAGAGAACACGCAAACTCCAAATATACAGCAGGCGTCTGGGTTGAGATGGAACCCACAACCTCCTGTATACCAGGCGAGGTAGTGAACATCTCCTAGTCGGTGTGCAGCAGATGGGCTGCGCCACAGTTGTGAGGTGGGCAGGTGGATCGTGCCGGGTGGAGTGAAGCGTGGGTCACTCCTCGCCTCTTCCCAGAAGGCCTCGCCAGTGTGCAAGAGTAGGCCAAAATACCCTCCAGGGTGGCGCTACTCTTCTGAGATGCACTATGGGTATCGATTAAAGTATTAAAGGTATTTTTTTAAAGTATGTTTTGATGTTTTTATTTTTGTGTGGTAATGTACGTGATAATGGACCAGCCATATGCATTCTTTTGTAAATTCCGTTATAAGTTATTCATGAAATCCACACACACACACAGAGCCATACTACCTACAGACGCTGCACATCAACGGAATTGATTTCTATTTCACCTTGTGGGGCGAGAAGCGTGGAAGAGTAGGCCAAATACCCTCCACTAGAGGGCCTCTGGAGCTCCCTCCAGCCGAGGCCCTCCTGCCAGCGGTGGCGTGAGCCAGCGGTTGCGGGGCTGCGCCTTTACTCCTACACGGACTAAAAAGGGCTAGGCGGCTGAGCAGCAGAGGTTGGACTGCACTTCTATGCGTTCCCCGCCTTCATCAACCCTCACTCACCGGCGTGGTGAGGTATGGTGACCACTCCGGTGAGTGTGGGGGGGCCATTGTCCATCATGGCATCGACAGAACGGGTTCTGTGCACGTGCGTGTGGCCTTCAGCGTTAGCCAGTGGTGGAAATTCCACATTCCTATGGCGAGGATCAAAACAATAGAGCGAGAAGTGTAGATATTGCAATAAATGCTATGCCAGTATTACAATGATGAACGTTACGTATTTTGTTTTGAATCGAGGGATTGAGGCCAGCGTTGTAAGTTCTGCTGCATTGCCACTCGCTCGGTAATGTAACACACGGGCCCACCCACCGTTGTGTTATTTGCAGCTGCCTCTTTGTGTTCCGTTTGGTTGTCGTTTCCCGCCTGCTGCTCCTCCGTTCAGCACGGTCGGCTATGTGCGGTGCGATAAAGAAGTTCAACATTCGTCGACTTCCTCTGTGCGAAGCGAGCGGTCATTCCACGTTATCACTGACGGGTGTCCGGTCCATCCACAGGACGACCCATTCTCAACTCCCCACGAACTTGGTGCTAATAATTTTATCGACACTGGATGACGACAACGACGAGGGTGTTATGATGATCGATAATGGTGAAGGCGATGATGATGACAGTGACGACGATGTCGATCATTATGATTATTTTATTATAATGATTGTTTAATTATAATGATTGTTTAATTATAATGATTGTTAAATTGATAACAATCGCGGTGGGCTGCGTCCACAACTCACCTGGATTTGAACTCCACGACCTCCCAGTGGTTGAGTGACGTCTCTCCGACGCCGGTGGCATCCCCCCTCCCCCCCCATCCCTTGTGAACCCTGGAAGTTGTTTTGTCTAGAAAATGGAATCACTGAAATGCTTGCACTATAGTATCACGGGGCTTTAGCACGCGTGATGCCCTTCCGAAATACGTTGCTCAAAAGATTCGAGTTGCCTTTAGCAGTGCACTAACACACACACACACAGATCCCTTTAGCAGTGCACTAACACACACACACACACATCCCTTTAGCAGTGCACTAACACACACACACAGATCCCTTTAGCAGTGCACTAACACACACGCACAAAGATCCCGCGTCTAGTGTAAAGCTCCACTCGGTATATGATGCCGAGGGTTGGACTGGAGTTACCCACCTTATCTTCACTTACACACAACGTTGCCCACGCAATGCACGCACATCGTCACAAAGTGGCGGTGATGTCCCCGCGGCGGCGCTTGTGCCAGGCTAGGTGCACGCGTAGACTCTCGCCGCACGCTCAAAGATGTTGTTACTGGTAGCTGCAAGCATTACGCGACCGTGTTGTAATTGTGGATAGGGCGGCAGCTGCGACGCGGAGGGGGAGCAATGACGAGGAGGCTCTGAGCGACTTTGCTGTTTGTTTTGGTGCAGAAGTGACGTTTGTAGCGAAGATCTGAAACCGCAGGACACGTGACTAGCCTGCTCTTGCCTCTCATCCCATACAGAACCCTCGTCCCATACAGAACCCTCGTCCCATACAGAACCCTCGTCCCATACAGAACCCTCGTCCCATACAGAACCCTCGTCTCATCCCATATAGAACCCTCGTCCCATACAGAACCCTCATCCCATATAGAACCCTCGTCTCATCCCATACAGAACCCTCGTCTCATCCCATACAGAACCCTCGTCTCATCCCATACAGAATCCTCGCCTCATCCCATACAAAACCCTCATCCCATACAGAACCCTCGTCTCATCCCATACAGAACCCTCGTCTCATCCCATACAGAACCCTCGTCCCATATAGAACCCTCATCCCATACAGAACCCTCGTCCCATACAGAACCCTCGTCCCATACAGAGCCCTCGTCCCATCCCATACAGAACCCTCGTCTCGTCCGCCACGGCCCCTCACAGTCGCGCCCTGTCCTGCACCCCCCCCCCCCCCCCCCCGTAGTCTGGCTCTCTGGGACCAGCTGCCTGTCCGCCTCCCGCGCGATCTGAGTCTATTCACCAGGTACACGGCGCGAGGCTGTCCGCCACCGCCGCTCAGGGTGGTGTGGGCTGTGTGGGCGGTGTGGGCTGTGTGGGAGGTGTGGGTGGTGGGGGTGGTGTGGGTGGTGGGGGTGGTGTGGGTGGTGGGGGTGGTGTGGGTTGTGTGGGTGGTGTGGGCTGTGTGGGCGGTGTGGGCTGTGTGGGTGGTGTGGGTGGTGGGGGCTGTGTAGGTTGTGGGGGCGGTGTGGGCGGTGGGGGTGGTGTGGGTGGTGTGGGTGGTGGGGGTGGTCGGGGTGGTGTGGGTTGTGTGGGCGATGTGGGTGGTGGGGGTTGTGTGGGTGGTGGGGGCTGTGTAGGTGGTGGGGGCGGTGTGGGCGGTGGGGGTGGTGGGGTGGTGTGGGTGGTGGGGGTGGTCGGGGTGGTGTGGGTGGTGTGGGTGGTGGGGGCTGTGTGGGTGGTGTGGGCGGTGTGGGCGGTGTGGGTGGTGGGGGTTGTGTGGGTGGTGTGGGTGGTGGGGGTGGTCCCCTTGGGGTTAAGCCGAGGGGCTGGGTGCGTCTCTGTCGCCGGCTTCGTCACGAGGCACCTCGCCGCCGCCGAGGGCTCTGGGTGCTACCCCTGTTGCTGGGCGTATTTGTTTCCCTCGGAGTGGCGGGGTGGGTTCTGAATGGCCTTGTCAGTGCCACATTTGCTGCCATCCGCCACTCTATTCTGGGCAGCCACCCACCTGTGGTCATGGAAGGTTTTAATTTGTCATCCTTGGGCCGTCACCCAATGATTGTACTGAGCAAAACACCGTGTCATGTACATTTCTTTAAGGATGATTTATGGGGCTGCTTGTCACTTGCCCCCCCCCAGCTTCGGATCTGTCTGGCAGCGAGCCATGCCACCAACCTCCACCCCGCCCCCGGGAACGGGCCCGCGGAAGCGGATACCACAGAGCCACTTCTGAGATCCCGGCTGCTTCTTGACGTGGCACGCTGTGGTGCACCCATCCTGCCGTACGGGGGGGGGGGGCGGGGGGGTTGATGTTCGTTGCCTGACGGTCATAAGCCGACGTGATAATGGGAGCGGGCATTGTAGCCGAATTATGCGCAGGGAAGACATTTCTTGAGTTGCGTTGTTGTTGTTGTCGTGCGGTCATTGGTGACCCCGAAACCAAGACCGGAAATCCACCACGGCCTTCGTCTCGTCACTGGATGACGGCCGAGACTCCGAGTGAAGTGCAGGTTGCTGCTGCTGCTGGTGGTGGTGGTAGTGTTAGCGGATATTGCTTCCCACCAGCGAGTGCAGGGTTTGTTTTTTATTGCCCCACGTGTTTGTGCTCCCAGGTTTGGCGTTGGTTGCGGGGGGGGGGGTGTGTGGAAAAAGGTGTCGCGGTCACACTGACAATCGACCGAGCCGAATTGCTCCACAGTCGATTGTGCAGAGCGATCTATGGAGTCAAGAGTCTTTCCTTAATAGACGTTTTTTGGGTTCGATCGCGTCAATATAAATGTGCCGTTAAACCCGCCACCACCCGACGCGGCCAATTCATACGGGGTTGTCACGTAAACATAACGTGCCACTTTGTTACACAACGTGCCACTTGGTTACAGAACGCGCCACTTTGTTACACAACGCGCCACTTTGTTACGCAACACGCCACCTTGTTTATACGAGGACAGCGCAGCAGAGTGTTGGGGGAGCAAGCCCACTGCGTTGACTTGGCAGTGACGACTCGTAGCCAATGTGGGTGGCAGGGCGGGTGGCAGCAGGGCAGGTGGCAGGGCGGGCGCGTGCTGATGGCGCTGCTCCAAGAGGCTCGCAGCCGCAAGTCCCTGGGTTCGATCCCCGACTCGGGCGTCGTTCCGGTGTGCGGTTTGTTTTGGCCCGTGTCATGCCATGCTGCGTGTCAGCAACCACCACCACCCACCACCAACCACCCAACCACCACCACCACCCACCAACCACCACCACCATCCACCACCCACCCACCAACCACCACCCACCACCACCCACCAACTACCACCAACCACCAACCACCACCAACCACCAACCACCACCTACCACCACCCACCAACCACCACCAACCACCACCACCCACCACCACCAATGCGTGCAGCTGGTTGTGGCTGCAGGAGGGATTCGTTGCAATCTGTCAATGGATCGGTCTGTATGATGAGAAAGCGTGATTCCTTAGCATTTGGCGCTTCGCAAAACTGAAACCGTGTGGTGTCGCAGATCTGACCTCAAATATCAGCCGGCACCATCAGGCGCCAGCCAGATGATGCCGGTTGTAATGACAGGCGAAACGTCGTACTCAGATTGTGAATGTTGTGGATTTGCTCTCCAACACACTACCGGTCTTGCCGTACTAGTGACGAATTGGCACATTCTGTTGACGTGACAACCCTTACTAGTTGGCTGTGTCGGGTGGTGGCGGGTCTAACAACACATTTATATATTTATTACGCGATCTAACCCAAAAAAAACTTGTATTATGGATGACATTGGTCGTGAAAGCCTCCGTGTTAAACAGACGTTTTAATGTTCTGATATTTGCGTGCTAAAGTTTTTGTTTGTGTAAAAACTTACAATTTACAGCGTTTTGTTACTGATTTAAAAAATATATGCAAATTTGCATTTGATATATCTCTCTTTATATATATACACATCTGTGTTGTGCCAAGGATTTTTGTACAAATGTTGTTTTGTAAGTGTCTTGTTTGAACGCAACGTTGTAATCGGTTGCGCGATGCCGTCTATTGTATTTTGGTAATCGCGCGATGTTAGAACCGACACCGTGTTCGGACTTGTTTCATAAGCAAAAAAAAATGATTCCATGTTGAATTAAAAATATCTATATTTTTTTAATTGACCATATATGTTCGTGGCCTAATCTGTACTTGGAGGTTAGCGCAACCGAGATGTACATCTGTTTGCTAGCCAGCGTCACCAAGTGCCTCACCTCCCGTCCAGCGGCACACCTGTGGGAAAACTCAGAGAATTACCCCCCCCGCCCGCACCCACAACAATTGTTGCGTTGTCCGAATGGTCGAGAATATTGAAGCGGTACATCGGCGCGCGGTCGTCGTCGATGACTTAAATGGTCCCAACCCGCTTGGGAAGAATCGAAACACTCTTTTGTCGCCTTTGCGGTGATTGTCATTTCGCGGAGGCCTTCATCCGGCAATGGATCGAGAAAAAAGGGGGACTGTGGCGTTATTGGTTTTAATGTTGATAGCACCTCGCCCGAGGACTTGAACCTGACCCCAGCATCGCTAAGTAGTTGCCTTGACACAACCATTACGAGCCTGCTGATGAATGGGGGAGAACACCCAGCAGCCTCGGGGGGCTGCGGGCCGCCGGCTCCGTGCAGACCGGCCGGTTTAGAACCCCGCAAAGGGCGAGTTGCGACGGCGCGGGGGCGCATGCGGGGTGCATGCGGGGCATGTGGTGCATGCGGTGCATGCGGGGCATGTGGTGCATGCGGTGGAGGTTGGGAGATGAAGGTTAAGGAGGAGGTGGTGATGGGTGGAACGAGTGTTGTGCAAGGTGGAGGAGGAGGTGGTGATGGGTGGGACGAGTGGTGTGCAGGGTGGAGGAGGAGGTGGTGATGAGTGACACGAGTGGTGTGCAGGGTGAAGGAGGTGGTGATGGGTGGGACGAGTGGTGTGCATGGTGGAGGAGGAGGTAGTGATGGGTGGGACGAGTGGTGTGCATGGTTCATGAGGAGGTGGTGACGGGTGGGACGAGTGGTGTGCAGGGTGGAGGTGGGCAGATGACTGAGACCGGCATTGGAGTGGCACCCAGAGGTGGGCGACCAAGGGAAAGAGAAGACCTCAAGCCAGACGGTGGTGGTGGTGGTGATCGTGGTGGTGGTAATCGTGGTGGTGGTGATCGTGGTGGTGGTGGTGATCGTGGTGGTGGTGGTGATCGTGGTGGTGGTGATCGTGGTGGTGGTGGTGATCGTGCTGGGACTGAGAACGACCCCTTGAAGGTCAAGTCGGTTGTCCACGTCCTTCAATCGCCACGCGCTCTATCGTGCGACGCCGTCGGTCTTGTTGTTGTTGTTGACACGACAGCACGCAGCAGATTGGCGGAGGCGACAATAATTTTCAGGCTCGTCGCCCCGGCGTCGTGTCTAGTGAGACGACGTCGCCCCGGCGTCGTGTCTAGTGAGACGACGCCGCCGCCGACGCCGCTGCTGCCACCGCTGTGCCGCCGCTGTGCCAGGGAGGCGCCAGCTCCACCACGGTGGGCGCCAGCCCCACCACGGTGGGCGGCAGCCTCACCACGGTGGGCGCCAGCCCCACCGTGGTGGGTGCCGCACGGAGGCGATTCACGCCGGGCGGGGTGGCCTCAAGTCCCCGTGAAGGCCACGCACGCCCAAGCCGCCATGTGGCTGTGACAGTCCGACAGAGATCTGGCAGAAGGAAGGAAGCGATGGCATCGAAATTGGAATCAAGATTTATTTATACTGCAGGAGAAATCCGATGAGCTATAAAGCTCTTTTTGTTTTACAAATGTCCGTAAGGGGCACGGGATGAGCACGTTGCAACAACAAACAATACAAAAAAATACGCCAGAAGTTGTACAATACAAGAAAGGTAAAATAATCAACCCAAAAACAAACAAATACAACTAAACCTTCCCCATCCTACCACGCAAAGCCACTGGGGTTTTTACAACGTATTGCTGTTCATAAGCGACCTGGTTGCCACAAATGGTTGCTCAAACAACGTGGCTTTTGGTCGACAATTATTCCGCCTCTTTGACCAACGCGGCCTCACCGTGTCCCGTGACGATGCTTCTTGAGAAGGGTCCTGCCAACATTTCGCAGCGGGGCGGGCGGGGGGCTGGCGATGATCGTTTGCCCGTTCAATCCCTCGGTTTAATTCGGGGTGCGATTTGGCCAACATGTGTAGCACGCATTGTGGGCCCGCGACGCCATCACGCGCTGGGCCCGCTCCTTTCCCCGACGACGTCCACCCCCTTTGACCCCTTTGACCCTCCAACTTCCACCGCGGAGAGCAGGCGGCGATTCGCCGCTACCACGATTGATGAACGCGCAATACCGCGGCCACCAGTAGTTGACCGGGGGGGGGGCAGCCGCTGGAGTGGGAGCCGCGGAGAAGCCCTGGCGAGCGAGTGGCGTGGCCGCCGTCGAGTGAAGGTCACGAGGCTTGACAGATCGACTGCCCGCCCGCCTCGAATGCCACGCGTGGCTGAGACGCGAGACAAACGGAGGCATTCTTTGAACTCCCGGAGGGGCCGAGATGGTCGTGTTGCGACAACAAATGGGTATGACTCGAGAATTAATTTTAGTTTTTTGCAAAACAAGAAAAATGCAATACCCGGATGTGGCGTTTTATCTCTCCACTGCTGGATGAAGGCCTCTCTCTGCGCTTCGCGTGACGGCCACGGCACGGGGAGGCCACCGTGCAGCAGTGGAGTGGCACGCTCTCAACAACGATGACAACTATTTCAGGTTTTTTTTGTTTTTATTAAAATTGGCAGACCTCACTTGGTCTTAATAAACTCAGCAATGTTTATTTTTTTTATTTTGCCAGGAGTAAGACCCCGTTGAGCTATGTAGCGCTTTCTCAGACGCGACTTCCCGGCTATCACAAACGATAGATCAACGAAGTGGCTCATCGTGTGGAAATTCATAGCAGCAAAACACTCTTTGGGCACGTTTCTAAATGTCGAGGGAAAACCCAGAGGACACGGAGAAAATCCACACGACCACGGGAGAACACGCAGACTACAAACATACAGCAGCGTTAGGATCGCACCCATAGCCCCCCTCACACCAGGTGATGGAGTTAACATCTCGCCACCACGACACCCCAAAGTCACATCTGGGGTTTGCAATTTGGTATTTTCCAGTGTTTGCAAGAAGCATTCGTTTCAAATGAAATAACAAAAAATTGTTGCGTACTTTTTTTTCTGAGTAATTATATTCATGCAATTATATGATTCATTGTATATATTATTCGCTGTAGGGATCTCTATAGCTAGATGGTGGTGGTGGCCACTGCAGTGCCCATGTGATGCAGCACTTGTGGAGGCAGCAGCTAGGGTTGGTGGATCACACGCAGACGTTGCAAGACTCGATTCCCAGCAGAGTGTGGACTCGACCTGTTCCGTCTGTATGGGATGGAGTGTTGCCCCCTCGCACCGCGTGGGTTTTCGCAGCTCCTCAAGGTTTCTCCAGCTGCTCAAGGTTTTCTCCCACACGCGTAGTCGCCAATTGCCCGAGAACACCTTCACATATAGAGGACCGCAGAGCTATGGCGATTGGGTGGGTGAGGAGGTGGGTGAGTGGCCCGGTGGGAGAGTGAGTGGGTGAGTGAGCGAGTGAGCGCGTGGCCCGGTGGGAGAGTGGGTGAGTGAGCGAGTGGCTCGGTGGGAGAGTGAGTGGGTGGGGAGAGTGGGTGAGTGAGCGAGTGGCTCGGTGGGAGAGTGAGTGGGTGAGGAGGTGAGTGAGTGAGCGAGTGGCTCGGTGGGAGAGTGAGTGGGTGAGGAGATGAGTGAGTGAGCGAGTGGCCCGGTGGGAGAGTGGGTGAGTGAGCGAGTGGCCCGGTGGGAGAGTGGGTGAGTGAGCGAGTGGCTCAGTGGGAGAGTGAATGGGTGAATGAGTAAGAAGGTCAAATACTTTGCATGAAGTGACAAATTGGAATTCACACCCGGTAGTGGTCCTCCATCGTGTAGATGGAGCGATTAAATCAGTGTAGTGTGGGTGGATTGTCACATCGCATAGCTTGCGGAGACCGTCATCCAGCAGTGGATAGATCACCACCGATGATGGTTTCAGTAAAGAGGGCGACGGGACATCCCTTTGCTTTTGTTCGACCAGCGAAGCTTCACTGAGTCTCAAGATTTTTTTTTCAGGAGGGTCCTGCCGGTACTACAGGGGCGACGTTGCTGTGTGCATATACCAATCGAGTAATTTTGCGGCGTACATTTGGATGTACATACTGGACGCCTTTTGGCGTTCTCTGATCTGACACCGGTGAGACTAGGCTATAGAGGAGGCTTCTGTGTCTTTGGTGTAGGCCAATCCGATTCAAAGACAATGCCAAATAATATCAGAGCATGTTGGTTTGCAAGTTCACCGCAAGTACGCGTGGTTAATGCAGACTTCATTCCTTGCAAGAAGGTTTTCCAGAAAGGGTTAAACCTGTTCTTATTTTTTCATATTCTGATTCTGGCAAAACAGGTCCCATTTTGGTTCACTCTGTTCATCACCAACCCGCATTGGCCGGCATGGCGTGGGGAGGCCTTCATCCAGCAGTGGATTGACAACTGGGTGTAGGTTATTCACGATATGATCGCCTTGTCGAAAGGAGAACGAGTCGTCCTGTTGTCCCCTGTCCAGTGCCAGTGACTTTGGCTCAAACATCATCGCACGCTGCATCATCATCATCATCTCCTTTATCATACACACATCATCATACACACACCATGATGATCATCATACACACATCATGATGCTCATCATACACACATTATACACATCTTCATCATACACACATCATCATACACACATCATCATCATACACACATCATTACACGATGTGACACAATTTTTGTTCCTGGGTAGTCAGTGTTATTTCGTAATTGTTTATGCCAAAAAAGTATGGAAATTGGCGATTATTCCCCACAAACTTTGCTTTTGTGACCAGGACAGTGATATTTTTAAATTTACCTATTTACAATGAGAAAACGGGTGAATTTGTGTATTTTCGTTCACATAAAGTCAGAAAAAACAACATATTAATCTAAATTAACATGTATTTATACTAAAGTAATCTACAAATGACTACAAAATATTTATAAGTGAATCGTTTTTCGAGATTTACGATTATACTGTAAATCACTTTCACGAATCAGCCCGCAAATGTAGTTTCCCATCAAGTTCTCGTTATACTGTCCTCGGTAGCGGCGTTCAAAGTCCAGTATATCCTGGTGGAAGCGCTCGCCTTGCTCCTCCGAGTACGCTCCCATGTTCTCCTTGAATTTATCAAGATGAGCATCAAAGATATGGACTTTGAGGGACATCCTACACCCCATTGCGCCGTAGTTCTTCACAAGTCTCAACCAGCTCCACATCGTTTTCGACCTCGTGATTGCCCAGGAAGCCACGAACCACTTCGACAAAGCTGTCCCAAGCTGCTTTCTCCTTACTAGTGAGCTTCTTGGGGAATTCATTGCACTCCAGGATCTTCTTTATCTGTGGTCCGACGAAGACACCGGCTTTGACCTTTCTCTCAGACAGCTTAGGGAGAAGTATTGAAGGTTCTTGAAGGCTGCCGACTCCTTATCTACAGCTCTGACAAATTGTTTCATGAGGCCCAATGTGATGTGCAGTGGTGGCATCAGCACCTTCCGGGTGTCCACCAGTGGCTCCCACTTGACGTTGTTCCTCCCCACAGAGAACTCGGTCCGCTGTGGCCAGTCCCGCCTGTGGTAGTGCGCCTTGGTGTCCCTGCTGTTCCAAAGGCAAAGATAGCAGGGAAACTTGGTAAAACGCCTTGGAGACCCATCAGGAATGCCACCATTTTCAAGTCTCTGATGACCTCCCAGCCGTACTCATCATACTTCAAGGCATCCAGCAAGGTCTTGATGCTGTTGTAATCCTCTTTGAGGTGCACCGAGTGAGCCAGGGGAAGAGACGGGTACTTGTTACCATTATGGAGCAGCACGGCTTTGAGGCTCCTGGATGAGCTGTCAATGAAAAGGCGCCACTCATTCTGGTTACAGGCGATTCTGATTGCCTCGAACAGACTGGTCACATTGTGGTCGAAGCAGATCCCATCTTGACGGGTGAAGAAGCTGCAAAAAGGTTGGTGACGCTTCCTCTGATCTGCGACTTGCACACTTTTATCCAACAAGTTCCACTGTTTGAGCCTAGACGTTAAAAGCTTGGCATCGGACTTGGTGAGACCAAGATCTCTGATCAAGTCGTTGAGGTCTTTTTGGTTGGGGTAGTATGGATTTCTCTGCTCAACTCCACCTCTGAAATTGTCATCTGGATCTACAACGTCTTCCTCGCTCACTGACTTGCTGCTCTCTTCTAGAGACGGCTGCTCTCGCTCCGGAGGAGTGGGTACGGGGAGCTCATGGCAGTGTGGCACCGGGGCGATGGATGAAGGAAGGTCCGGAAGGGTCCACCATGCAGAAGTAGCAGTTGCTTGAGTGGTCAGTGGGTTCCCGCCAAATTCTTTGGATAGCGAACTTCATGGCTCTCTTTTCTCCTCTGTACCATCCTACAAAAATATTTATTTCACCCATGACTAACGTGTAAGAGATTCTCGCAACATTTTTCATTTTGATATATTTTTTCAATAGCATTCAAAATTGTAAAACTTTTACTTTTTTTATTTTTTAAACAAATTTTATAACGTAAAATTCCGAGCAACAATTTTCCATCTTACCTTCCAGAGTTTTTGTTGCATTGCTCGCAGGTGAAATGAGGTGCCCAGGGTTTGTCTTGATCCCCGACAGGCATGCCGAAATATGCCTTGTAGGCCTCACACATCTTAGCAGACGCTTCCACAGAGTACTTTTTCGCTCGTCTTGATAAATTGGCCGCAGACATCGCAAAATGCGTCTGCCGGATGCTTGCAGCCTCTTGATGACATCTCAGAAAAATGCAGATATGTATCCACTTAGGCAGCTGGCACTAAACTGAACTAGTGGGCTTAATGCCCCTGTATTATTACTATTAAATTACTGGAAAGATCTAGAATGCTCTAGAAGTTACTCCAAGTTTACTCAGCACTGAATCTATCTGGAATGTTCTGGAAAATTTCAAAATATCACTCGTCACAAAAGCAAAGTTTGTGGAGAATAATAGACATTTTCTTTACTTTTGAGACATAAGCAATTAGGAAATAACACTTACTACCCAGGAACAAAAAAAATTGTTACACAGTGTTATCATACACACCATCATCATCATACACACATCAGGATCAACATACACGCATCATCATACATCATCAGCATCATCTTACACACATCATCAGCATCATCATCAGCAGTCCTTCCTTCTAGAATCTCCTGCGTCAAGGTTTCACCGCTCAGAATGGGCTCTACTCTGCACGTATTTTTTGGTAATTCTGGAGATCGTCATCGCCAGGATCATCATCATGACCTTGAGACTCCACCTGCTGGCTCTGTAGAACACTCCCGTCACTCTGAATGTCTCCCCACGCCCGCGTCCCATCGTTACCCCGTGGCTCCGCGCCGTTTGCGAGGTTTTTTTGCGATCTGGCGTCCTTTAGATGTTTTTGGTTCTTACCGAGAAGCGTCGTCATAGGATTCCGTCGCAAAACAACAACAACAAAAACACAACAACAAACGCTGCGGACATCCAACGCCCGTGACAAACAAAGAAAAAAGTCATTCATCGCCGAGGAGTTGAAACCGCGCCGGGGGGGGGGGGGGGGGGGGTAAACGCCCCCCCACACAACGATGTTCGCTGACTTATAAAAGAATGACCGCGGCTTCTTTAAAAAAAAAAAGAACCCGAGACATTGAGACCTCCTGGTGACAAAACACACGAAAACAACAACCACCACCTTAATGTCTCCCCATCGCCCAGAGACAGGCGACACGACACTCGATGATTTACTGGGACCTCAACGACCTCCACACCCTTCGCCGCTGCGAGCGATGAGCACGGGCTGAGGAGGTGGGGCCCATGCATCATCCTCGCTGCCACAAACCTCGCTTCCAGGAGCTTCTTTCTCCGGCCCGAACGTCTCAAGAGACATTGCTCTCGCAACAACGACAACAACGACAACAACGACGACGTGTCGCATTAAGGTCGATGAATGACGGCGGCCACGCGGCGCGCAATACATTTTTTGCGGAATCTTCGATTGCGTCTTTCTTGGCGTGCGGTTGCAATGGGGGGGGGGGGCATGTGTCGCATCGCGTGAACCCATCCCATCCCCGCTCCCCCACTCGCTTCGGTCTTCTCGCGAAGCGTCTGGGCCATAAACCCCTGAGCCGCATCTGCTGCATCAACCGTGGCAGTGACAGCAGCAGCAGCTGCCGCGGCAGAAACTCTGATGATGATGATGATGTTGTTGCACAAATGGAATTTTTTTTGCAAACTCTGCAAGTCGCTGTCCTATGTTGCAAGGCTCTGCTGCTCTGGGTGGTGACCGCAGCCACTTGTGACAGTGACTGCGGACAATTGTGGGACCTTTCTTGCCAGTATCAAATGTAAGAGTAGGTTTTATCCATTCTGGCAATAAAACAGTTGTGTTTAGATGTTAAAACACCAAACAGAATCATTTTTCAAGAAGTCCTGTCTGCTTTAACCACACAGTACTTACTGTGAACATGCAAACAAAAAACATGCTCTGTCAATAAATTATGCATTGTCTTTGAAACAAAGCTGTCTCTGGTGTGGACCAATCAGCTTCAAAGAAAATGCACCATGTTTTATCAGAGCATGTTTTGTGTTTGCATCTTCACCACAAGTCCTGTGTGTGGTGAATGCAGACAGTATTCCTTGAACAATGATTCTGTCTTGGTGTTTTAACATCTTGACACAACTATTTTATTGCCAAAAAGGGTAAACCCGATTGTTATATTTTGATACTGCCAGGAAAGGTCCCACAATTGTCTGCAGTCACTGTCACAAGCGGCTGCGGGCACCACCCAGAGCAGCAGAGCCTTGCTACGTAGGATGACCCTCGACGCCCGATTCACAAACACACACGAGCGAGCGAGCGAGCTAGGCAGGAGGCATAATCACAGCAGCAGCAGCAGCGACGATTCACCACTCCGCCACACTCCTGCCGCCGCAGTCATCTGTACACGTCGACCAACCTCCTCCTCCTCCTCCTTCCTCGATGTAGAATCGCAGCTGCTGCTCGACATCGTCAGCAGCAGCCGTGCGCAGGGGAAGTCCATGACATTCACCGCGGTCACTCAGCAGCTACCGTTTGATTCGACCAGACGACAGAGGTGTTATTTGGTACCGCAACTATAACCGTTTGGGTGTCTAAAATAACGTCTTAAACATTTTATTTTACCAGGTGTAAGGACCCACTGGGCTACAGAGTGGGGTTCTTTTTCAGAAGCGACCTCCTGGCTATCACAACTGATAGTTCGACGAAGTGGGCTCATCACGTGGACATCGGAAGCCAAAGACTCTTAAGCGCACGTCGATGGTAAATGTGGAGGGGGAAACCGGAGGACCCGGAGAAAAATCCACGCGACCACGGGGAGAGAGAGAAATATACAGCAGCAAGCGTCAGGGTCAGGATCGAACCCCAAACTCCTGTATACCAGGCGAGGTAGTTAACATCTCCTAGCCACCGTGATGATGATGATGAAAGAGACACGCAAACTCCAAATATACAGCAGCAGGTGTCAGGGTCGGGATCGAAGCCACGCCCCCCGGTGGTTAAGATCGACAACGGAGCGGCGGCCAAGGCACGGGACGCGCCCGTGAGGACGTCCGCCCAGGGAGGAGACGGAGCCGTGACAATCAGCCGCTCCCCCGTGCGGATCGTTGTATCGTCACGGAATCGTGAGAGGTGGCGGCTTGGGCAAGGCCTCCATCCGGCAGTGGATTGACCATGGCTGATTGATGATGATGGTAGTGGTGGTGTAACAACAACAATGCATTTCGCAAACGGTTTGGAAAAATACGTCGAAACTAAAAAAAAACCCGTCATTTATCTTCCATTTTTAAAACAAAATTACACTTCGAGCCGAGCTCCATTGAAACTCATTTTGAAAATACCAACTTGTCATCGCGTGATGAATGTAAACAGATCGACAAACATCATGGGAAGCCCAGGGCGGCGCAGAGAGTGCGGCATTTGCATGACGGCTGCGCGTGTTTATTGGGGGCACGGAGGGCGCGACTCTGAAGATTTCTGCTGGTCAGGGCAAAAAAACAGAATTGTACAATTTTCGGTGTCTGCTGTCACATTGGCAACATTATTGTGTCGTCACCACATGCGGCTGCGGGTGATATAAAGGGTTTGCTTGGTCCACCGTGGAGCATTTACAGCAGACTCCTGATCACCTGGCCTCTCAACATGAGCACGTAAGTAATTGTCATCGCCACCATCAGGGGACCTCCCTTGCCGCTGTCAAAATATAGGAATAGGTTTTACCCCTTTCCTGGCAATAAAACAATTGTGTTCAGATGTTAAAACATCAAAACAGACACATTTTGCAAGGAATCGTGTCCGCATGAAACACATATACTTGTGGTGAACATGCAAAAACAAACCATGCTCTGGTAGTATATTCTTATATTCGCTGTTCACCCCGAGCTCTCAATGTCCTCATAGTGGCATTGTATTTGTGCTGTTCGCCTTTTGGCGTCCTCTGGTCTAACTATGTTTGAGACTCGGCTCTAAAGAAAGCTGCCTCTGGTGTGGACCAATCAGTTTTAAAGACAATGCGTCAACATATACTCCGAGAGAATGTTTTTTGTTTGCATGTTCACCACAAGTATACGTGTTTAATGCAGACATGACTCCTTGCTAAATGTTTCTGTTTGATGTTTTAACAACGTAACACGACTGTTTTATTGCCAGAAAGGGTCAAACCTATTCTTATCATCACCACCACCATGAGCACAACAATCCATCCATCTATCCACCTGCATGTTGGCCCGTTCTATCGCTCCATCTCCTCCTGCGTGGTGATCCACTTGGACGAATCGTGCCCACGTCCCAACTCGCTCCTCTTCGTGGGCGATGTCGTTGTGGAATCCTCCCGTTCCTCTCTCCGTCTCTCTCGGTGTAACTAAAATACCCTTCTGAGTTAGGAATGAAACTATGTTCTGTTTGACCAGGTAAGAGCCACAATGTCGCTATTCTCTCGGCAGCGACCCGGCCACACGTGACAGCCCAAGTGGCCTCGTCACATGGACACGTGGACCTCGTGGCGGGACCCCGGGGTCCCGCATAAACGGAAGTCAAAATCGTCATTAAATTTTGACTTGAAACTTTCGCGACTGCAGGAATTCATATTCTTTGGTGCTTCCGGTAAAGCCACGTAGATAGAAAAAAATAATAATACAAGTAAATAAAATAAAAAACGACGACGTTTCGTTCACAACACAAGCGATCGTCTTCAGGAGGAAACTTCGTAGTTTTATTTTATTTACTTTCATTATGTTTTGACTTAACGCTTTCATGACTGCAAAAATTCACATTCTTTGGGTCTTTCGGTAAAGTCACGGAGAACAAAACATGTTTTAGCAACACAAGCAGTCGTCATCCTGATGACGACTGCTTGTGTTGCTAGGTCCCCCAGTCGTCATCCTGATGACGACTGCTTGTGTTGCTAGGTCCCCCAGTCGTCATCCTGATGACGACTGGGGGACCAGTTTCGTGGAAGACAATTTTTTCACGGGGGGGGGGGTCATCATTGGGTCTTTCCCCCTTTTCAAAGAAGCTCTCCAGCGACGTTTGTTTTGTACTCATTGTGGCTACTCGGGGTCAGAGCTTGTGGGCTCACCACAACTGTGACTGAGTCAAGTGCGCAATGCGGGAGAGAGGCGCGGATGGAAGTTGTGAATAATAGAACAATGGGGAGGGGGGGGGGCGCACACGGACTCACCGCTCTCACCTCCTGCTGCTGCGCGGCCCGGTTCCTAACAGGCCACGGGCAGGTACCGGTCCGCGGCCCGGGGGTTGGGGACCCCTGCTCTAGATCATCTCAGTGCATGTTTATAATTGTGGAGGGATAAAACCGGAGGAACCAAAGAAAAAACCAACGCGACCACGGGGAGAGAGACACGCAAACTTCAAATATACAGCAGGTGTCAGGGTCGAGATCGAACCCACGACCTCCTGTATACCAGGCGAGGTAGTTAACATCTCCTATCCACCGTGATGATGATGAGAGGGACACGCAAACTTAAAATATACAGCAGCAGGCGTGAGGGTCGGGATCGAACCTCCTGCATAGCAGGCGAGGAAGATGACATCACACCACGTGGCTTACCTTCACTTCACCTTGACCTTCTTATAAGTAGCTGCTGCTGCTGCTGCTCGTGATGATGAAGATATTGATGACATGTTCACAGTGATACGTTTATAATGATGATGTCAGCTTAAACTGATCTATGAGCGTTTTTTTTGGGTGAGATCGCATGAAATATAACGATCGCGAGGGCTGACGCCGCCTTCTCCGCCGTCAGCTGCCGTAACGCGTTGGCGGCGCTGGTGGCCGCGACCTGGCTGCTGGCGGGCGCCTACGAGCTGCAGACGATCGAGCAGCTGGACACGAGCTCGCCGGACGTGCAGCTGGCCATCGTGAGGCTGCACAACGAGCTGCGCGCCAACGTGACGCCGCTCCCCACCAACATGCTCAAGATGGTAAGGCCTGAGCCAGACCAAGGTCCGCCCACACACGGGCACGGGTCCTGCGAGTGGGACAGCAACAACAACAAACGACCACACACACTGGCCGGGTCCTCGTGTTGAACCCACATCCACAATGCGTGTGGGAAGTCCACAGGCCTCGTGGCTCTCCCAGGCCCACACCAAGCTGCGGGATTTGTTTGAGCAAAATAAACTCCAGGCTGGATTCGACTTTTGGGGGTCTCATCCTAAGCCAGTGGGATCTCAATCGGGGGTAGGCACGGACCCCCCCCACCCCCTCGTGGGGGTGCACGTGGCAACGTCCCAGGGTGTGCAACGTCGGGTGATTTATAAATGTGACATATGTCGTACGCGAGAGTCATTGGCGCATAATCATGGACGACTCTGCCAACTGACAATAACTACGATGCAATTATAATCCACGTGGTCACCTTAGAACAACATTAAGGACATTTTCTAAACTCGCTGATCGTGAACAATGTTGGTTTACACGAGCAACCAGCATCGCTGTCAACCCCTTATCAGTGCCCCTACCTCATTACAGACCCATTCAGAACCTTATTGGTCACCCCGTGCCACTTATACATCTCAACGTTAATCCTACAAGGTTCCATCACAAGGGAGAAACACAAATACATAGACAAAGAACACTTCGTGGCCCGTATTGAAACGGTTGTTCACCGTATGGACCTGAAAACTCAATTTCCCCGTAAACCGTGTGGGTTGACACGCTATGAACCAGTGAGCATGAACAAATTACCTCACGCTTGCAGAGCGTCTGTTGATTTTTGTTGTTGTATTCGCTGGCAGTTACATAACTACAAAATGGGACCTTGTTTGCCAGTATTAAAGTACGAAAACAAGAAGAATAGGTTTTACCCTTTCTGGAAATACAACAGAAGGTGTTAAGATGTTCAAACACCAGATATAAACCTTTTTTTCAAGGAATCAAGTCTGCCTTCACCACACATACTTGTGGTGAACACGCAAACATGGCCTAATAATAATGAGGGCATTGTCTGTTTGCATGTTTCGCCCCAAGTGTGTGTGGTTAATGCAGACTTGATGCCTGGCAAAAGGTGTATATTTGGCGTGTGAACATCTCAACACAATTTGTTTTATTGCCAGAAAGATTTTTCAAACTTATTCGTTACCGAACCAGTTGGGGTAACCCCACGAATTTGGCAATTAAGATTAAAATATCGACGTTCATTAATCCATACGTGTATTTCTCAGAACCACGTTGGGTCAGACAAAATGGGGGGGGGGGGGGGGGGGTTAATGGATTGAAACAAAATTCAAACAAGGAGGGGGGGGGGTCACACAGCAGTAGCCAAGAAAGGTTGAGAAGAACCATTGCTCTCGATATCCCCTGCGTGCCATCTGGTGACGCAGTGTGACCGTCTGTCCGTCTGTCGCCGGCACAGGAATGGAACTCGATCGCTGGCAACAACAGCCTGGCCTGGGCCAAGAGGTGCATCCTCAACCACAGCCCCGCGAACAATCGCAAGACCCCAGGTGAGGGTACCTTGAAGAGGGCACGGAGCAGAGGAGGCACTTGGACGTTGAGCTCACCTGAGCGCTCGACCCAGGGCACTCACAGCAACCACGGCCCCGACCACAGCCTCGGCCAGAACCACAGTTCGATCCCGAATCACGGTCATAATTCTGATCGTAGCCCTATACACATCTCTAGCCCTATCCACATCTATAACCCTATCCACATCTCTAACCATAACCCTATCCACAGCTCTAACCATTAACCTGTCCACATCTCTAACCATAGCCCTAACCACAGCTCTAACCATAACCCTGTCTACATCTCTAACCATAACCCTGTCCACATCTCTAACCATAACCCTGTCCACAGCTCTAACCATTACCCTGTCCACAGCTCTAACCATAACCCTGTCTACATCTCTAACCATAACCCTGTCCACAGCTCTAACCATAACCCTGTCCACACCTCTAACCATAACCCTGTCCACAGCTCTAACCATTACCCTGTCCACAGCTCTAACCATAACCCTGTCTACATCTCTAACCATAACCCTGTCCACATCTCTAACCATAACCCTGTCCACAGCTCTAACCATTACCCTGTCCACAGCTCTAACCATAAACCTGTCCACATCTCTAACCATAACCCTGTCCACAGCTCTAACCATTACCCTGTCCACAGCTCTAACCATAACCCTGTCTACATCTCTAACCATAACCCTGTCCACAGCTCTAACCATTACCCTGTCCACATCTCTAACCATTACCCTGTCCACATCTCTAACCATAACCCTGTCCACACTCTCTCACCCAACCCGTGCCCGCCGGTCGTCGGTCGCACAGGGTTCCAGTGCGGGGAGAACATCTTCCTGGCCACGGGGCCGCTCTCGTGGCAGGACGCCGTGCTCGACTGGTATAACGAAGCCGATGAGCCGGGCTTCATCTTCGGCAAGGGTGCGGCCGCCCCCGGAGACATCGGCCACTACACGCAGGTGCGCGCGTCTGTGGGGAGCGGCGGTGCAGCGGTTAGCGCGCTGCGCGACGAACCCGGAGGCCCGATTTCGATGATGACAACGACGGAGATGAAAAGTGCCGGGTGTTTTTTGTTGTTGTTGTCAGCTGCGTAATAAAATCCGCAACTCAAGATGATGAATTCACGCGCGCGTCGCTTTTATACCCCCCCGCGCCCCCCGCTTCTGGCACTGCGAGTCATATTCTTCCTTCTCCCGTGATAGGCCCCGGTTTTTTCTTTTTTGAACCAGAGAGGTGGCAACCCTGGTCGGCGCGGTGGCATCAGCCGCGGCACCCATCGGCCGAGACGTTGACCCCCCCCCCACCCCCTCATTGACATCAAGGCTGTTGCCCTGCTGTTCTCCGTCCCTTCAGGTCGTGTGGTACAGCTCCTTCCAGCTGGGCTGTGGGGTCAGCTACTGCCCAGAGGCCATCTACAAGTATGTCTACGTGTGCCATTACTGCCCCGCGTGAGTAATCCATCAAGATGTGCACACGCGAAACTCGAGGGAACAGCGCCACTCGCGAGCGGGGGTGGAGGGGGGAGTGGGGGTGGAACACCCCACCGTCTGCACTAGACATTAACCAAACAAGAAAATGTTGCATAACAAGACCATTTATAAGGCTCACCCGCAGGGGACACTATTTCTGCTATGCACACGTCACTTTCATCATCAGCAACACGAATTTTACTTAGTTTTTAATACATTTTTTTAGATATTTCAAAATATCGCTGCTGTTTGCATTGTCGTTGTGAATTGTAACTGCCCTGATAGTGCAGTGTCTTTTAGCGTTCTCTGGTCTGACACTGGTAGTGAGACTTGGCCATGAAGAAGGCTGCTGCTGTCTCTCGTGTAGACCAATCAGTTTCAAAGACAACGCATCGGATATTATCAGAGCAAGTTTTTGTTTGTGTATTCACCACAAGTCCTGTGTGTGGTTAATGCAGACAGGATTCCTTGCAAAAGGGTTTTGTTTGGTGTTTTAACATCTTAATGGTAAAACCGATTCTTATACAGCAACACATGTTGACGACGCAAACCTGTTCTGTCCTGATGGGGATAGAGTGTTTCCCCCTCGCACGCGTGGTTTTTCTCCGGGCGCTCCGGTTTCCTCCCACATGTAAACGCTCATCAATTGGCCGACAACACCTTCGTACGTGGACGGCCACAGAGATTGGGCAATTGTTGACGCCGGCCCATCGTGTGGCTGCCTTCCTGCTTGCCTCTGGTTCCTCCTCTCGCCCCTCATTCATTCTCTCTCTGTGAGAGTGAGTGAATACTGTGCACGTTACAAGTTGAAATAATCACGACTATTATTGTTGCTGTGTTAACCAGGGTGGCTACCGGGTTCAAACCCGTGAACCTCCCAACGCCAAACGTGATACTGCTTGGTCATGGAGTTGCCACCTTGACATGCAAAGCATGCTGGGACATCCCGAAAAATTGATTATTCAGGGTGCTTCAAAATGTTTTTACACTCCTAAGAATTTGCAGCAATGCCACAATAAATGTGCTTCCAGGCTCTGGAGACCACCTGGAGAAGATTCCAGGCACGCGTCGACAATGATGACGAACAAGTGGAGACTCTTTGACTTTTTGAAGCTATTAACATCCATTTGTTATCATGTTACAGTGTATTATCCGTTCCTTTTCCGTTCAAAACGATAGTCTCGTATAAGTGTTCAAACATCTTTGAAGCACCCTGTCAAATCGGATAGCCCGGCTCTAGTGTTGAGGCTGCTGAGTATGACTTGCGTGTTGTCTCTCCCAGCGGTAACCTCAACACTCGCTTGAGCCGCCCCTACGACGAGGGGAGCCCATGCGGAAGCTGCCCCAATGACTGCGAGGACGACCTCTGCAGTGAGTGTCCCTCGCCTGGTTTACAGGAGGTCGTGGGCTCGACCCCGACCCTCACGCCTGCCGCGCGTCTCTCTCTCTCTCCACGCGGCCGTGTGGATTCTGGTAGTCTCCGGTTCCTCCGGTTCGTCCGTCCACAGCGAGTAATCGACGTGCGCTTCAGGTATTTGGCTGCTATACATGTCCACGTGACAACCCACTTCGTTGAGCTCTATCATTTGTGATAGCCAGGTCGCTTCTGCAATAAGAGCTACATTCGCTGAGTGGGTCTTACCTGGTAGAATAAAAGTGTAGTTTTAGTTTGTTGTTTAAATCAATGCAATATTAAGTCATTACAAACATGCCCAACCTAATTGCACGTGTGTAGACATTGTTCAGGAAGGTCACTGACCGGTTTCTAAACAGGCGCATGAACAGTTGCCCGACTGAGTGTCCGCGTTGTGATCGCCCTGCACGCGAGGAGAGAATAATAGCACGACAGTTTTGCTCACGTGTGTGTGACGTGTGTGTGACGCGTGTGTGACGCGTGCGTGCGTGTGTGTGGCGCGTGCGTGTGTCTCTGCACGTGTGCGTGCGTGTGTCTTCGTGTTCATGCTGTGCACACGGACGTGCACAGCCAACGCGTGTCCGTACAGAAACCTGTACGCGAACTGCGACCCGATGAAGAAGATCTACGGCTGCGCTCCAACGGGAAACGGGAAAATAATCCGCTCCTACTGCCCGGCCTCGTGCTTCTGCTCGGACAAAATCTACTGACATCCCTCGTCATCGTCGTCGTCATTGCATTACCATCATCATAGCTTCAATATAACCATCGTCATCATCATCACCATCGCATTACCATCATCATAGCTTCAATCTAATCATCATCATCATCATCACCATCACATTACCATCACATTACCGTGGTCATAGCTTCAATCTAATCATCGTCGTCGTCATCGCATTACCGTCATCATAGCTTCAATCTCATCATAGCTTCTTTCTGACAACTTCAATCTCAGGTCACTCTCATCATAGCCACAACATCAGAGCTTCGACATCATCGCAACTACAGCCTGAATCATAGCAACTACAGCCTGAATCATAGCAACTACAGCCTGAATCATAGCAACTACAGCCTGAATCATAGCAACTACAGCCTGAATCATAGCAACTACAGCCTGAATCATAGCAACTACAGCCTGAATCATAGCAACTACAGCCTGAATCATAGCAACTACAGCCTGAATCATAGCAACTACAGCCTGAATCATAGCAACTACAGCCTGAATCATAGCAACTACAGCCTGAATCATAGCAACTACAGCCTGAATCATAGCAACTACAGCCTGAATCATAGCAACTACAGCCTGAATCATAGCAACTACAGCCTGAATCATAGCAACTACAGCCTGAATCATAGCAACTACAGCCTGAATCATAGCTTCAACCCAATTGTCGCCTGAAGTTTAAGTCGTGCCGGAACAGCCCGGAACACTTTTCTAGGAATAATTTTGGCAACCCCCAATCCATCTCACGTTATATTGTCCTCGTGATACTGTGGCGGCGTGTGGGACTGTAGGGTACAATAATATCGGATTGTCATGGGTAGGCGCGCTGTGTACTCTAATGCAAGCGCTTCACGGCAAAATTCTCTTCTCCGAGCCAGCCGAGCAGCGTTCCGGAGAATCTCGAATGATAAATGAAGCTCTGGGTTTAAACTGATCAGAGCTTCGACCTGCTCATAGCTTTCAGACAATAATGTAGTAGCAGTAATAATAATAATGTACAAAGATATTATTGTGGCACCAAACCTCTATGAACACGACCTGGCTATTGCAGCACTCACGTTGACAACACTGGATGTGCTCAGCAGTTGGCGGCACTTGGACGCAATGGGGGTCGGGGGGGGGCATCCCTCAATAGCGCCGTGGTGCTTGGCAGGAATAACCTACAACCCACAGTGACAAAGCCTTTAACTTCAACTCATTCTGCTCGGCTGGCTCCAGCCTCCAGCCCCACTCAGGCATCCATCTCGACAGGTGACAAGGGCGTGGATTGGCTGTCCTGGAGGAACGCGAATACCCACGAGACTGGTGGTGTTGTGGCTTCGCGAAGAGGGCATGATCGATAGCTGTCCAAAACGTCAGAGACAAACACGATGTGCCCCATCTCACACTTGTTCAGATACGGCAACACCCCAATGTACGTTTCCCCTCTCCTCTTCACTCTCCCATGCGCTCGCCACGGGCACAAAGTTAAACACACATTTTTATGACATTTGGGAAATGTATTGCGCGGTTGCATGCTGGTATTGGTTACTTTATCTCGGGATGGTGTTAAGAACTGGGCGGGACAGTCCCAGGTTACCGAACAAAAATCAAATAAAAGTTCCTTCACAGCGTTTGTCCCGTCCGCAATCTGAGCGCCGCCGCCGGCTGCGCGGTGGACGGCGGAGAGAGAAACAGCCTCCACGTGGTCCGCCTTTGGGTGGCGTCTCCCGTCTGGCTGCCGTGTTCACGAGCCTCTCGTCTGTGGCGAGCCGCTGTGTTCTCGTGGGACAGGAGGGACGCGTGGGTCTGCGGGTCTCCCCCATTCGGGTGTCATCCCCCCGTCTGGAACGGAAGAACGATCGGGGCGTCATTGCACGACTGTGATTTTTAATGTCGGTGGTGTTTAGCGTTTAGTGGGGGAGGCCGCGAAGTTTCTTTCACCATTTAGTCCCTCATATAAGAATAGGTTTTACCCTTTCTGGCAATAAAACAGTTGTGTTAAGATGTTAAAACACTAAACAGAAACATTTTGCAACGAATCATATCTGCATTAACCACATATACTTGTGGTGAACATGCAAACAAAAAAAAAGTGCTCTGGTAGTATATGATGATGCATTGTCTTTGAAACTGATTGGTCCACATCAGAGACAGCTTTCTTTAGAGCCGAGTCTCACTAACAGTGTTAGACCAGAGGACGCCAAAAGGCGAACAGCACAGAGACAATGCCACTATGAGGACATTGGGAGCTCGGGGTGAGCAGCTTCATCATGGGAACCCACTTGCCAGTATCAACATCTAAGAATGGGTCTTGAAATCAAATGTGGTGACGAAGAGAGGCCGGGACCACACGAATTAGAGAACACACGCAGCAGGCTCACGGCATCGACCTCGCTGGTCTCGTCCAGGAGTGTAATCCATACCGTGTGAGTTCTCAGGCCCATGCGGCGTTTGTGTTTCTCCCTTGTGATGGGACTTTGTAGGATGAACGTTTAGATGTATAAGGGGCACGGGGTGACCAGTAAGGTCTGAATTTGTCTGTAATGAGGTAGGGCGCTGATAAGGGGTTGTCAGCTGTGGTTAAACCCTCACGTGAGCTCCGGTCATCCTAGCAGCAGCGGCAGCGGCTTCTGGCTGCTGCCCATCGAACAAAGGCGGCGGTCACCGCATCGCGTGGCGCTTTCGGATGTGCTTGTGCGGCCGTCTGGAACGCGCTCTTCCTTCCAATGCTAGGAAGGCACTGGGAGCGACACTTTTAAATCGTCATCTAGGTTGACAAATTCGTTTCTTTAGAACTGCTTGTTGTTGTTGTGTTTAGTTTGTTGTCCTTCCTCCCTGCACCTCCGATTAGCACGGTTAGCTACGTACGGTGCGAAAGAAGTCCAACATCCACGAGTAGAGGGACATTGATCACAGTTCTTCCAACTGCGTGATGCGCTGGTGGATGTTGTGAGCCGAACGTCTGAACCTCGTATTGTTGAAACGTCGTGTGGATTTCTCTTCAACAACTACCGCACATCTTTGAAAAAGAGCTTCATAGCTCATCGGATTCCTCCAGGGTCGATGCAGACTGTGATTGTGAACGCTATTGGCACTGCTGCTGAAGCACGGTGGCCAGGAGATGTTGACTACCTCGCCCGGTCTGCAGGAGGTCGTGGGTTCGATCCCGACCCTGGCGACGCCTGCTGCTGCTGCTGTCTATTTGGAGTTTGGCTCCTCCGGGTCCCCACTAAACATTCAGAAACGCGCGTTTAGGGCAATTAGCTCCTGCTATAAATGTCCACATGATGATAAGCCCACTTCGTTGAGCATATCCCGCAAGACGTCTTCTCAATCTCCGGCAAGACGTCTTCTCCATCTCCACAAGACGTCTCCTGAATCTCCGCAAGACGTCTTCTGAATCTTCCAGAAGCGGTGGTGGCGTTCGCCAAGGATCTTCCAGAATCCGCGCGTTGCCGCTCCGCCAGTCGAGGGCGAGCGTGACAATAGAGGACGGGTGGGGGGGTGCTGGGTGAGAAGGGACAGAAGCACACAAATGAGTTTTAGTTGAAAGTCTCGCTCTGCATAAAATATGCGCGATGCAGTCAAAGATCTGCAGTGAAACGGCCGCCAAGACGATGCCGGAGAACGGAGAGACCGAAGAATCGAGCGCGAAATCTGACGGGCGACACACGCCACGGCCCGGCGAATCTGCGGAAAATGCCGAAGCCTTTCCCTCGCCTGAATCGGCGGCCGCCCCAGAGGCTCCTTGCCCGGCGGACGAAGGGACCCTGGACGGGGTCACCGCCTCGGGACTGGTTCTGAATGGGTTCCCGTTCCTGAAGGCGGGCGAGCGGCCCTTCTCCCAGCGCGGGAGGCTCGTCGTGAACAACGTCCCTCAGGGAGCCAGCGAGGACGACCTGAGGAGGTTCTTCGCTAAGTTTGGGCGCCTCTCTGAGGCGTGCGTCGACTCCGACACGCGGGAAGGAGTCGTGAGGCTGGTGAGGGCACGTCCATGAGTGAGGAGGTGAATGAGTGGGGTGGGTGGGTGGCAGGGTGTGTGAACGAGTAGGTGGGTGGGTGAGTGGGGTGGGTGGCAGGGTGTGTGAACAAGTAGGTGGGTGGGTGAGTGGGGTGGGTGGCAGGGTGTGTGAACGAGTAGGTAGGTGGGTGAGTGGGGTGGGTGGCAGGTTGTGTGAATGAGTAGGTAGGTGGGTGAGTGGGGTGGGTGAGGTTAGGTGAGTGGCAGGGTGTGTGAATGAGTCGGTAGGTGGGTGAGGTTAGGTGAGTGGCAGGGTGTGTGAATGAGTCGGTAGGTGAGTGAGGTTAGGTGAGTGGCAGGGTGTGTGAACGAGTAGGTAGGTGGGTGAGTGGGGTGGGTGAGGTTAGGTGAGTGGCAGGGTGTGTGAACGAGTAGGTAGGTGGGTGAGTGGGGTGGGTGAGGTTAGGTGAGTGGTAGGGTGTGTGAACGAGTAGGTAGGTGGGCGAGTGGGTGGATGGATGAGTAGCTATAGTAAGTTTTACACGAAGGCTTTCGCAACCAATCTCATCCATAATACAGGTTTTTGGGCTAGATCGCGTATAAATATATAAATGTGTCACGTAAACACAACGTGCCAATTCGTTACCAGTTCAGCACACCGGTGTGTTGGAGAGCAAATCCACAACATTTACAATCTGAGTACAGAGTAAAATCTGAGTAAAGATTGTAAATGGTGATTTTTTCTCCAACACACCGGTGTGCTGTACTAATAACGAATTTCCACGTTCTGTTTACGTGACAAACCTTACTACTGTAATTGGCTGCGTCTGGTGGTGGCGGGTTTAACGACTCATTCATATTCACGCGATTTAACCCCAAAAACCCAATGTTATAGGTACAGTATGATAACTAGAGGGTGTGTGAGTGAACTAGTGAGTGAATGAGTGGCTGAACGAGTGAGTCGGTGGATGAGCGAGAGCGTGGGTGGGTGGCTGAGCCGAGTGTGCTCTTGGTTGAGTGAGTGGATTCGTGGATGGGCGCATATTCGGATATTTGAGTGACAAATATCCTAAGCTGGGGCTGGCATTGCATCGGTATAATACTGCAATAATACTATCCCTGATTGCAATCTTATATTATGAACAGTGGTTCTAGTACCAGCCCTGGTGGCTATACGAAGCACTGTAAAAAAAACAAAGATACGACTACTGGTCTCTAATCCCATGCTTATGTCAAAACACTCATTATCCACAAGCGAAGTCTGTTTGTTACCGTCTGTCAGACCAATTGCATAACATATCTCGTGTGAAAAGTTCCATATTTCTCGGCACTCGCCCCAACAGTCTGGTAAGGCTATACGGAGGATCTTTGTTGTTTTATGTGTTTAATTGCACGAGCACAGGAGACCAGCGCTCTGGCTGAAATCGCTCGCACCGAGTTGGACGGAACTTGCTGGGGTCTGCCCGCCCTGCCCAACCCATCGACCCCGCCGCCACCGCCAGACCCATCGGCTGACCCCACCACCGCCAGCGCGGACGCCGCCAGCAACGGAGAATGCAGCCCCGCCGAACTCGCCGACGGCGACGACGACGGCGACGACGCTACCGCGGCGGGTGCGGCGGCAGCAGCCGCGGCAGTCGAACTGGAAGCAGCCGATGCAGCGCAAGCAGAAGCGGCACCAGAAACGCCGGAGGCGGACGCGGCAGAAGCAGCGGGAAGCGACGGCCCGGCCGATGGAGAAGCAGGTGATGCGCCAGGGGAAGAGGGTGAGACGGGCGTAGCGGAGAGCACGAACGAGGAGGAGGAGCAGGAGGAAGACACCACGGTGGAGGGAGCGGATTCGAATTCGGAGACTCAAGATGCGGCGCCACTTAACGAAGGCAAGGGGGAGGCCAACGGAGGAGAGGAGGAGGAGGAGGTAAAGGAGGTGCGTATATGTTAGCATTGAGCTCATGTGTGAGTTACTCTGTCCTGTACAAACATCCACAAAGATCCCCCCCTCCCCCCCGTATAGCCTTAACTGCACTCTCAGGGCAAGTTCTGTTAGCGAACGCCTACGAAGGTCGACACAGGACACAAAGGAGTGGTGTGGCCAGCACCGCCGCCTTTGTCTCCCCAGTGCTGATGGTTACACACCGCACCAGGTACTCAATTAGGGCTCAGTGGCCTGCAGGGAGGCTGAGGACTGGTTCACGTTTCACTCACTGCTGATGTTCACTGCGGGCCAGGAATTAAACTCGGGTCACCAGGTTCATAGTGCCTGCCACTGCTCGCACGTATAAATACACATACGTGCACACGAAGACAAAGATCCCCCATATAGCCTCAGCAAACTTTTGTTGCAAGTACTGTTAGCGAGCATCTATCAAGGCCGGCACGGTGCACGAGGAGGTGGGTGGTCAGCACCATGCTAGGTCGCCTTGGACTCCCCAGTGGTGATATTCACACATCGCACCAGGTACTCATTTGAGGCTGAGTCGGCTTAGGGGGGGCCCAGGACCGGTTTAGATATTCGTCACAGATGTCGGCCATGAGCGGGAATCAAACTCGGCTCGCAGAGCGCTGACCGCTACACCACGTACAAACACACAATCGTGCTCACACACTGACGGCATTAGACGTTGGGCAGACAGAATGTAGACTAAGCGGGTGAGTGAGTGACTGACTGGTTTAACCGAGCGATTGGGTCGGCGGCTAATGGATCGCGCACGTCGCCACTGCAGGCGGCCGAGCCGCAGGGCCCGAGGGTCCGCGTACGCCGCGCCCGCCACTCGGCGGCGCTCTCCGTCGGGAACCTCTCGCCTTGCGTCTCCAACGAGCTGCTGGCCGAGGCGTTCGGCCGCTTCGGGGAGGTGGAGAGGTCCATCGTGGCGGTGGAAGCCTCGGGCAGCGCCAGCGGAGGGAGCCGGGCGTCGGGGCGCGGGCGGCTGGAGTTTGCGAGCACCGAGGAGGCGAGCCGGGCGGCGGAGGCGTGTCGCGACGGCGTCTTCCTGCTCACAGCGTGAGGGCTTCGTGGCGGACGGGGGACGGTCGCGCTGCACGGGGCGACCCGCTTTATTTGGCTCGTTAGATTTTTTTTTCTCTCTCTGCTGACGTGATACTCCCCCCCCCTCCCGCACGTCGCGTCGCCAGACAAAGGATCCATTGGGAAATCTTGCAGAGCGGCGCTCGCTTTCTCGGAGAGCAGCTGCGGAGGGAGAGATTCTTCACGGTAGTGGGCGCTGCCCACTCAGATGAGCACGGTTGGCTCCGTAAATGTTGCGGGTTTACCCCCAAACACAACCGGTGTGCTGAACTCGCAACTGATTGGCGTGTTTCGTTTGTGTGATCAACCTTACTAATCGGCTGTGTCAGGTGGTTGGGGGTTTTTAAAGACACATTTATATTTACGCAATATAACCCAAATAAAATTATCGTGGATGTGAAAAAGTTCAACATGCATATTTTCTTAACCTGACATTGCATGACAGTCAAGCATCTTGGGTGTGTTATCGTGAAATCAAGTTGCTTCTGTTTGGCCGGGTAGAGTTTGTTGTTGTGGCACAAGAGGAATTGGAGTTGAGTGGACCTGCTGATAACAGGCACCGTTATTGACGATATCGGCCTCTGGGATGAGACTCGTGAAGGACGCTCCTGGGCAGGCGGTGGAAGTTACCCTCCAGCAACAACAGAGGGCGGTAGAGCAATGCTCACAATATTGAGCATAACTCCAGGCGATTTAAAGCATTGCAAGGGCACAGATGGGAAGAGCATTTGACAGTCAGCCTCGTCCGTTAACCCATTACAACCTGCTTGACCTGCCAATGGTCCTTCATCGCTAAAGTGTACCGAGTGTGGCACAAGCACCATTGTCTTTTCACCGGCGGATAGAGGTGAATGGCAGTTGTTGCTGCTATACTGTGTACGTGCGAGTGCTGTATTGGCACTTTGCTTATTGCTTCTTTTGCCACCGTACAACCGAGCTGCACCAGGGCCGTGCCGAGCCAGCCCGACGTGGCTCGGGAGGCGCCGGTGTTGTTTGTTCACTGCCGAAGCCGTGCCAAGCCGTGTCGAAGCCGTGCCAAGCCGTGCCGAAGCCCAAGCCGTGCCCAAGCCGTGCCGAAGCCGTGCCAAGCCGTGCCGCCGACCTGTCACACGTGATGAACGAGTCAAGGCGCACGCAGATGACGCCGTGTCCTCCGTGTCCTCCGTGTACTCGCTTGATAGAGTCGTTCATCCTACCGCTGGCCCAGCTTGGCCCCAAGCCAGATTTCAGACGTCTTTTTCCAGATAGGCACGTCAAACACCAAAGCGGAAAAAAACCACCCTGTGCCGGCTCAGCTCGAGTGTGCCAGTGGGAAAAAAGGGGGTTATGTACGAAGGCCCTGGCTCAGGGCTGTTTCTTTACGGCTGCGTGCAGATGCCTCCGTCCTGTGATGGTGGAGCCCTTCAAGCAGCTGGACGAGGAGGAGGGGGTCCCGGAGTCGAGCCTGCCCAGAACCCTGCACTACTACAAGTGAGGGCATGTGCTGGGCCGCCCCCCCCCCCGCCCGCGATCCCAATCATCGCGCGGCACTTTCAGATGCGTTTCTGCGGCCGTCTGGAACGCTCTTCCGTTCCGATCTTTGGAAGCCACTGGAGCTCTGCACTTTTAAAATCATCATTTCTTTAGGACTGCTTTTTGCATTTTAGTTTGTTGTCTTTCCCCCGCACCTCCGATTTACGCGGTTAGCTACGTTACGGTGCGGGGAAAACATCCATACTGTGCATGCATAACACAATCCCAACTTGGCACTGAGATTTTGATCCGTCATGAAAACTTCATTCGCAATTGCATCTGACTCGGATACCCGTGTCTGCCCACCGACTTCCATTGCCCACAGACGAACAATGCCCATTTGACTAGTTTTCTGTACATACAAGTACAATAGTTGCCCTATACCTGTTTAATGTTTCCCTAACTTAGTTTGTATTCGTGCGATGATCAGTCTGAACGTAATCTGCTCGAGCCCACTCGCCCTCCGGGTTAATTTATTATTTGACGTCGATTCATTTTTCGTGCAATATTTTCGACTTTCACCCCATGATGCTGGTTTTTTTTTGCTCTTAATTAATACTTGCCTCATCGCTGTATTTTATTTCGATTTCTTTTCTCATTTTTGCTGACAACCCAGGTCGCTCTCGCAAGCGACTCTTTGTCCCGAGTTCTCACCTGGCTCAACATGATCTCGTCTTAACGTCATTTATATAACGCCTTAACCCAGGCGCTTTACAGAGAATTGAGAATGATATAACAACAACAACGACGCGTGTGTGCGTGTGACTGTAATTGGTCGAGATTAGGTGAATGAAATAGATGGGGGGAAGCAATGGGGGCGGGCGAATCTGTGATGGTGCGTGAATTAGGTGACAGCAAAATTGATGACAAATCGATTGAGTCTCCACGCGTTTGCCCCACTCATGTGCGGGTGTCCCCCAGTCCTTGGCAACCTTCTCCACGCTGCCCTGTCCTGCGCCGTCTCTCTTTCCGCTCCTCGGCCCACCGTGTCCGCTTGCACCACATCGCCCCCCCCCCCCGTCTTCTTCTTCTGCCCTCCTCCTCATCTTTTTTCCTTCCACCTGCATCACTCGCCACCTTCTGACCCACGTCATTTCCCTGTCGTCTCTCCGCATGACCGAACCTCACCTGAGCCTCTCTCTCATCTTCTCTGTGATTTCTAACCACCAAAAAGTCTTCCTCTCACGTCTTCATTTCTCACCCTGTACTTCCTTGTTGAAGAGTGATTGCGGTGCAAAGAGAATATGAAGTGGGAACAGTGACGGTGGTGGTGGTTGTTATGAGGGGGACATTAAGGCGGTGTCGTGGGGGTGAGCTAGAGGTTACACTAAGTGTGAGTTATGAGTGAGGAGCGGAAACTTAGTGAGTGAAGGTGACCGCTTCATGCGGAGGGGGAAGTTTGTTCCAGTGAAGTGGCGGGGGGGGGGCGAGAAGAGAGAAAGAGCAAAAGCGTGGATTGAGCGCAAGGAGGAGAAGGAGGAACAGAGAGAGAGCAAAGATGGAGAACGTAGAGGGTGAGAAGATAAAACACAGTCGCCGAGTGAACTCACCTCCCGCTCCTCCGGCTCTCCGTGTCCCGCTCTCCATCACCGCTCTCCGCAGGGAGCGCTCGAAGGCGCCGCGCTTCGCGACGCCGGGCACCCTCGAGTTTGAGTTTGCGGCGCGGTGCCGCGCCCTCGACGAGATGGAACGGCTGCACGTGCAGCAGGTGGAGCGCGGCGTGCAGCGTGCCCGGGAGAGACTGGAGGCCGAGATGGAGGCGGCCTATCACGGTGGGTGGGTTGGTAGGTGTGTGGGTTGGTGAGTGGGTGTTGGTGTGTGGATGGGTGTTGGTGGGTGGATGGGTGAGCGGTGTGTGTGAGTTGGTGAGTGTGTGTTGGTGGGTGGATGGATATTGGCGTGTGGGTGTTTGTGGGTGGGTGTTTGTAGGTGGGTGTTGGTGAGTGGATGGGTGTTGGTGGGTGGATGGGTGAGTGGTGTGTGTGGGTTGGTGGGTGGGTGTTGGTGGGTAGGTGGGTTGGTGGGTAGGTGGGTTAGTAGGTGTGGGTGTTGGTGGATGGGTGTTGGTGGGTGTTGGTGGGAGGATGGGTGTTGGTGAGTGGGTGGGTGTTGGTAGATGGGTGTTGGTGGGTGGATGGGTGAGTGGTGTGTGGGTTGGTGGGTAGGTGGGTTGGTAGGTGTGGGTGTTGGTGGATGGGTGTTGGTGGGTGGATGGGTGTTGGTGGGTGTTGGTGGGAGGATGGGTGAGTGGTGACACGTTTGCTGGATGATTGCAATTACACACTAAAAAAATCAAAGATCCCCAGTATAGCCTTTAATGGACTGTTAGGGCAAGTGCTGTTAGCGAGTAGCAGCACCTCTAAAGGCCGGCACGGTACACGAGTGGGTGGGTGGCCAGCACCACGCCCGACCGCCGTTGTCACCCCAGTGGCGATGTTTACACACCGCACCAGGTATTCATTTGAGGCTGAGTCGACCTAAGGAAGGAGGCCCAGGAACAGTTCTGATAATCGTCACTGGTGGTGGCCATGAACGGGAATTCAACTCTGGTCACCGGGTTCGTAGCGCAGCGTGCTCGCCGTTACGCTGCCACACAGACCCACGGACCCAAACAGATCCCCCATTTGGCCTTTAGCTTTTCAAATCAACGTGGTGAATACTTATGCGCACGCACTCGCTCACTCACATGCAATCGCTGTGAACTCACGCCCATACAAGCACGTGCGTGCGCTCGCACACTCACTCGTTCGCGTGTTGACTGGCGTATGCGTCGCTCTGTGTGTGTGTCGCTCTGTGTGTGTGTCGCTCTGTGTGTGTGTGTCACTGTGTGTGTGTGTCACTCTGTGTGTGTGTGTCACTCTGTGTGTGTGTCGCTCTGTGTGTGTGCGTAGACCGCGTGCGGCGCCGCGAGGAGATGCGGCGTCTCGACGAGGAGAGGAGGCGTCACATGGACTCCCAGCGAGCAGCCTACTCCTCTGACGTACGCTCACCACCGCCAGCCCAGCGTCTAGCCCAGCCTCTAGCCCAGCCTCTAGCCCAGCCTTTAGCCCAGCCTCTAGCCCAACGTCTAGCCCAGCCTCTAGCCCAGCGTCTAGCCCAGCGTCTAGCCCAGCGTCTAGCCCGGCGTCCCACCCTGTATCTAGCCAGGCCTGCAGCCTGGCGCTTAGCCAAGCATCCAGCCATGCGTCAAGCTCGGGGTCTCGCCAGGCGTCTAATCCAGTATCTAGCCAAGCGTACAGCCTGGGGAATGTGTGCGTATTGAATTTCTTTGCACCGTACGTAGACACCCGTGCTAATTAGAGCCTCGTGGTCTAGTCAGGTGTCTAGTCAGGTGACTAGCCACGTGGTCTAGTCAGGTGTCTGCCACGTGGTCTAGTCAGGTGTCTACCACGTGGTCTAGTCAGGTGACTACCACGTGGTCTAGCCCAGCGTCTAGCCCAGGTGCTGGCTAAGAGGGCATGCCCTGGCGCTCTGTACACTCGGCTCATGGGCATCTTTGTGTTTTGATTTCCAGGCGCAGCATCCCGTCGCGGATGAACACCCTGGAACGGAACTGGAAACGGAGGGAGCGAGTAAGAGCGGCGACGCTCACCGATGATCCCTGTGAATGCTCCTCCTGACGATGACGATGCCTTGACCACCGCTGAGTAGGAAGACGATGAAACTGCTGCCGTTATGGGTGATGATGTCGCTTTTGATAATGTCTCCACGACTGCTGATTGTGGCGGCGATGATGATGATGACGACGACGACAACACTGCAGCTTTTAATGTTGCGACCGTTGACGATGATGGCATACATCATCATCAGTCGCTGTTCATGACAGTCCTGCTTCCGCTCTTGCGGCTTTTTCTGCTCCAGCTGATGCCGATTCTCTCTTTCCCCTCTCTCTTCCCCGTGCACGTACAGACCCTTACTCCTCTCCTCTGCCGTACAAATCGGAGTCGGCTCACTCGGCACGCACCACGCCCATCGCCGCACAGACGCAGCAAGCAGCGCTGCAGCATGCGCAGCACGCAGCACAGCAGCAGGCGCAGCAGCAGCACACGCAGCATTCGCAGTACACGCAGCACACAGTGCAGCAGCACACGCAGCACACAGAGCAGCAGCAGAACACAGCGCAGCAGCAGCACACGCAGCACACAACGCAGCACAGGGAATACTCAGAGCTTCCTTCGCAGCAGCAGCATCCACAGCAGCAGCATCCACAGCAGCAGCAGCACCTACAGCAGCACCAGCAGCACCAGCAACACCAGCAGCAGCACCAGCAGCAGCACCCGCAACACCCGCAGCAGCACACGCAGCACACGCAGCACCCGCAGTACTCGCAGTACTCGCAGCACGCAGATCGCGCCGTGCACGGCTCGCAGGCGGAGCGCATCTCCCGCAGCGTGCACGGCGCTCGCGTGGCCCATGCGGAGCAGCACGTAGCGCAGCACGTAGCGCAGCACGTAGCGCAGCACGGAGAGCAGCACGGAGAGCAGCACGGAGAGCAGCACGGGGCGCAGCACGTGGAACACGAGCAGCACGGGGCGCATCAGCAGCAGGCGCAGCAGCAGCATGCGCAGCATGCGCAGCACGCGGAGCCGCACAGGAGCGACATGGAGCTGCCCTCGTCCTCCGCGCACCAACAGCGCTCGGACCTGGGGCAGCTGCTGCTGATGGCTCCGGAGCAGAGGAGACTCCACGGGGGCCACGGAGGTCACGGGGGTCACGGGGGCCACGTGGGTCACGGGGGCCACGGGGGTGCCGTCGGTGTTGGAGACGACAGGCTCTGGGCCGGCATCCCGGAATCGATGGCGCTGGTGAGTTTGAGAGAGACGCGGGGAGGCGAGCGCGTGTGGGGTTTGTGCGAGGCGAGGCGAGGGGGTGAGGTGTGCGAACGTTGAGTGTGTGCACGAGCATATATTGGAAGAAAATTAGTCACCCCCTGTGAGTGGCTGGCTGAAGCGCCATCTGCTGAGGAGTACTGAAGGCGATCCAGAGTCTGAGACCAGGAAAAGGGCCGGGCAGAGATGATCTCCCTAGCGAAATGCTGAGGGAGGGTGGCGTTTGCGCAGACTGCCCTATATGACATAATAACAATCTGGACCACTGGCCGGGTTCCGCAGGATTGGAAGGATGCCCCGGTGGTCCCCCTCTTTCAGAAGGGGGACCGCACAGACTATAACAACTACAGGGGCATCTCACGCCTCAGTGTGTCGGGAAAGGTCCTGGCAAGGATTCTTCAATATTGCCTTGCCAGGCACGCTGAGGAGAGGCTTGCAGAGCCCCAGTGTGGTTCTGCACAGATGCCATATTTTCTGTCTTTTTGCTACAGCAGAGGTGTAGGGGATTCCAACATGATCTACATCTCTGCTTTATTGACCTGGTTAAGGCCTATGATACCATCAGTAGGCCTATGCTCTGGGTTGTGCTTCGTGCTTTCAGAGTCCCTGACTCTGCTCACTATCATTAAAGACCTTCATGATAATGGGCAGGCCCGGGTAAAACTACGTGGCCGGGAGTCGGAGCCATTACCTGTACACCTTGGAGTTTGTGAAGTCTTCTATGGCTGTACCGGAGGAATTTATATCTGGTACAGATACAGAGGGAGGCTGATCGAATCCCAGGTGTGGTCAAGAGATGGCTCCATATTGGTCAACCACGTTATGTATGCTGATGATCTGGTAATTGCCGCTCACTCAGAGGAGGAGTTGGAGGCGATCTTGCCAGTAAGAGCACCTGCCTGGGTATTTTGTGCCATCAAACCCTCTACCCCCTGAACTCCCCATTGGTGATGGGGCAGATGTGGAGAGAGTGTCGAGTTTTCCATATCTGGGTAGTGTGCTCATGGGTTTGACAGCAGAGGTCTCAGAAGCATTAGAACGGCATTATCTTTTCATCGGCTGCGTAATGCTGTGTGGAAGCTACCTGGTCTGTTGCTCCACGCGAAGTTTTGAGTCTTCTTGGCCACGCTCATGCCCTCCTCTATCCTTGCGAAACATTGACCTTCCTAATGGAACATCTTCGCCAGTTATAAACATTTAGGCTGGCCTACCTACGATCCATCCTGAGTTTAACCAGGCTGGATTGTGTGAGGAGCTCACAAATCCTTGAAAGATCTAGACAAAGTCCCATCGGTGAGCTCCTCCAGCAGGCAAGGCTGCGTTGGCTGGGTCATGTAGTCCGGATGCCCAGCCACCGCATGCATAAACAGTTTTTGTTCAGCCGGATAGAGAAGGCTAAATGGGCACGGCATGGCTAGAGAAGAGATGGAGTGATGTTGTATTGAGTGGACTTGCCAATGACAGGTACCAGCGGTGTCAAGATCGGCCTTTATGGAGGAGGCTCGTGAAGGACGCTACTGGCCAGTTGCAGGCAATCACCCTTCGGCAACAACGGAGGGCGGAGGAGCAACGCTCACAACAACCAGCAGAGTGCCGGGTGGCTAAAACACAGCAAGTTAGCACAGTAGGGGGCACAGTTGGTGTATCCGCCAGCCATCTCAGTCAACCTATGGCACCTGGGTCTGTCCCATGACCTCCTGCCAGAGGACGTTTGACACTTCACGTGGCCTTAATGTGCACATGGCCTGGCACAAAGCGCCGTGCTGACGTCACCGCCACTTAGTGGCGATTGGCGTCCCGTGACGACCTCCTGCCGCCCGAGCCACCCGATACTTCGCGAGTGGCCTCGAAGTGTGGCCTGGCACGGGCGGCGGTTTGGCACTTACGTCGAACTTCGTACGTAGCCCAACTGTGCTCAGCAGAGGTGCGGGGCGACGTCGCCGTCTGTTGTTGTCGGTGTTGTCGTCAGTGTCGTCGTTGTTGTCGTCGTCGTTGTTGTCGTTGTTGGAGTTGTTGTCAGTGTTGTCGTTGTGTTCGGTTTTGTTGTTGTTGTCGGTGTTGTCGTTGTCGTCGTCGGAGTGGAAGATGGCAAGCGGCGTTCTCGCTGCCCGTGCCGCAATCTGGAGCGGTGAGCCGCCGATGCAAAACCGCCGTGTGCACCCCCCCCCCACCCCTGCGTCTGTGCGGTCTCCCGCAGGCCGGCTTCGCGCAGACCAGCGCCGTGGCCCTCGGCGTCGCCGGACTCATGAGCCTCTCCCAGTACGATCCGTACCGGGACGCGGGCCCCGCAGCCGGCACGGACGGCCGGGGCCACGCCTCCGAGTCGGACGCGAGCCGCTACGCGAGGCCGGACCGGGGTCGGGACCCCGCGATGGGCGCGGCGCCGCCCGGCGAGTACGTGCCGGCCGGCGACGAGTACGAGGCGGAGATCAAACGGCGACGGTTTTAGGCCGTGGGTACTCGCGGTCGTGTTGCCGTGCGTGCGTTCCTTTCTGTCGCACCGTACGTAGCCGACCGTGCTAAGTGGGGGAGGCATCCCGCGCACCCGCCCACGCGCGTGCGTGTGTGCATGTGCGCGTGTCTTTTTCGGGTCGTGCCCGCCCGTCGTTCCGCGGCGCGATTCCGTCCGACGTTTCACGCCGGAAGCCGAGTTGAGTTCCTGAGGGAGCCCCCCAGCACGTGCAGCGAAACGTCGGACATCGTGCCGAAGAGCACAACCCCCGAAAACACGTTGGAGAATTGTGGATCTCTCTCTCCCATGAGTAGTGAAAGAACTGTGGTGGCGGTGGTGATGATGAGTTAAAAAATGTGTGTACGTAATTACGTGTTTGAGAGAGAGTGTGTGTGTGAATAATAGGGGGAGCGGTGGTGTAGCGGTTAGCGCTACTCTGCGCAGTGAACCCAGTGGCCAGAGTTCGATTTTCGCTCACGCCCAACACCGGCGACGATTATCTGAACCGGTCCTGGGCCTTCCCTACGTCGACTCAGCCTCAAATGAGTACCTGGTGCGGTGTGTCGTAAACATCGCCACTAGGGAGACAAAGGCGGCCGGCCGGGCGTAGTGCTGGCCACCCACCCCCTCGTGTACCGTTCCGGCCTTCATAATTGCTCGCTAACAGCACTTGCCCCAACAGTCTGTTAAGGCTATACAGGGGATCTTTGTTCGTGAATAATTTAGAGATCTGTCATACAGCGGTGAGCGCTCCGGGCTACGAACCCGGCAACCCAAGTTAAATTCCCAGCCGCTGGTCAAAATCACTGCTGGTTATTTGAACCGCTCCTGGGCCTCGTCCCGAGGTAGACTCAGCCTAAAGTGAGTCCTGGTTGTGGTGTGTAAACATGAGAAATGGGAAGACGAAGGTGGCTGGATGTGGCGCTGGCCACACCACACCCCCCCCCCCCCCCCGCGTTGCTGTGGGGGCGTGGATCTTTGTCTTGGTCTGCGTGTGGCTTCTGGTGGCATTCACGGGCTGCTGAGGCTCTTTCCACCACCAACTCGGCAACCCGCGACCGCCACTCGTCCTGGCGGCGCCACGCGGCCCTTCGAACCTCCCGAGTGCAGCCTGCGGGCGAGGCCCCGACGTGGGATGTTGGAGATGTGGGAGCGGCGCCGCATGTCCCTTTCAACTCGGCTAGCCAGGAACGCCTCCTGCGTCAGCCCAGGGTCTCCGGGGAGGCCCGGACCGCGTAACCCAATGCAGCCACTGCGGCCCTGTGAGCCACGGTCCTAAACTTCGCCCGTCAGGAGGAGGGGGGGGCAGGATGGTGCCGAGCCGAGGCCGCTGTGGGTTCGAGTCGGGGTGGTTAAAAATTGCGCTTTGCTGTTGACCAACCGCGTGAAACGAACTCGCGAACAATCGGTTACCGCTTGGTCGCGACGCCAGCCAATGTCCACAGCTGTAAAAGTCACGTTTGTGACCTCTTAACTGTGTAATGGTCAACGCACTGGAATCCACCCCCACCCCCTCCCTCCCGTCACCGCTTCTGTCGGCTCTGCAGCGTGAACGGGCTCATCGCGGTCGATCCCTGGGCCGTGTGTCCTGTGGGATAAACGTGTGGGTGTGCCGCCCCCACCCTTCCCAAGGTTCGTGGAGGAAGTCGGCCGGCCACCCTCTTAGGCAAAGCTCCCTGTGCGGTCCGCGCGTGTGCGCCAATCGGGCCAGGTTCTGCTATACGTACGTGCGTACAGTGGAACTTCTTTCGCACCGTACATAGCCAGCCGTGCTAAACGGAGGATGGGTGAGTGTGTGGGTGGGTGAGTGACTATGTGAGTGGGTGAGTGACTTTGTGAGTCTACGTATGTACGTACGTTAAACTTCTTTCGCACCGTACATAGCCAACAGTGCTAAACGGAGGATGGGTGAGTGTGTGGGTGGGTAACTATGTGAGTGACTTTGTGAGTCTACGTATGTACGTACGTTCAACTTCTTTCCCACCGAACGTAACCCAAACGCGCTAATCGGATCGTGCTGGTAGCGGTTACCGGGTTAGCGGTTGTCGCTGAGCAACCCTACAGGTTGCAGTGTCCTCCGTGGTTGACGCCCTCCTCCGCAGAGTTGCAGTGGCAGGCACCGCGGTACGGACCCAGCACACCTGGGTTCGACTCCCAGACGTGATGCTGGACATCGGCACCAAGTGGTATCTGTACCTTCCCGTGGGCCTCCCCCTAGGTTAACTCGGCCTTAAATTACCAGCTGGTGTATTGTGCACTGGAGAGAAGCAAAGGTGGCCGGACCAGAGCTACAGTATCACCCCCCCCCCCCCTTCCCTGCCTTCTTTTTGCCAGCCTTAATAGGTGCTCGCAAACAGCACCAGAACCCATGCTGTACGAGGCTCTCTCTCTCGAGAGAGAGTGTGTGTGATCGTGTCTATGTGCGCCTACGTGTACGCGCGCAGGGCTGTGGTGCGCGACGCTCGTTGTCTTTGTAAGACGGTGCGGCGAGTCGGTCTTCGCTGGGGATCGGTGCCAGGGAAGGCCGCTGCTTCCCCTCGCACACTCGGCTCGGCCCACTCCAACTCCCCCTCCTCAAACGAGCGCGTTCAACAACATTGTGGGTGTGCGTACGCGCGCAAAGTGGCCGGAGGCTAGCACAGCTGGGGATTATTGAATCCATCTGTGCGGAGGTCCGAGTGCTACCCCCACCGCCCGACGTGTGCGTTGATGGGTTGTCTGCGGGGGGGGGGGGCGGAACTCTCACGCGATGGCATTCGTGGACAAACGCCCCCAATGCAGCAGCAGCAGCAGCAGGACCCCACCTGAGAAGCAAAGACTCGTGCGAGGCTTTCCCCAACATAGAGGCTGCGAGTGTGCGGCAGCTCGCGAACAAGGGGATTGACAGGACGGGTGCAGAGGATTCGTTGGGACGTTTGTTGCGAGCCGCTGTTAGGTAGAGACGACGTCGTTTGGCAATGCCGCACGGGCGGCGATGCACGTGCCCGAACGTGAAGCGAGCGCACGAAGACAAAGATCCCCCATATAGCCTTAGCAGACGTGGGCCAAGTGCTGTTAGCGAGCGCCGATGAAGGCCGGTAGGGCACACACGAGGGGGTGGGTGGCCAGCACCACGCCCGCCGTTGCCCCCCAAGTGGCGGTGTGCACGCCCCGGAATCTCGTGCGAGGCCGAGTCGGCCTCTAGTGAGGACGCGCCGAGCACCGCAGGCCGCCAGCAAGCGCTGCGGATGAAGCCCTCGCAGGCTGCGGAGCCTCTGGTGCGATCAGCGCCGCGTCCTTGGTTTGAGTTTCCTCCCGGAGAGCCGCCGCGGTGCCAGGTCACGGGTCGTGGGGGGTCGCGGGGGGTCGCGGCGGTGCCGGGTCGCGGCGGGTCGCGGCGGTGCCGGGTCGCGTCTGCCATGCGGTGGGGACTCGCGTGGCTTGTGGTAAAATACAACTGGGGGGCATCTGATAAGGGGGCTGGTCGGTGTTGGAAAAACTCGCCACGTGACACACCCACGCGTGTGGATGAGCTACTACTACTACTGTTATTATTTTGTTGTTGTTTAAAGTACCCGCCCGCCGCGTTCGCATTTCCCCGTCTTGATTGCGGGCCGCACGGGGACTGGGTTCACGTCTACGCCGAATGTCCGGTGCCCCCGGGGGAGCGAGAATCCGCCCAGCGCCCTCCGGTGTCGTGAACAAACCCTGCGCGTGCCGAGCGGTGCCGAATCGTGCACCTGTCCCTGGGGGGGGGGGGGGGTTATTTTTTACAACGGAATACAAAAATAAACTTGTTTCTCTTTATTTTACCAAACTGACGGGAGCCTTGGATTTGTTTTCGCAGCGCGAGCGCCGAGCACAGACACCTCGCGGCCAGCGAGAGGCGGTGGCGGGGCTCTTGAGAGTTGGAGCGACGGCCTCGTCAGAACTTTGTGTTGGGAAGAGGCGATGGCGGAGATGGGTAGGAATGGAATTCCGAAGTGGATCCGCCTGGTGTGAGGGAATGTGGCGGGAAGAGAAGGGGGGGGGGTGACCTGAATTGTGGTGAGTGTGTTGGTGTGGCCTCGATTGTGGTGAATGAAGTGGTTGAGCGAGTGTTGTTGTGGCCTCAATTGTGGTGAGTGAACGGGTGAGTGAGTGTTGTGGCGTGTATTGTGGTGAGTGGAGGGGTTTAGCGAGTGTGTTGTGGTGGTCTGCAGTGTGATGGTTGAACACACCACGGTATAGACGGGGCTAAACAGTGTCTAGTCGACCGAGTGAGCGAAGTTTAACAGCAACAGTCGCCACGGCAGGAGCGCTGAAAGAGTGACAAGGGAGCGACTGGCTGCCGCTGCTGCCGGTGCTGGGTCATCATCATCACCACGACTGCTGCTGCCGCTTCACTCTGAACCCGAACTGCGGTGCAGCAGTGTAGGAGGGAGCAAGGGGCACCGCCCCACGTGACAGCAGCGGCGGCAGCGGCGGCGGCGGCGGCGGCGGCGGCGGCGGCGGCGGCGGCGGCGGCGGCGGCGGCGGCGGCGGCGGCGGCGGCGGCGGCGGCGGCGGCGGCGGCGGCGGCGGCGGCGGCGGCGGCGGCGGCGGCGGCGGCGGCAGCGGCGGCAGCGGCGGCAGCGGCGGCAGATTGTTCAGCGTGATCACGCAACACAAAGCCCATCTTGCTCACGTGCTCACTCGATGCCTCCTGTCAGATCGTTCATTGTGCATCGTCTGTTGTGATCTGGAACTTTGCAAGGGGATGGAGTGGGGGGGGGGTGATCACGAGGCTACCGGTCTACTGGGCTGCGAGGTGTGTGTGTGTACGTATGTTGAACTTCTTTCGCACCGTACGTAGCCAACCGGGCTAGTCGGAGGTGCGTGGGAAGGACAACACAAACTGAACACCAAAACGCAGTTTTAATAGAAATTAGTTATCAACCTAGAAGTGGGAGTACAGCAAGCAGGTTTGAGAATACGTACGATGCAAACAGACCGTGGCTGAGAGAAATAATCAATGGCCCGGCATCCTGAAGCAGGAACTCTCCTTGTGGGTTCTCAAAAGCGTTCTAGACTTTTGTGCACAACTTGTGGCGAGACACGTGATCGGTGTACCTGTCGAGTGATCCATCGCTGCGCCTCGTCATGCCGATGATTTACCCAGAGTAATGTCTTTGCAATGACTAACCGAAGTCGTAGAATTCTCAATATAGTGGAGCTTAACCAATTTAAGTGCAGATACCAACATTTTAAATTACGGGCTTGCGTGTGTGTGTGTGGGTGTGTGTGTGTGGGTGTGTGTGGGTGTGTGTGTGTGTGGGTGTGTGTGTGTGTGGGTGGGGAGCGGTAGTGTAGCGGTTAGCGCGCTGCGCTATGAACCTGGCGACCCGGGTTCGATTCCCGCTCACGGCTAACACCAGTGACGATTATCTGAACCGGTCCTGGGCCTCCCCTAGGTCGACTCAGCCTTAAATGAGTACCTGGTGCGGTGTGTAAACATCGCCACTGGGGAGACAAAGACGGTCGGGCGTGGTGCTGGCCACCCACCCCCTCGTGTACCGTTCCGGCCTTCATAGGTGCTCGCTAACAGCACTTGCCCCTACAGTCTGTTAAGGCTATACGGGGGATCTTTGTGTGTGTGTGTGTGTGGATGTGTGTGTGCGTGTGCGTGTGTGTGTGCGTGTGTGTGCGTGCGTGTGCGTGTATGTGTGTGTGCGTGTGTGTGTAGTGTGTGCGTGTGTGTGTGTGGGTGTGTGCGTGTGTGTGTGTGTAGTGTGTGCGTGTGTGTGTGTGTAGTGTGTGCGTGTGTGTGTGCGTGTGTGTGTGCGTGTGTGCACTCATTGGCGACTGCGTTGCGGTCAGCGCACTGCGCTATGAACCCGGCCCCGAGGGCGATTCCGACTCATGGCCAACACCGGTGACGATTATTTGAACCGGTCCTGGGCCTCCCCTAGGTCGACTGGGCCTCAAATGAGTACCTGGTGCGGTGTATAGTAAATATCGCCACTGGGGAGACAAAGGCGGTCGAGCGTGGTGTTGGCCACCTCCCCCCTGGTGTGCCTTGCCGGCCTTCATAGGTGCTGCTCCCCAAAACAGGTGTTTTGGGTTAGATTGTGTAAATATAAAAATGTGTTGTTAAACCCGCCACCACCCGACACAGCCAATGAGTCAGGTTTGTCACGTCAACAGAACGTGTCAATTCGTCACCAGTACAGCAACACCGGTGGTTTGTTGGAGAGCAAAGCCACAACATTTACTATCTGAGTACGACGTTTCGCCAGTAATTACGACTCGTTTCATCAGGCAACAGCCAGAATTGTGTAGAAATCCTCCCGATTCGTTCCTTACATAGCGGGAGAGATGAGATGACGTCACTTGCGCGAAGTGCTGCTCGCTAACGGCACTTGCCCCAACAGTCTATGAAGGCTACACGGGGATCTTTGTTTGTGTTGTTGGTAGTCATTGGTGACCAGGCTGGCACCAACCCACCACGCTGGAGAAGCCCTCTTTATTGAAGCCCTCTTTATTGAAGCCCTCTTTATTGAAGCCCTCTTTATTGAACCCCTCTTTATTGAACCCCTCTTTATTGAAGCCCTCTTTATTGAACCAGGGATTCAAACTCGGATCTCAGCGGTGACTGATCGGCGGATCTGATCCACGAGGCCTGAGCCACAACCTGGCCACCGGCAAATGGAACGTGGCCGATTGACAGCTCTCGTGAGCGCCAGTTAGCCCCGGTGAATAATTGTCGTCGTCTTAGCTTCATTAAAAAAAAAACCTCAACACCATGCATGGGACCTGCAGTAAAAAAACATAAAAAAGAGAGAGAGATCTGCAAGTCATGGACCGCTCGCGTTTGCCCTTCCGGGCGCTGCTGCCGGCGATCTTGGTCCCCGTGACCCCGAGGTGGAAGTGGTTCCTTGACGGGGAGGCTGCGGCTCGAGTTCGAGACGAAAAGCGCATTTCCAAACCGACGCGGGCACGCAAACATCTCCCGCATGTGAGACCAACTGAGAGATGTTAACCCATAATATCGGGATTTTTGTGGGTTAGTTCACTACACGATCTCACCCAAAAAAAACTTATATTATGGATGATATTGGTCGCGAAAGCCAACGTGTTAAACTCAGAGATTATTGTTGTTGTCCGTGCGGTGCTTTGAAGCCCTTTGTTGGGTCAGCTGCACCTTATAAAATAACTTAAACAATAACAACAATAACAACAACACAACAATGAGAGGTGGCTTCGTAATGGCTGCATCAACGAGACGGAGCCAGCAACGGCCAAGAACCCTGGCTTCAAATCTGTGTCTCAAGCCCCTCCGTGATTAAACCTCAACTAGTGGCAAGCACGTGCGCACATAACGACGACGCGCGTGGCCTGTTTAAAACAAAAAAGCGACGTTTTGGGCAATGGCCCTTCTTAGCTTCGCGCAGAGGCCTCTCCTCTCGAGTGTTCTATGACGACCACCTGTGCACCGCTCCTGCCAGGCGCGAGACGAGGCCGGGCGCGGGGTCGACCACCTCGCTGGCGGCCTCGGGCCCGATCGCCAGGCATGGCTGCAACGCAATGCACACAAAACGAGATCATACTTTATTTTGTTCCGCTTGGCTCCGTTCCAGCTCCGTTCCGGCTCCGTTCCGTTCCGTTTTTGGCTCTGCACGACTTTTTTTGGGACTGCACTCCCCGCTCTCGACATTCGAACTTATTTTTTTAAGTTTAGGATCGCCACGCATGAGACGAGCGCCCCTCTACCCGGGGGGCCGTGATCCAACGCCCCCCCCCCTTCCCCCCGACTGTGGAGAGGCGACTTGTTGAGGCAACCTGAGAAGAAGTTCTGTGATGTCATCATCGGGGACCATTCTTTGGCACAAGCGTGGCGCTCTGCTGACCCTCTCTGTCGCCGCGACACCGACAACACTCACCCAGGTAGATCATTTGAGGCTGAGTCTACCTAGGGGGAGGCCCAGGACCGGTTCAGATATTTGTCACTTTTATTGGCCGTGGCCGGGAATATAACTCTGGATGCCAGGGTTCGTAGTGCAGCGTAGCGCTAACCACTGCACCACCGCTCACCCACATACAGGGACATACTCACATACCTGGGCACGAACACGCGCGTACCTATGCTGTACACACACACACGCCTGTGCACACACACACACCTGTGCACACACACACGCCTGTGCACACACACACACGCCTGTGCACACACACACACCTGTGCACACACACACACCTGTGCACCCACACACCTGTGCACACACACACGCCTGTGCACACACACACACACCTGTGCACACACACACACGCCTGTGCACACACACACGCCTGTGCACACACACACACCTGTGCACACACACGCCTGTGCACACACACACGCCTGTGCACACACACACGCCTGTGCACACACACACACCTGTGCACACACACACACGCCTGTGCACAAATGTGCTGACACTTGTGCAACCACCTCTCCCACCTCCATAGCCGTAAACAGGCGTTTGGGGCAAGCGGCGTTCGCGCGCACCCATGAACGCAGACACACACACGTGGTCACACACACACGTGGTCTCACACACGCGTTGCATCTATAAACGCACATCTGTACACTAATATGCTGACAGTCACACACACACACACCTATAAACACAACCTATAAACACACACGTGCTGACACGCGCCCAGGTGCAGTCTTGTGACTGCAGGCGACCCGCCAGCTCTGTGTGTGTATATAAGGCCCCAGTCCCCACTCAGTCCCAGGTACGACAGGGTGCGGGACTCACCAGGAACTCACCTGTTCTTCAGAAGCCTTCTCTACTCCACGACAGGTAAGGATGGGTCCTCACTTGATTTGCTTTTCAGTCAGCTGAGGATCCTCTTCACGATTTACAACGGCGTCCACCGTGCATTCGATCCGCCGTGTTCCCAACGGGGTTCACGGCGCAACCGTCGAGGAGATGATCCGACGCAGGCGGCAGCTCTGAGCGTCTCGTCTCGTCGTGATGGGTCGCGGCAAATAAGCGGGCGGCGAGTTTGAATGTGGGCGGTGGAGGGGGACCGTGAGGACGATGCACGGGAGGGGATGTTGGGCGAATCTGTGATGCGTGAATTCGTTGTCAAGGCAGAGTTGTGATGAATAAGAATGCGGTTTCACCCTGTCTGGCAATAACACAGGAGGTGATAAGAGGTCCAAACAGCAAATAAGATGTGACTATTGCAAGGAATCAAGTCCGCATTAGCCACACGTCCTTGTGCTAAAACGTGCAAACAAAGTTGCTCTGATAATTAATAAATGCATTGTCTTTGAAGTTAATAGAAGCACAATCGACGAGAGCAAATTATGATGATGAATGGATAGATGGGGAATGAGTGATAGCCATGGAGAGAGGTGTTGAAGAGGACGAGGGAACGGTGGTGGTGGTTGTAAGGGGGGAGATGAAGGGGTCGTGGGGTGAGCGAGATGGTGCGGAGCGGGAACTCGTGAGCGAAGATGACTACTGAACGTAAAATGGTGCTGCTATTAAAGCTATTACAACAACTATAAACTATTTGTTTTATTTGACTAGGTAAAGGCCCACTGAGCTATGTAGATATCTTCCAGAAGCTCTCGCACATGATAGCTCAATGCGGTATCACCACGGGGACATTCATCGCAGCCGCCACACGCTCTGGACGGGACTCGCAGAAACTGAAAATCGGAGCAATTTGACCAGAGGGGGTTCCCCAAAACCTGGAGACCTCAACCAGAGCAAGATTCAACTCGTTTCAAAATACTGAGTCGAGCTAGGGGAGACAAAGGCGGCCGGGCGTGGTGCTGCCCACCTCCGCCCCGGTGTGCCACAGTGCCGGCCTTCACAGGGGCTGCTCCTCGCTAACAGCGCTTGCCCCAACAGTCTGTTAAGGCCGCTGCCTTGCGTGGAGCGGTGGTGCAGCGGTTAGCGCGCTGCGCTTAGGAACCCGGCAGCTCATCCCGGCTTCAGACCCGAATAATAAAACAGCAACAGCACCCCCCCCCCCCACAACTTAAAATGGAGGTCAAACGAGCTGCGTGGACATCACAGCAGCAAGTTGGTTCTGCTGTGCAGGGTGTCCGATAAGTCGGGGTTCATTTGGCAAGAACCACAGCTCTGTGCTGTTGGCTCGCGGTCTGGATGCAGTCTGCTAAAGTCAACAGCGACCTCACTCCGATCTGGACTCGTCCTTCCTTACTACTCGGAGACATCTTGGGCCTGCATAAACAAACACGAAAGACGACTTTGTTATTTCCCCCCTAAGATTCCAGTCTTGTGGGCCACCCTGTCGAGTGGCACTGATTTCATCCCTCGGAACGCGTGGGTTTGGCTTCACTCACGCGGGGAACCTCAGGGCCACTGAGATAAAACTTGTTGACTGATGCTACTGGTGGTGATGATGCTCGCGATAATGAGGTCGCTGTCTCTGATGATGCTTCTCGTGATACTGTTGGCTGCTGATGATTATTGATTACTGATGGCGATGTGTTGTTTATTATGATGGATTAATGATTGTAACGGGTCAGTTATAAATGATTTATGGCGGTGGACTGGTGATGGTGGAGTGCTGATGGTGGAGTGGTGATGGTGGAGTGATGATGATGGTGGTGGTGGTGATGATGGAGTAGTGATGGTGGTGATGGTGGAGTAGTGATGGTGGAGTGATGGTGGAGTGATGGTGGGTGGTGGAGTGATGGTGGAGTGGTGATGGTGGAGTGATGGTGGAGTGATGATGCTGACGCTGATGCCACTGGCGGTGATGGCGCGGTAGAGTCAACTCCAGGATGCTGCTTCGTGTCACGGCACTCGCCGCGCTGTTGGCGCTCACTCAGTCGCTCAGCGTGGAGCAGCTCGAGTGGGAGTCGTGGAAGACTCACCACGGTGACGCTCACCACCTCGCTCACCACTCACCACCTCGCTCACCACTCACCACTCACCACCTCGCCACCTCACTCACCACTCACCACCTCGCTCACCACTCACCACCTCGCTCACCACTCACCACCCCGCTCACCACTCACCACCTCGCTCACCACTCACCACCTCGATCACCACTCACCACTCACCACCTCGCTCACCACTCACCACCTCGCTCACCACTCACCACCTCGCTCACCACTCACCACCTCGATCACCACTCACCACATCACTCACCACTCACCACCTCGCTCACCACTCACCACCTCGCTCACCACTCACCACCTCGCTCACCACCTCGCTCACCACTCACCACCTCGCTCACCACTCACCACTCACCACCTCGCCACCTCACTCACCACTCACCACCTCGCTCACCACTCACCACCTCGCTCACCACTCACCACCTCGATCACCACTCACCACCTCGCTCACCACTCACCACCTCGCTCACCACCTCGCTCACCACTCACCACCTCATTCACCACCTCGCTCACCACTCACCACCTCGCTCACCACTCACCACCTCGCTCTCCACCTCGCTCACCACTCACCACCTCGCTCACCACTCACCACTCACCACCTCGCTCACCACTCACCACCTCGCTCACCACTCACCACCTCGCTCACCACTCACCACCTCGCCACCTCGCTCACCACTCACCACCTCGCTCACCACTCACCACCTCGATCACCACTCACCACCTCGCTCACCACTCACCACCTCGCTCACCACCTCGCTCACCACTCACCACCTCATTCACCACCTCGCTCACCACTCACCACCTCGCTTACCACTCACCACCTCGCTCACCACCTCGCTCACCACTCACCACCTCGCTCACCACTCACCACCTCGCTCACCACTCACCACCTCGCTCACCACTCACCACCTCGCTCACCACTCACCACTCACCACCTCGCTCACCACTCACCACCTCGCTCACCACCTCGCTCACCACTCACCACCTCGCTCACCACTCACCACCTCGCTCACCACTCACCACCTCGCTCACCACCCACCACTCACCACCTCGCTCACCACTCACCACCTTGCTCACCACTCACCACCTCGCTCACCACTCACCACCTCGCTCAGACTCACCACTCACCACCTCGCTCACCACCTCGCTCACCACTCACCACCTCACTCACCACCTCACTCACCACTCACCACCTCGCTCACCACCCACCACTCACCACCTCGCTCACCACTCACCACCTCGCTCACCACCCACCACTCACCACCTCGCTCACCACTCACCACCTCGCTCACCACTCACCACTCACCACCTCGCTCACCACTCACCACCTCGCTCAGACTCACCACGGTACCCCTCACCACCTCGCTCACCACTCACCACTCACCACCTCGCTCACACCACCCAGCTCACACTCACCACCCAGCACTCGTTTGACCCCTGTCTGCCTATGCAACTAGGAGTTGTGTTTAGATGTTCAAACGCCAAATAGATGATACCTTTTGCAAGGCATCAAATCTGCATTAGCCACACACGTTACTTGTGGCAAAACATACAAATTAGCATGATCTGATCATGTTATACGAATTGTCTTTGAAACTGACACCAGAGACAGCAGCTTTCTTTATGGCCAAGTCTCACCGCCAGTGTTAGACCAGAGAACAGCACAAGGCGAACAGGACAAAGACTGCTCGTAACATTAACACTGACCCTAACCACTGACCCTAACACTGACCCTAACCACTGACCCTAACCACTGACCCTAACCACTGACCCTAACCACTGACCCTAACACTGACCCTAACACTGACCCTAACCACTGACCCTAACCACTGACCCTAACCACTGACCCTAACACTGACCCTAACCACTGACCCTAACACTGACCCTAACACTGACCCTAACCACTGACCCTAACCACTGACCCTAACCACTGACCCTAACACTGACCCTAACCACTGACCCTAACACTGACCCTAACACTGACCCTAACCACTGACCCTAACACTGACCCTAACCACTGACCCTAACACTGACCCTAACACTGACCCTAACACTCACCCTAACCACTGACCCTAATACTGACCCTAACACTGACCCTAACCACTGACCCTAACACTGACCCTAACCACTGACCCTAACACTGACCCTAACACTGACCCTAACACTGACCCTAACACTGACCCTAACACTGACCCTAACCACTGACCCTAACACTGACCCTAACCACTGACCCTAACACTGACCCTAACACTGACCCTAACACTGACCCTAACACTGACCCTAACCACTGACCCTAACACTGACCCTAACACTGACCCTAACACTGACCCTAACACTGACCCTAACACTGACCCTAACCACTGACCCTAACACTGACCCTAACCACTGACCCTAACACTGACCCTAACACTGACCCTAACACTGACCCTAACCACTGACCCTAACACTGACCCTAACACTGACCCTAACACTGACCCTAACACTGACCCTAATACTGACCCTAACACTGACCCTAACACTGACCCTAACACTGACCCTAATACTCACCCTAACACTGACCCTAACACTGACCCTAACACTGACCCTAATACTCACCCTAACACTGACCCTAACACTGACCCTAACACTGACCCTAACACTGACCCTAATACTGACCATAATACTGACTCTAACACTGACCCTAACACTGACCCTAACACTGACCCTAACACTGACTCTAACACTGACCCTAACACTGACTCTAACACTGACCCTAACACTGACCCTAACACTGACCCTAACACTGACCCTAACACTGACTCTAACACTGACCCTAACCACTGACCCTAACACCGACCCCAACAACACTCGGACCCGCTCACAGTGACCCCAGCACCCGACCCCCCTGGTACCCGCGCTGACCCTCTGACCCTCACCCCCTTGCACCCCGCCCCCACCTCCACCTCGGACCGTGACCCCCCCCCCCCCCCCCCCCGCTGCTGGCAGGCAAGAGCTATGAGAGCGAGCAGGTGGAGTCTCTCCGCCAGCAGGTCTTCCAGTCCAACCTGCGCCTCGTCCTGCAGAGCAACCTCCTGGCCGACCAGGGCAAGGTGTCATACCGCCTGGAGACCAACAAGTTCGCCGATCTGGTGCGCTGTGCTGCTGCTGTGTCTGGTGGTGATTGTGTTTGTTGTTGTGAGCCTCCAACTACGGGGTAAAGGCATCCTCCAATTCCCTCCACTCCTCCTATGGGTCTCTGTGTGGTGAGTCTATGGGTCTCTGTGTGGTGAGTCTATGGGTCTCTGTGTGGTGAGTCTATGGGTCTCTGTGTGGTGAGTCTATGGGTCTCTGTGTGGTGAGTCTATGGGTCTCTGTGTGGTGAGTCTATGGGTCTCTGTGTGATGCGTCTATGGGTCTCTGTGTGAGTCTGTGGGTCTCTGTGTGAGTCTATGGGTCTCTGTGTGGTGAGTCTATGGGTCTCTGTGTGATGCGTCTATGGGTCTCTGTGTGAGTCTGTGGGTCTCTGTGTGGTGAGTCTATGGGTCTCTGTGTGAGTCTATGGCTCTCTGTGTGAGTCTGTGGGTCTCTGTGTGAGTCTATGGGTCTCTGTGTGGTGAGTCTATGGGTCTCTGTGTGGTGAGTCTATGGGTCTCTGTGTGAGTCTATGGCTCTCTGTGTGAGTCTGTGGGTCTTTGTGTGAGTCTATGGGTCTCTGTGTGGTGAGTCTATGGGTCTCTGTGTGATGCGTCTATGGGTCTCTGTGTGAGTCTGTGGGTCTCTGTGTGGTGAGTCTATGGGTCTCTGTATGGTGAGTCTATGGGTCTCTGTGTGGTGAGTCTGTGGGTCTCTGTGTGATGCGTCTATGGGTCTCTGTGTGAGTCTATGGCTCTCTGTGTGAGTCTATGGGTCTCTGTGTGGTGAGTCTGTGGGTCTCTGTGTGATGCGTCTATGGGTCTCTGTGTGAGTCTGTGGGTCTCTGTGTGGTGAGTCTATGAGACGATGAGACCTATGACTAAGTTGGCTTCGAATGTGCGGGGGGGGGACAGAAAACAAACGAAAACACTAAAAAGCTGCCTGAAATAAATGAGCGTGTCAATGGAGATGATTTACAAGTTCATCGGCTCCCAGTGGCTGCAGGATGCGTGTCGAGGCACGGCGTTGGTCGTGCTCGAGGTGGCGTGGCCCACGGCGCCGTCGTCTGGGCCACAATTTCCAGACATTTACCCGAAAGTTCCCGGATTGATCCGGGCAGACAAAGAAACGATGATGGGGAACTCCTCGCCGGTTGGGATGCGGTGTTGACTCGGGATCTGCGATGGGTCCCTCCCTCCCCCCTGCCTCCTTCACCCTCCCTCCCCCCTACCTCCCCCTACCTCCTCCCTCCCTGCCTCCCCCCTCACTCCTCCCTCCCTCCTCCCTCCCCACCTCACTCACCTACCCCCTCCCTCCCACCTCCCTCCCTCACCCCCTTAACCCACCATTCCTCACTCACCCCCTCACTCACCTCCCTCCCTCCCCCCTCCCTCCCTCACCCCCTCCCTCACCTCCCTCCCCCCTCCATTCCCCCCTCCCTCCATTCCCCCCCTCCCCCCGCGCCACCTCTGTCCGCCCACCCAGACGGGCCGTGAGTTCCGTGACCTCGTGGTGGGCCACTGCCTCCTGAACCGCACGCGCCGCGAGCCGCGCGCCCCCTCCACCTTCCTGGCCGCGCGGGACGCCGTGGCGCCGGCCAGCGTGGACTGGAGGGACAGCGGCTACGTGACCGGGGTCAAGGACCAGGGCCAGTGCGGCTCCTGCTGGGCCTTCAGCGCCGTGAGTGGACAGCGCCGGTCGCCCTGAGTCCGCACCGCGTGTCTACTCGCGTGTCTCTCCACCTTGTGTCTCCACCTTGTCTCTCCATCTTGTCTCTCCACGTGTGTCTCCACCTTGTCTCTCCACCTTGTGTCTCCACCTTGTCTCTACCCGCGTCTCTCCTCGTGTCTTTCCACGTGTCTCTCCACGTGTCTCTCCCCGTGTGTCTCCGTGTCTCCACCTGTGTCTCCACCTTGTCTCTCCACATGTGTCTCCACCGGTGTCTATCCACCTTGTCTCTCCTCGTGTCTCTCCTCGTGTCTCTCCACGTGTGTCTCCCCGTGTCTCTGCACCTGTGTCTCCACTTTGTCTCTCTCGGTGTGTCTCCCCGTTTCTCTCCACGTGTCTCTCCACGTGTGTCTCCCCGTGTGTCTCTACGTGTCTCTCCACGTGTCTCTCCACGTGTCTCTCCACGTGTGTCTCCCCGTGTGCCTCCACGTGTCTCTCCACGTGTGTCTCCCCGTGTGCCTCCACCTACAGCGGCTCGTCTGAGATGAGCGGCACAGGCGCGAGTCGTGGGGGTGGCCCCGGGCTGCGCGACCGCCGTGAGAGCCTCGTGTCCGTGTGCTGCCCCCCCCCCCCCCCCCGGGACAGACGGGCTCGCTGGAGGGGCAGCACTTCGCCGCGACGGGGAAGCTGGTGTCGCTGAGCGAGCAGCAGCTGGTGGACTGCTCGGGCAGCTTCGGCAACAACGGCTGCGAAGGAGGCCTCATGGACAACGCCTTCCAGTACATCATCGCCAACAAGGGCATCGACACGGAGGAGTGCTACCCCTACACCGCCATGGTGCGTGCGTGTTGGCACCGTAGGGGGCACGGGTGGTGCATCGGGCAGCGGTCGTCTCGGTCGGTCGACCCGTGGCACCTGCTGGGTCTCCCCCGTGACCTCCTGCCGGCGGGCGTTCTGACAACTTCACGTGGCCTCACCGTGCACCTAGCCTGGCACGAGCGCCGTGGTGTCGTCACCGCCACTCAGTGGCGAATGGCGGTGGTTGTACGCGTGCGAGTGTCCGTCGGTGTGTGCGTGTCGAGGACTCCCCAGATCTTCATCCTGACGTCCAGAGGGCCTCGTCCTGACGACATTTGACCTGGTTTTGAATCCACTGCTATTCCCCTCGATGATTGATGTCGCCGCCGCTGCTGCCGCCGTGACGATTGGTGCCGTGCGGTCCGGCGTGCCTCCGACGCAGGACGGAGTCTGCAAGTTCAAGCCGGGCTGCATCGGGGCGACGTGCACGGGCTTCGTGGACATCCCCTCGGGCGACGAGGCCCAGCTGAAGCAGGCCGTGGCGTCTGTGGGTCCCGTCTCCGTGGGCATCGACGCCAGCAATCCCTCCTTCCAGCTGTACGCCTCCGGTGAGCAGCGCGCCGGGTCCGTGCCGTGGTTTTGATGAACCGAGTGGACGTTGCCGATGCCCGGGTACCGGCGGCGTCAAGATCGGCCTCTGTGGAGGAGGAGGAGGCTCGTGAAGGACGCTGCTGCTGCTGATGGGCAGTTGGCGGTGCGAGTCGCCCTCACAACAATCACAACGGAGGGCGGCAGTGCGATGCTCACAACAACGAGCGGAGCGCCGGGTGGCTAAAACACAGCGAGTTGGCACAGTAGTGGGGGTGACACGATGACTGGCTGGCGTGGTCCTGGCCCCACACCACTTGCGTGACGTTGTGGCCTTAATAGATGGCAAATAACAACACTTACCCCAGCGCTACGCAGGTTACACGGAGGATATCTGGATTATTCTTGAATGTGTGTGTACACCTGTGTGTGTGTGTACACCGTGTGTGTGTGTGTCTACCCCTCCCCACCCACCTGCCCAGGCGTCTACGACGAGCCGATGTGCAGCAGCCAGCAGCTGGACCACGGAGTGCTCGCCGTGGGCTACGGCACCCAGGACAGCGCCGACTTCTGGCTCGTCAAGAACAGGCGAGGGCCCCGCGTCTCGTCCGTCTCCACGTTTCCCCCTCCGCACGCCCCCCCGATGTGCCCTCTCCACACGCTGTCCCGCATTTCCCCCGTGGCTCTCTTATACCCAATCGTCACGCCCTCCCCTCTATACACAGGGTGCTTAAAAAAATGCTAACACTTATATGGGACTATCGCTGTAACATGATAACAAGTGGATGTTGATAGCTTCAAAAAGTCAGTCTCCACTTGTTCGCCATCGTTGTCAACGCGTGCCTGGAATCTTCTCCAGGTGGTCTCCAGAGCCCAGAGGAGGCAGCACTTGTGTTCATGGTATTGTCGCACACTCTGAGAAGTGTTCACATCTTTTTGAAGCACCCCCCTGTGTTTCCCCGTGAAACAGAACTGATTCAAATGGTGCCGCTGCGTTGACAGTGGTGCTCAAGCACAATTGACAATAAACAACCTCCCAAGACATCCGCTCATGAAAACGAAACGCTCAAACAGTTGCCATTCGAAGGTGGAGTGTTATTGGCGAAAGTGTTCAATCATTATTTATCCCGCTGTTAACCCCCCTTCGACCTGTCTCCCCGTGTCCCTCCGTCCCCGCGAGCAGCTGGGGCGCGGACTGGGGCAGCAAGGGCTACATCCTGATGAGCCGCAACAAGAACAACCAGTGCGGCATCGCCACCGCCGCCAGCTACCCCTTGGTGTAAGCGGCGAGGTGAGGCGGAGACGCACGCTCCGTAGCCACGGAGAGTGGGGAGGCCTGTTGGTCGTTGCGCCTCTGGGTCTGCCCCTTGACCTCGTCCTGCTAGCAGCGAGCCGTGCGCACTTCACGTGACAGCCTCAAAGTGCACCTAGCCTGGCACGAGCGCCGTGGCGACGTCACCACCACTTAGTGGCGGTGTGGGGTCTGTGTGGTGCAGCTGCCAAAAAAGTGGGGAGCGGTAGTGTAGCGGTCAGCGCGCTGCGCTACGAACCCGGCGACCCGAGTTCGATTCCCGCTCATGACCAACATCGGTGACGAATATATGACGAGTATATGACCTGGTCCTGGGCCTCCCCGAGGTCGACTCAACCTTAAATGAGTACCTGGTGCGGTGTGCAAACATCGCCACCGGGGAGACAAAGGCAGCCGGGCGTGGCACTGGCCACCCACCCCCACGTGTGCCGTTCCGGCCTTCATAGGTGCTCGCTAACAGCACTTGCCCCAACAGTCGGTCAAGGCTATATGGGGAGTTTTTGTCTTTGGAGCATCTATCAGTCATCTTGGTCAGGCAATCCATGGCACCGGAGTCAGTTCCGACACATCACGTGGCGTCGGAGTGCACCTGACCTGGCACAGGCGGCATGGTGACATCACTGGCGCTTAGTGGCGAATGGTGGCAAGTGTATTGGAATGGATTGTTTTGACACTGGGAAGACAAAGACGGCCAGGCGATATGCCGACCACACCGCCTACTTTTGTGCCATGCTGGCCTTCATAGGTGCTCGCTAACAGTACTTGCTCCAACAGCATGCAAGGCTAAATGGGGATCTTGGTGTGTGTGTGTGTGTTCGGCAATATAGACACAAATGTATGTTGAGTATAAAAAAGCGCATGTCATTATTTTGTTTCAGATGAACCCAGCCAACAAATGCCTCCTGATCGGACACATCCAGAAGATTACACCAACACCTACACACATGTAACCCTCAATGAACATTCCATCACCATCAAGTCACCCCTATCTCCAACCTTTGAAAAGACCTATATACCCTTACGTGCTACCGAAGTGAATTGCTTTCCCCTGTAATGTGAAATAAAAAAATTCAAACAGATGAACTGTGCAGCCATGTGCGTTACTCCGAGCTCGTCAAGGCACACACACATTCACGCTGAAGGCCTCGATGTAATCTTCTACACCGAGCAAACACCCAGCACTTGCTGTTCATCTTGAGTGAGGAATGGACTGTGCCCAACCTCATCGCACGTCAGGCTAAGTAGGCTTTGAGCCTGGTTGGTGCTTGGGACGGGTGACCACCAGGGCTTGCCAGGTGTTGGAGGCGTGGGGCTGCGATATGGCCAGGAGTTGGTGGTGTTCTTCAGGGTGGGGACTAAAGCCTTGGGACATCGATGATGATGATGATGACGGACCAAGAGTATTTCACTTCAACGGGAACGTGTATAAATATAACGTAGTCTAACCATGTCATCATCAGCTGTGGACGAAGGCCTCTCCATGCCACCACCACCACCTCTCACGAAACTTGCATTTCAATAATCAGTCGAGCACTTTCGCACGAACTGATGTCATCGCTGCATCTCCTTCAGTGTATGGGCCCTCTCAGACGCGTTCTGTTTCTTGGCTGGCACGCTAACCAGGTCACCCTTCGCTTGCTTTGTTCAGACAGACTTTTCAACAACCCTCCAACATTCAAGTACATTCACATCAACGCAATGATATCCATTGCAGGTATATTTACCAAAAAGAAATGTATTTGATTCACATTCAGGAATGAAGCAAAAATTCCAGTTTGACAATTACATTTATTGTTATGCTCACTCATTGGCAATATAGCACAACAGCATTACACTCTTTAAAACATCGCCTTCTTTTTGCAATACCACACGAATGGGAAGCTCTGGATTCGAAGCCAGGAACTCGGTGGCTTTGACGCGGCCATTAGGATTCCTCTGAAACCACCCGAACCACTGAGAGTGGGGAAGATGTTTTGGGTTGGCGTCACTTCAGATGACATCCCAGGTGTCCTTAGCTCTCAGAAGGCTCTCCTCCTCCGTAGCTCCTCTCTCTACGAGCTGCCACGTCCCGGATGATCGCTGCGAAGAACGAGAACAACCCAGGCTTGTGAGCTCTTCCGAAAATGTGTGGAAGTCTCTCCTGACTCTCACCTCAAGAGGGCGTGCTGCCATCGCGGGCTTCAACATCCCCTACCCTCTATGCACTGAGATCCACAGACTGAATAAGTACCAACTTGGTCCTGACAAACGCAGCAAACTGAGAGAATGTACATGTGTATGTAGGGTGTACAGGTGTATATGTTTAACGCACGTAACTTGTGGATATACCGTGTGTATAAGTACCGAATGTGTATGTATATATACGTGTGTATGCCTGCGTGTATGTGGGTTCACGTGGTGTATCGGCCAGTCATCTCAAGTCAGTCAACCCATGGCACCTGGGTCGGTCCTGTGACCTTCTGCCAGCGGGCGCTTGACACTTCAAGTCACTGCCGCTTAGTGGCAAATGGCGATTATTGTGTTGTTGTTGTGTGCACTTTGTTTGTAGATTTGTATTGATGTATTGTAGGTGTTTGGCTGCTCACAGTCCAGGAGAGCTCGGGCCTCCAGTGCTTTATGGAGCTCTGCCTCCACGGCGTTCATCAGCCAGGGCATGAACGCATTCTCCACATCTAGGGACACACGGGGAAACGTGGGGTCATCACACAGGGCAGTACAAAGAGCCCCGTATAACCTGTAGCAGTCCGTTGGGGCAAGCCCTGTTCGCGAGTAGCATCTATGAGGGCACTCGAGGGGGTGGGTGGCCAGCACCACGCCCGGCCGCCTTTATCTCCCGAGTGGCGATGCCTACACACCGCACCAGGTACTCATTTGAGGCCTAGTTGACCTATGGGAGGTCCAGGACCGGTTTCAGATAATCGTCACCGGTGTCGACCGTGAGCGGGAATCGAACCCGGGTCGCCACGCCACAGGGCGGTACAACGACAGACGGATGGATGTATGGGGAGGCACAAGGGAACGCACACGAGGGAGACGTGTGGACGGAGGCACCGCAACAGAATGAATTGCGACTGCCAAACCCGCTGCTAAAGTGGCGGCGCCACCTCTCCTCACGGCGCACGGGGGGAGGGAAGGGGGGGGGGGTTAATTGATTGGGCGGTGCTGCCACGACGGTCGGACGCGCGGCGTCGCGCTCCCCCGCGGTCATCCGCGCACCCCTCTCGACGGGATCGTAGAAGTATCCCGTGTCGCGCAGCGTGCTGAACACGGCCGGGATGAGGTCGCCCAGATAGCGCTTGGCGAACGCCCGCGCCGCCACCTTGTCCGCCACCTCCTTCTCCTGCGCCACCACCTCCTGCTGCTGCCGCCGCCGGCGATCCTGCAAGGGGCGGCCGGGGGGGGGGGGTTTGGGTGACAGAGCTGTGGGTTAGAGTTCTCCCGTATGGGTGCCAGGCTGCAGTTGATCACTCTGGCCGGGCGGCAAGGGGCGCGAGGCCGCGTCACCTTCTCGGCGCGCAGCCTCCGGTCCTGCTCGTGGAGCCGCTGGGCCTCGGCGCGCTCGGCGTTGCGCAGCTCCAGGAAGGCGCGCTGCTGGGCACGCAGCGACGCCAGCTCCTCCTCCTCCATCACCTCCAGCAGCGACTGCTCCACCGTCTTGCCCACGAGCACCTCCACCAGGGGCCGTACCTCCACCTCAAAGTCAAACAGCTACGGTGCGCGGAAATCAGCCATACGTACAAACATATATATATAAACATGTATAAATAAATATAATACAGGGTGCTTCAAACAAATGTTAACACTTCTGAGAATTTGCAAACAGCACCACAAGAAATGTGCCTCCGGGCTCTGGAGACCACCGGGAGAATATTCCAGGTGTGCGTTGACAACGATGGCGAACGAGTGGAGACGCTTTGCCTTTCTGAAGCTATTAACATACATTTGTTATCACATTACAGTCTATTATCCGTTCTATTTTTCCAACAAAACGATAGTCCCATATAAGTGTTAACATTTTTTTTTAAGCACCCTGTATAACCGTACACACAGGATGCTAAATTATTAAGCGGTGCACCTCATTCGCATATCTGTCCTTCCACACAGGGGTGCAACTATGGCGGAGTGGGGAGGCTTTGTGGCAGCAGCGACACGCACAGGGGCCCAGTCGGCCGCTAGGGGCCCCCAAATCAAACAGGGAAACAAGTAATTAAATGTAAATAAATATTAAATAAACTTTTATAACAAGAATAATATATATATAGTTGTAGCCTACAAATTATTGTCTACGAGTTAAAAACATCCGCAGCTATTTCAGTTAAAAGTGAGTCGGAAGAAAGGGAGAGGGCCCACGGTGGTATCTTGCATAGCCCCCCCTCCCCCCCTGGGCCTGCCCCGTGACCTCCTCCTGCCAGCAGCGGCGAGCCGTCCGCACTTCGCGTGACGGCCTCCAAGTGCACCTAGCCTGGCACGAACTACCGTCGCGACGTCACGTCCACCTAACGGCGAATGCTTGGTTGTTGTGGCAAATGCACGTATATCGAGGTGTCAGTGTGGTGTCAAATGCGGAAGTATTTTTTTACACATCTCAAGTCAGCAACACGGCCTTGCTGGGAGTGCATCATTTCAGCAGCACTGGACTAGTTTTGACACACGGTGTATCACCAGCAGAGGAGCCATTGATTGCTTAAACGCAAATTGTGGTGAACCACGAGATATCTGCAGACAAGGACGCTTGCTGCCAGACATATATATTGGGTGGAGTGGTGATACAGTGGTTGGTGCGATGCGTTGTGAAGCTGCCTAACACGTAGTAGTAGGGTTTTCGCCACCAATATCCATAAGAGGTTTTATTTTCGTTAGATCGCGTAAATATAAATGTGTCGTTAAACCCTTCACTGCCAGACACAGCCAATTAGTAAGGTTTGACACTTAATAAAACGTGCCAATTAGGCAGTAGTTCAGCACACTGGTGTATTGGAGGGTAAACCCACAACATTTACAATTTGAGTACGATGTTTCGCCGGTAGTTACAACTAGTCTCATCAGGCGACAACCTATACGTCGTTCTCACGGCCAACACCAGTGACGATTATCTGAACCGCTCGGTCCTGGGCCTTCCCTAGGTCGACTCAGCCTTAAATGAGTACCTGGTACGGTGTGTAAACATCGCCACTGGGGAGGGGAGACAAAGACGGCCGGGCATGATGCAGACCACCCGCCCCCTCGTGTGCCGTGCAAGCCTTGCCCCAACAGTCTGTGAAAGGCTGTGTGTGCGTGTGAGTGGGCGTAAGTCGGCGTGCCTCGCCCGGCAGGATCTGCGTGGTGGCGTCGCGCCCGCTCTTAGCGGGGATGAAGAGAGGGCTAGCGGGGCGGTCGAGGAAGGCGTCCGTCTGACAGCCCCAGTCGCGCTCCTGCACACGGCCACTCAGCTCCTCCAGGTACAACTCTGCGTGCGAACGCAAAACACATACACGGTGCGTACACACGTCAATTTCCACCCGGGTGGGCAGTCCGGTGTGGCTCAGGCGCCAGGTTGTTTATCCGCTGCGTCCACGGTGCGGAGAATAAGGGCGCATGCGATGACCGCATCGTGAGCCCCCCCCCCCACTGCCCGTGGCCCTGCTTGGCCCCCGAGCCACATTCAGATTGTCAGAGCGCAGCGAGGCGCAGCGGAGCGTCGCAGTTTGGTTCCGGCTCGGCTTGGTAGGTAAATGGACAGCGGAAAAACACACCCGTGCCGCGAGGTGCCCCCCCGCGCTGGCCCTGCTCGTGCTGTGTCAGCGGAGAAGGGGGTCAAGAGGCTGCGAGAGAGAGAGACAACGCGCCCTCCCACCCCCCATCGTGCCCACCGGTCTGTACGTCGACGTGCTTGCGGCCCTCCACGGGCTCGGGGGAGAAGGGGCGCAGCGCGGCCTTGGCTCTCTTGCGCGCGAGGGCGCGCCGCCGCGACTCCTGCTGCCTCTGCAGCTCCACGGGGTCTGGCCCTGCCGACTGGATTCACAGGCAAAGACGAAGATCAACTCCCACCTTGTAGCCTTAACAGGCTGTTGGGGCAAACGCCGCTGGCGAGTAGCGCCGATGAAGGCAGGCGCGGCGCACGAGGGGGTAGGTGGCCAGAACCACGGCCGGCCGCCTTTGTCTCCCCAGTAGATTGTTTTTAAACACCGCACCAGGCTGAGTCGACCTAGGGGAGGCCTAGGACCGGTTAAGATAATATTCACTGGTGTCAGCCGTGAGCGGAAATCGAACTCGGGTCACCACGTTCGGAGCGCAGCGCGCTAATCACTGAGCCATCCACTAGTTTACCCAGGAGAGCCTCGCTGAGTCTATTAGACTATGCCAAGTTTGTCGCAGTCGGGGTCGCGATGTTACTGTGAAAACTCCCAATTGAGTCATTTGCAATTCATTTTTCAGCATTGGGATGTTTTGACAAATGAACGTATTGGCGGTACACCGGTGGTGCACGGCATAAAAATAAATCAAATTTCTTGTAATAATTATTTATTTTCCCGCGATTAGCAACCCCGGTCAGAAAATCTTGCGGGGTGATGGTGGTGCATCAACATCGGTTCTCGATGTTGATGATGATGTCGAAGCGGTCGTAAGACGGAACGTTTATACGAGCGGCTGCTCACGAAGAAGCTTCACAGTCTGTTGCCGTATAGCAGCACCCAGCCTGGTGACCATTGGCTTGCTCTGTGTTCCCAAGGCAGATTTGACTCACGCCATAGACTTGTTCGGACGGTTCCTCGATTCAATTCCAGAATAATTTCTTGGCGGACGGTGGTTTCAAAAGATGATGCCTCAAGTCACACGTTCGAATGGGAAAGCAGCTGCTGAATCGAAGTGCAACTTCTGATGGAGAAGTCTGCGGCTCACTCAAGGGGCAACAGCGACATAGTCAGACTGTTTGATGAAGACCGGCGTGTTGTTATGCTTCACCAGTGTACCACCAATACGTCCAAATACAGTACCAGTTACATTGTGTTTTGTTTAGCTATGGGAGGCATGCGGTTGATGGCAGTAGTCTAGCGGTGGTTGCAATATTGATGATGATGCTGACGATGTTGCCGCTGATTTATGATGGAAACAATCAGGGGCCGGCAAACCAAAATAACAAGGAGAGGCATTTTCTTCGGATTCGGAATATTTAAAAAAACCCTCCATATTTCCAGAGCCGCCAATGCGGTGTGAATAACGTCACGGAGCAGCAGTCCTTAAAGAGCCACCGCATGTGGCTCCGGAGCCGCAGGTTGCAGACCCCCTGGTGATGATGATCAGCACGGCACTGTTGTCGGCACTTCCGCTCTCGGTGATTGGCAATGATGGCAATGTTGAATGTGAGTGCGGGTATCGTCGATGGCCTCACCGTGGGCTGCAAGTGCTGCGCGTACGTGTTCCCACGCACAACGCGCCGGTCGTACATGATGTTGCCAAAGCGATCCAAGCCATCGTCCCTGCAACGTCACCACCACCACCATCGTCGTCATCATCATCCTCTCCCCAACATGGGGCAAAACAAAACAATATCTTACATCGCATTGTTTTCTCAAAAGCCAAAAGTGTCTCCCAGTTCAAAGGAACGACGTATCATGTCCGGCACTGCCAAATGTCAACGTAGCGTCCGACGTTGACAGCGGCCGACATTCACCGCCAAGTAGCTGTCACCACGGCGCATGTGCCAGGCTAGGTGCGAAACTTAGTTCGACATACACACACGCAAGAGGTCACGGGAGGGAGCCGTGCGTTATGGGTCACTTGATACGACTGGCAGGTGCTGTCCACTCTGCCACCTCGCTGAGAATTTCCTGTCCGGCGATGTTGGGACGGCGACCGCCAACTTGCCCAGCAGCTCTCGAATAATCCACCAAGACGGTGGCACTTGACCAGGAGCGTTCATTCACGAGCCTCCTCGTCCAGGGAGGCCAAACTTAACATCGCTGGTGCCGGTCACGGGTGACGGAATACAGAGATGGGGACTCACGGCTGGCATCAGTCAAGGATTTAGTCAAGGAGTGATGAGAGAGACTCACGGCTGGCATCAGTCAAGGAGTGGATATAGACTCACGTCTGCCTGTAGTGAAGCAGTGAAGTAGTGATGATAGAGACTCACGTCTGCCTGTAGTGAAGCAGTGATGATAGAGACTCACGTCTGCCTGTAGTGAAGCAGTGATGATAGAGACTCACGTCTGCCTGTAGTGAAACAGTGATGATAGAGACTCACGTCTGTCTGTAGTGAAACAGTGATGATAGAGACTCACGGCTGCCTGTAGTGAAGCAGTGATGATAGAGACTCACGTCTGCCTGTAGTGAAGCAGTGATGATAGAGACTCACGGCTGCCTGTAGTGAAGCAGTGATGAGACTCACGTCTGCCTGTAGTGAAGCAGTGATGATAGAGACTCACGGCTGCCTGTAGTGAAGCAGTGATGAGACTCACGTCTGCCTGTAGTGAAGCAGTGATGATAGAGACTCACGGCTGCCTGTAGTGAAGCAGTGATGATAGAGACTCACGGCTGCCTGTAGTGAAGCAGTGATGAGACTCACGTCTGCCTGTAGTGAAGTAGTGAAGCAGTGATGATAGAGACTCACGGCTGTCTGTAGTGAAGCAGTGATGAGACTCACGTCTGCCTGTAGTGAAGCAGTGATGATAGAGACTCACGGCTGCCTGTAGTGAAGCAGTGATGAGACTCACGTCTGCCTGTAGTGAAGTAGTGAAGCAGTGATGATAGAGACTCACGGCTGTCTGTAGTGAAGCAGTGATGATAGAGACTCACGGCTGCCTGTAGTGAAGCAGTGATGAGACTCACGTCTGCCTGTAGTGAAGCAGTGATGATAGAGACTCACGTCTGCCTGTAGTGAAGCAGTGATGATAGAGACTCACGTCTGCCTGTAGTGAAGCAGTGATGATAGAGACTCACGGCTGCCTGTAGTGAAGCAGTGATGAGACTCACGTCTGCCTGTAGTGAAGTAGTGAAGCAGTGATGATAGAGACTCACGGCTGTCTGTAGTGAAGCAGTGATGAGACTCACGTCTGCCTGTAGTGAAGCAGTGATGATAGAGACTCACGGCTGCCTGTAGTGAAGCAGTGATGAGACTCACGTCTGCCTGTAGTGAAGTAGTGAAGCAGTGATGATAGAGACTCACGGCTGTCTGTAGTGAAGCAGTGATGAGACTCACGTCTGCCTGTAGTGAAGCAGTGATGATAGAGACTCACGTCTGCCTGTAGTGAAGTAGTGAAGTAGTGATGAGACTCACGGCTGTCTGTAGGGGGCCCGCAGCGGCACGGGTCGCGGGCGGCTCGTGAAGGTGTAGTAGGCCTCGCTCTGGGGCTGCTGCGCTAAGAACGCCGCCATCTCCCTGCTGGGCGAGCGACTCGGAGCTCCACCAGAGACGACTCCCTCGGGAGGCGAACAGCGACGTGGACGTGAAGCGGAGCGACAGAGGAGATGAGAGAGGTGAGAGAGATGAGAGAGGTGAGAGAGGGGATGAGAGAGATGAAGGAGAGAGAGATGAGTGAGATGAGAGGTGAGATGAGTGAGAGACGGAGATGAGAGGGAGATGAGATGAGGGAGATATGAGAGAGATGACAAGAGAGATGAGAGAGGGGATGAGAGGTGAGTGAGAGATGTAGGAGAGAGCTTCTGGGGGTTGGATTCTTCAAAGAAGTTAAATTCTCAGTTGGGCCGCGGCCTTCCCGTCTCCATGGAGACCGACTGACGCACCGCTCCGCCGCAGGTAAATATAGCGCGCGCGCAAAACCGCGGGTTTATATTAAAGTTTACTAACTTGCACTACTAAATGCTGCCGCATACATATCTTCGTTCGTTTTGTTGTTGATTTTAAATGAATTATTTTTTAGTTTTCTCTCGGTTGTCCGGAACGGAGCCGCCTTCCCGCATATCGCTGCGCGCCGTCCCCGCAGTCTCAATCGGCCGGCGCTACTTTTGTGTACACAAGCCCCGTTGTTGCCAGGGGCGACGCGGGAACGTCAACAACAAAAACCGAAGCGGCGCGTTCGGTGGTTGCCCCGCGCTGATTCGCGCCCCCGCAGCAGATTCTAGATTTGAAGCTTTCGTGACTGCAAGGAATCATCTTCTTAGGTTTTTTCGGTAAAGTCACGTAGAAAGTAAAATAAAATAAAAACAAAAATCACGACGTTTCGGAGGCAACACAAGTCTCCGTCATCAGGTGGGACCGTCACAGCCAGATTAGCTGTATCAAGTGAGGCAATGATTCAAGATGTAATCCCTTAAAAGCGAGTTGAGGGGGGGAGGGAGAGGGAGGGGGGAGCTCATCAGACTATGGTAGCCAATGAAAGGAACGTATCGGGAGGGAGGGGGGGCGGGGCCAAAGGGTGGGCGATGGACGTGGAAGCGCTTGTGCCCCCCGCAGCAGCCCGATAACATTGGGGCGGCAGCCGCCGGTCTCCCGAACGCACATTCGGGAATTGTTGATCAATTTAAATGCGTTGTTAAAACAATGAGGATTGTGACTTTGTTTTTTACCCTTTCTGGCAATAAAACAGGAGGTGTGTTTATATGTTCAAACACCAAATTGATGATACATTTTGCAGGTCTGCTTTGACCACACGTTACCTGTGGGAAAGCATGCACACAAACATGCTCTGATAAGAATGGCGGGATGCATTGTTTATTAAACTGATCGTCCTCCACGAGAGACGGCAGACTTCTTGATGGCCAAGTCTCTGTCTCTGTGCCAGACCAGAGAACGCCAAAAGGCGAACAGCACAAAGACAATGCAATTATTGAGCAGTTCTATCTATGGGACCTTTTTTCCAGTCTCAAAATGATGAAACTTTAGTAGCTAATTCCCTCTTCCTGATGACGAACGCTTGTGTTGCGATCGAAACGTCGTTTTTTGAAAGTTTTTGTAATTTTCTTTGAACCTATCTACGTGACTTTACCGAAAGACCCAAAGAATATGATGAAACAGTGATAGGTTTACCTATAAATGCTCTGCGACGCTGCAGTGTCTTTGTCCCGTTCGCCTTGTGCTGTCCTCTGGTCTAACACTGGCGGTGAGACTGGGCCTTAAAGAAAGCTGTCCCTGGTGTAGACCAATCAGTCTCAAAGACAATGCGTATAACATGACCAGAGCATGTTTATTTGCCTGTGTTGCCCACAAGTAACGTGCGTGGTCGATGCAGACTTGATCCCTTGCAAGAGGTATCATCTCTTTGGTGCTTGAACATCTAAACACAACTCCTTTCTTATTGCCAAAAAGGGTCAACACCGATTCATGTTTCATCATTTTTGATACTGGCAAAACAAGGACCCATCGATATTGCGTCGTTGTTGTTGTTGTTAAGTAAATCTTGATTTGTTGTTAAGTAACGTTTGTTATTTGACAGTGAAGTTGATCGTTTTACTGGTAGGAACGAAGTGGACCAGACCACCAATAGATTATATCGTCCGACCGTTTGTCCGTCCGTCCGTCCGTCCGCGTCCGTTTGTCCGTCCGTCCGTCCGACAAGATGGCCGCCCGCTCCCCCTGCGCGCGTGTGTGTGTGTGCGTGTGTGTTTGCGTGCGTGCGTGTGTGTGCGTGTGTATGCGCGTGTGTGTGCGTGTGTGTGCGTGTCTGTGTGTGCGTGCGTGTGTATATGTGTGACTGTGTGCGTGTGTGTGCGTGCGTGTGTGCGTGTCCGGCCCACTCGAGCGGCGTGATGAATGGGCGCTATTGGGCTTCGGATCGTTATTCACGGCGAACTGGAAGCGTAGCAACACAACTTCATTACGTGTGCGTGTGCGTGCGTGCATGTATGTGTGTGTGCGTGCGGTGTGTGTGCGTGTGTGTGTGCGTGTGTACGTTTATGCGCGTGTGTGCGCGTGTGCGTGTGTGTGCGGTCGATATCCCTGTACCGGTATTAGTATTATTCCTACCAGCCCACCCCGCAGGGTCCTGTTATTGTTCAGTTAATTCGGCCCACCGAAGACTCGTGTCCCCTTCCGTCGTATCCCGTCTGTGGATATCAAAACAAACCTTGGGCGCTGCGTCTCATCATTCGGTAACTCGTTATTTTTTGCACGTACTATGAAGAAAAGGGCCATTGACCGAAACGTTGCCTATTATATATTTCCTTTTAAGGCTGACTGTGTTGGTGTTTAAATATATATATACAGGGACTCCCCTACTTACGGACGAGTTAGGTTCCTGAAGGCTGTTCGTAAGTCCATTCGTTCGTAGTCCAACTTCACTCCTGTCGATTCCAAACGTGTTGTACGGCATGTACACTAAACACGGGGAGTGGCTTTAAAAGTTGTATAATCCCCTGTAGATGCCACTGGTTCTTCATGTTCTGCAGATGTAGATGCCACTGGTTCTTCACGTTCTGTAGATGTAGATGCCACTGGGTCTTCATGTTCTGCAGACTTAGATGCCACTGGTTCTTCATGTTCTGCAGATGTAGATGCCACTGGTTCTCCATGTTCTGCAGATGTAGATGCCACTGGTTCTTCATGTTCTGCAGATGTAGATGCCACCACCGCCATCTATTGCACGGCGGTTGAACTTACGACTCTCGATCTGAACATGCAACTGGACATACGTACAGGTTTGTTCGTATCTCTGAAAGTTCGTAAGTCGAATATTCGTAAATAGAGTGCCTGTATTTTATAATCCGAAAGGTGAGTGTGTTGACCATATTCGTGTGAGGTTGCTGCGTCTTACTCTCCGGCGCATCTTATATTTGGGACAATAAACACGGCGACTGGAAACACTGCGAAGTTACACGCGGAGTGATTGTTTAACAACAACAATAACACAACACGGTATGTATGGAGATGGTTACTGTGAGTACATTTTTATTTATTTCGGTACTGCTAACAAAGTGTCAAAAACAGCCAGAGCGAATGCGAGCAGAGTATTAATCGAGCTGTGGGTTAAATGTTTAACGCACTCTGCGAGTGGATAAACTATCAAAGCATGATGAATATTTAAATAAAACAATAGTTTAGTGTATGGTTTCACTTATTTGGCCGCAATGAATGTCCACATCATGATGATAAGCCACTTCGTTGAGCTATCATTTGTGATAGCCACGTCGCTTCTGAAGAAAAGCGATATAGCCCTCACCTGGAAAAAATAGTTCAGTTTTAGTTGTTTTTTTGTTTAAATGAAAGCAATATTAAGTAATTAAAAACATGCCCCCTCTTACCGCATGTGTGTCCACATTGTTCAGGAAGATCACTAGGAGTAGAATGATGATAATAACGATAATGTAGAGACAAGGCCACCACATGGAACTCAACGCGCTGGGTGAAGTGGGAAAATGTACAAAATGCACCTCTCACATTACACCCCTCGAAAACACCGGTCGTGTCAGCATCGAACCGACCGCATCACGGAATCAACAGGCCGATGCGGACGGCTCCTTCATGAATGGTAAATTAGAGACAATCCAGCTACACAGGAATAAAGGAACGATAGATGTTAGGATAGTTTAGATGATGCTGTTGGTTAAACCAGGCTGTTGTGATGACAGCTGTTGGTTGTAACAGCCTGTTGTGATGACAGCTGTTGGTTGTGACAGCCTGTTGTGGTGACAGCTGTTGTGATGACAGCTGTTGTTTGAGACACGCTGTTGTGATGACAGCTGGTAGGTGCACGAGACGCGCTGTGTGGGGCTCTGTCAGTCCGCCTCTTGGTGGAACCTGAAGGCCGCCCGGTCCGGCCCCGCGCTGCAGTGGCGAGCGCAGCGTCGACGAACGCCCTCGCACAGGGCGCGGGGTCCGCACGCGAACACTCCGACCTCCACCCTGCACACACAAAGACAAAGACCCCCCGTATAGTCTGTAACAGACTGCTGGGGAAAGTGCTGTAAGCGAGCACCTATCGAAGTCGAAACGGCACGCAAGGGCACCATGCCCGGCCGCGTTTTGTCTCCCCAGTAGCGATGTGTACACACCGCACCGGATTACTCAGTTGAGGCTGAGGAGTGGCCCCGAACCGGTTCAGGGAACCATCACTGGCGAACCAGGGATCGAACCCAGATCGTCAGGTTCGTAGCGCAGCGTGCCGACTGCTACGCCACTGCTCCGCGCTTCCACCCTGCACACACGCAGAGGTCCCCAGGCATGGGGGGGGGGGGGCTTCTTGCTGGTATCAAGATGATATACATCTTAACACCTGAACGTCGTGGGGCACTGCGGTGGCGAGATATGATCTCCCTCGTCTGCTATGCAAGAGGTCGTGGGTTCGATCCTGATCCAGACACCCAGTTGTATATTTGGACTTTCGCGAGCAATGTCATCCATAATAGAGGTTTTTGGGTAAGATCGCTTAAATATATAAATGTGTCGTTAAGTTCAAAGGGCTCGCATAATGTACGTTGACTCAGTAATCCCCCCCCCCCACTTTGCGTAAGAGCGCAGAAGCGTGGTCACCACATCTACGTCTCTATATAAGGAACGAAACAGGTGGACTTCTCCACAAATCTGGCTGTTGCCTGATGAAGCTGGTTGTAATAACAGGCGAAACGTCGTACTCAAATTGTAAATGTTGTGGCTTGGCTCTCCAACACACCGGTGTGCTGTACTAGTGACGAATTGGCACGTTCTGTTTACGTGACAACCCTTACTAGTTGGCTGTGTCGGGTGGTGGTGGGTTTAACGACACATTTATATATTCACCCGATCTAACAAAAAAAACCTCTATTATGGATGTATACGTGGAGTTTGCATGTCTCTGTTTTCCCGTGGTCGCATTAATTTTTATCCGGGTTCTCTGGTTTTTCCACACGATGAGCCACTACGTTGAGCTATCATTAGTGGCCAGGTCGCTTCTGAAAAAGATTCTAATAGCTCAGTGGGCATTAACTGGTAAAATAAAAATAAATTGATGGGTTGAGTTTATTATTGCACAGATAGCCTTTAACAGTCAGGCCCATTGCTGTTAGCGAGCACAATGTGATCACTGGTACGGCACACGAGGGAGTGGTGTAGCCAGCAACACCGCGTTCGTCTCCACAACAGTGCTGATGTTTACACACCGCACCAGGCACTCATTTATGGCTGAGTCGATCTAGGAGAGGCCCAGCACAGACTCAGATATCGCTGGATGTTATCCGTGGCCCAGAATCGAACCCAGGTGGCCGGGTTCGTAGTGCAGTGCGCGGCCCACCGTACCATCGCTCCCCGCACACAACACACCATGGGTAATAAATTAGATCTTTAAAAAAAACGGATTTAAACACGGCCAGCTAAATAAAGGTTTGAACACAGCATGGTGTCAGTATCCTAATCTCTGAGCCACCAGTCAATCTCTGCTACTATACTGCTACTATACACCCACTACTAGACACTACATATCTGTCAACCCCTTATCAGTGCCCGACCTTATCACAGACCAACTCAGACCTTATTGGTCACCCCGTGCCCCTTATACATCTCAACGTTCATCCTACAAAGTCCCATCACAAGAGAGAGACTCAAATAGACAAAAAAAATGTCCTATTGAAACGGCTGTATGCCGTATGGATCTGAAAACTCAATTTCCCTGTACGAGAATACGGGGTAAGCCGTGTGGGTTGACGCGGAATGGGATTCATCTTGAGGAGCCTTGAGAGTGGACGGGCAGTCCGACTGGAGAGTTTGGCGAGCTCCGATCCCGGTCGCAAGGCCCTCACCCCGGGTGCGCGCGGGCAATCTGATCCAGCTCGACGCTCCAGTTCGGACGTCCGAACCACGTCTTCTGCCTCAGCCCCGTGATGGTGTCCTCTGCCTCGTCCCAGTGAAGGGCGATGTGGACGGCCTGTGTGCGGTGGGGGGTGAGAGGGGGTGAGAGGGGGTTAAACATTTCTCAACACGGCGGCGAGGGGTCAAGGGGCACTGGGCTGGACTTGCAGGCCATGACTTCACCCGTCTCCAAGTCCATCTCCGGACGCGACAATTCAAACAATGGGGGGAGGGGGGGGGAGTTTCTTAAATCCAACCGCCTTTGTTCGCCCCGCAGTATCAATGTGTTTTTACACCGCAGTTAAAATTGATCGGCAGCTCGAGAGAGGTGGGGTAAAGCGTGAGTATTGTCGCCTCTGGCCAGCGGGGTAAACGAGTATAGTAGTGTATAATAGTGTATAGTAGTGTATAGTGTAGTGTATAGTGCAGTGTATAGTAGTGTATAATAGTGTAGTGTATAGTAGTGTAGTGTATATAGTGCAGTGTTTCTTAACCTGGGTTGCACGCAACCCCTTGGGGGTGCGAGATGCCGTGTCTGGGGTTGCGAGATATGGACAGATTGTTTTGAAGGTAAAATAATCTAGAACGCAAATTAAGTACGGGCACGTAAGTTACAACTTACTTGTTTCACCAAACCCTGCGTAGTTATTCACATAACACGGGAGACAGGATGGTCATGATCGATGAGATCGCGTCGCAGGATCGGTGTTTTGAGAATGGGATTAAGGAGCGGTGTCTTCAGTTGGGGCTGATTAATTGTCAGGTTCGGCGTGGCAGAGATCGTGCAGTTGGGTGCACATAGCCTGGCACGGCCTGGCCACCTGTGTCTCGTCCCAGCGGGTGAGGTAGAGTTTGTAGCGGAGCTGGTGGCTGCACCCAGTCTCCATGAGATGTCTCTCCAGAGATCGCAGGGGCTCGCAGAGCCAGGCGAAGGAAGACGGCTCCCGGCATATCCAGTACAGGTACACCTGTATCAGAGACAGAGATCCCCCTTCACAGGCTGTTGGGGCAAGTGCTGTTAGCGAGCAGCATCAATGAAGGCGGGCACGGCACACAAGTGGGTGGATGGCCAGCACCACGCACGGCACAATTTTGTCTCTCCAGTGGCGATGCTTACTATACACCGGGTACTAATTTGGGGCTGAGTCGACCTAGGGGAGACCCAGGACCAGTTCAGGTGATCGTCGCTGGTGTCGACCGTGAGCGGGAATCGAACTTAGGTCGCCGGGTTCGTAGCGCAACGCGCTAGCCACTACACTACCATGTCCCACTCACACCACCACGACGTGCGGACACACACATAACCTGCACCCACTTCGACACACACACACAGCCTGTACCCACTTACACATACACACAGCCTGTACCCACTTACACACACACACAGCCTGTACCCACTTACACACACACACATAGCCTGCACCCACTTACGCACACACACAGCCTGTACCCACTTACACACACACAGCCTGTACCCACTTACACATACACACAGCTTGTACCCACTTACACACACACACATAGCCTGCACCCACTTACGCACACACACAGCCTGTACCCACTTACACACACACAGCCTGTACCCACTTACACACACACACACAGCCTGTACCCACTTACACATACACACAGAGACAGTACCCACTTACACACACACACACAGCCTGTACCCACTTACACACACACACAGCTTGTACCCACTTACACACACACACACAGAGACAGTACCCACTTACACACACACACATAGCCTGTACCCACTTACACACACACATAGCCTGTACCCACTTACACACACACACACAGCCTGTACCCACTTACACACACACACAGAGACAGTACCCACTTACACACACACACATAGCCTGTACCCACTTACACACACACACACAGCCTGTACCCACTTACACACACACACATAGCCTGTACCCACTTACACACACACATAGCCTGTACCACCAAGTATTAAGGCCTACACACACGGGTACGTAATTATTCCACATGTCTACCACCTACTTATCTGTGGCCAGGTGCGCTATTGTTTTTGACACTAATTGTCTCAATAAATCTTGACTTAAAGCTTTCGTGACTGCAGCCATTCATATTATTTGGATCTTTCGGTAAAGTCACGTAGATATGTTCAAAGAAAATAACAAAAATAATACATTTGTTAGAGGGTGTAATGGTTACTTTACCGAAAGACCCAAAGAATATGTCTCAATAAATTCAACCGCATGGCGTCACTGGTAGCGGCCAGTCTATGTTTGTGCCGTAAGCCCCCTTCCACCCGACACAGCCAACGAACAAAGTTGTCACGTGATGAACAATCATCCCAAGTGCTGCTCCAGCAGCGCTTACGCCGCCTTGTTGGCACAGAACGATGCGCACGCATTTAACGATTGGGAAGTCCGACGTTTCGTCGGTAAGTCACAGCCAGTATCGTCAGGCGGTTGCCAGAAACGTGCAACAATGTCCTCCCGACTCGGGCCGTAGCAACTTCACGAGTTCGCTGCGTCGGGTCGAGGGTTTCTGACGCATTTCACGACTTTGCCCTCCGGTCGTGTTTTTTGGACTGTGATCGTTGTTGTTGTAACGTTCTTACCCCGTGCTCTTACTGGACTCTGTGAAAAAAAGAGCTTTATAGCTCATCGGATATTCTCCAGTATCAATAAATATTCTGAATCTGAACCAAAGAAACGTAACCATTACACCCAGCCGCGACAGTGCACATCTCAAACCCAACGCTTAAATGTGTAACCACCGTGGTGTGCCGGGTTGCCCCCGCGAGCCAGGAGCCCAGGTAGGCCGCGAAGGGTGTGATGCCAATCCCCGCGGCAATGAGCACGCTCACGGGGTAGCGATCCACGTCCCGGGAGGAGCCCACGAAGGGGCCATCCACGCAGAGCCTGGGGGGGGGGGGGGGCGCACGGTGTGAGCCGTCGGGCGTGTCAGGAGTCCCACCACGCAGACTGCCCCGCGCGTGGCTATGATCAGGGTGGGCCAACCTGCCCAGGGTTGGCACCCCAACCCAAGACGGGAATTGGCATCCGTGTTCGGGGTGGTCGTGGGGTTGCTGTGCTGAGATGTGTTACCTGTCAAAGTAAAAACAACTAAAACGTGTTTTTAATCGTTCCAGGTAAGGCCCACTGAGCGATGTGGCTCCTTTAAAGAAGCGTCCTGGCCACAATCGATAGCCCCACGAGGTGGCCTATCGCGTGGAAATGTATCGCAGCCAAACGCTCTGAACGCGTGATGGTGATTCTAAATGTGGAGGGAAAAGCCGAAGGACCCGGAGACAAAACCACGCGACCACGGGGAGAGAGACACGCAAACTCCAAATATACAGCAGCAGGCGTCAGGGTCGGAGTCGAACTCACAACCTACTGTACACCAGGCGAGGTAGTTAACATCTCCTGGTCACCGCGGTGCCCCATGTGGCATCTGACAAGTCGCTTTCGTTTGGCTGTTGGGAATCTTTGGCATTTGGACTGAACGGCGAGATCCCTGCCTGTGGTCTGGTGTCTCTTTCGAAACTTGCAGCGACCCACAATTCTTAGACTCGCAAATTGTGATCGGTATTTATCTTAGTTTGTACACTAATTATCATTAAATGTATTAACGTGCAATGAACGCATCACCGTTATGTAATGTGAACGGCATGTTGATGTTATAAAGGTAATGTTATATTGTCTATGTCAGCGTTGAGATATGCTTTTTATGTAAATGGTATTTTACATGTCAGTGTTGATTTAGATATCGTTGACGCTAACTGTTATTACCCATGTTGTCTATCCTTGATGCTGTTGACGCTCCTAAGTTACCCTGTTGTTGGTGTCGTCAGGGTTTATGTTAACGGTTGTTGTTGTTGTTATGCCCTTATCAACACTTGCGATCATTTGGGATGTTGTTAACCTCCAGTGATAACTCTCAATGTGGTTTGTCGTTGTTGTTTATTGTGGTTGTTCTTTGTGACGTAATCAACCTGGGAGGCTCGCTGCCCCCAGCGCGCGCGCACCGCCTCAGCAACGCGCGCGTCCAGTCGCCATCCGCGTGCACGTGCAGGCTCCCCGCCCCCTCCCCTCCCCCGCCCCGCCCCACCCACGTGAGCGTGAGCGCGTGCCACTGTGCGCGCGACACGGAGGCGCAGCGCACGAGCACGTGGTCGCCGGGGCGCGCGCGCGCCGGGCAGCCCAGCACGCGCACCTCCAGCACGTGACCCGGGTGCTCGCGCACCTGGGGGGGTGGGGTGGTGAAGGAATGGAGTGAAGTGGGTGAAGCTGTCACGTGGTGGTGAAGTGGATGACGCTGCCACGTGGTGGTGGTGAAGGGGGTGAGGCTGTCACATGGTGGTGAAGCTGCCACGTGGTGGCTCAGTCCCGACCCGGGTTGTTGGGATCCTGCTGCTGCTGTTAACTGCTGTGGGGTGACCAATACGATCTAAATTGGTCTGTAACGAGGTAGAGCACCGATAAGGGGTTGACAGCTCTGCTTCAATGATGCTGCTCCTCCTGCCGCTTAACCTAGAGGCGGCCTCGTGGTGGCACATCCACACGGCTCGTCGCAGAGCCACGGCCACTCCGCTGGTGGTGCTGTGCTTGTGTGTTACCCGCGGCAGCGATGCCCCTGACGTTGTTTACAAGAGTAAACTCTGAATATTTGTGTTCATCTTAGCAGGTAAGAAGCGACCTGGCTATCACGAATGATTGACACACCATCGTGTGGAAATGTAGAGCAGGCACATACTCTAGATGCGTGCTGTTGATTCTAAATGTGGAGGGGAAAACCGGAGGATCCGAAGAAAAATCCACGCGACCACGGGGAGAGAGAGACACGGGGAGAGAGAGAGACACGGGGAGTGGGAGAGACACCGCAAACTCCAAATAGACAGCAGGCGTCAGGGTCGGGATCGAACTCACGACTTCCTTCATGCCAGGCGAGGTAGTTAACAGGCAGAGAACACTTCCAAAGTACACATACAGCACACCTGTACAACACAGACACAGCACACCTGTACAATAGGCAGCGATTCTTCTGAAGGGCAGGCGCACGGGGAACGAGAGGGCAACTTGTTACCTTGGTCACGACCGTCGGGTGACAGCAGCAATAGCAGCGCAACAGCTGCTCACCCGCGTACAACAGCAGCGGGAGCAGCAGCCAGCGCCACGTCTGTGGGGCACAACAACAACAACGCAGCAGCAGCAGCAGCCAGCGTCACGTCTGTGGGGCACAACAACAACAACGCAGTGGGCACCGCACGTGCTGACCGGGAGCCGAGGTGGTTTGGTGGTGATGGTGGTGGTGATGGTGGTGGTGGTGATGATGGTGGTGGTGATGATGGTGGTGGTGGTTTGGTGGTGATGGTGGTGATGATGGTGGGGAGCGGTGGTGTAGTGGTTAGCACTACGCTGCGCTACGAACCCGGCGACCCGAGTTCGATTCCCGCTCAAGGTCAACTGCCAGTGACGATTGTCTGAACCGGTCCTGGGCCTCCCCTAGGTCGACTCGGCTTCAAGTGAATAACCTGGTGCGGTGTGTAGTAAACATCGCCACTGGGGAGACAAAGGCGGCCGGGCGTGGTGTTGGCCGTCCACCCCCCTCATGCGCCGTGCCGGCCTTCATAGGTGGCGCTACTCGCTAACAGCTCTTGCCCCAACAGTCTGTGAAGGTTATACGGGGGATCTTTATCTTTGATGGTGATGTTCACTGAGGCAATGATGATGGTGTTCACCGATAGGAATACTGTAGTGGTTTGTTTCTGCTGCTGCTGCAAGCGGATGCTGGTGATTATTGCACTGATCCTGCTTTTGCTGATGATTCTGATTATGATGGTGGTGCTGATGATGACACTGACGATGATGATGCTGACGACCAAGCTGATGATGACACTGATGGTGCTACTGCTGATGATACTGCTGATGATACTGACGATTATATTGATTGTGATGGGGATCAAACTGATGATGACACTGATCGTGCTGCTGTTGCTGCTGATGACACTGACGTTGACACTGACACTGACGATGACACTGCTGATGACACAGCTGATGACACTGATGGTGCTGTTGCTGCCGATGACACTGACGATGATGGCGAAGCTGCTGATGCTGCCTGCGTCACCATGGGAGGGTTGCCGCTGAACTGCGGTGTGGGACACGCGGCCTCGCGCCCGCCCCACTGCTCGTGCCGGGCGTAGCACCACGTGATGTTGTGTTCCCGCAGGCTGGCCTCCGTCTGGCCACGCACCACTCGCCTGCAACAGCAGCACCAGCAGGAACAACAGCAGCACCAGCAGTACCAGCAGTTAGCAACACCAGCAGTTAGCAGCAGCCGCACCAGTAGCAGTACCAGCAGCATGAGCAGCAGCAGCAGCATGAGCAGCAGCACCAGCAGCTGAATGACCAGCAGCAGCACCAGCAGCAGCAGCATTCCCCCCAGGTCACTCTTGCAAATGAGACTCATCCTGGTCGCTCCTGAATTCTCACCTGGCTGAGAAGTTGCAACAACACCACAAGTAATGAGCCCCCGGGCTCTGGAGACCACCTGGAGAAGATTCCAGGCACGCGTTGACAATGATGGCGAATAAGTAGAGCAGGCCGGCCATCTGGCCTGCTCTAGACCAATTCCTCGACCACATCCTACCAATTCCTTGACCAATTCCTTGACCACATCAATTCCATACACCCAGCCATCAGATTTACCATGGAAGTCGAACAAGATAGCAAGCTACCTTTTTTGGATGTCCTAATAAAAAAGAGACCTGAAGGTTCAATGAGCCACTCTGTCTACAGGAAAGCTACCCATACGGATGGCGTCTACAAACTAAGTTGCCTCTGTGGTAGCAGTTACATTGGAGAAACCAAACGATGTCTCGGACCGCATCCGTGAACATAAAGCAGACCTGAAACACGGTAGGACCAACACCTCAGCCGTGGCAGATCACTGTTATAATTCAGTGGGCTCACATGACATTGACTTCTCCAAGACGGAGGTTCTCTGCAAGCCATCCGGCTACCATGAGAGATTCGTTCATGAGGCCATCCACATATACAAACACAGAGACAATTTCAACTGAGAAGATGGATTCTGGCTCAGCAATCATTGGAAGGACGTGATCAACCATTTCGGGTCTTGATTGATTGTGTTCACGTTTACGGTTACTTTCAGACCGCATTCCATTAGCTGGCATTGACTATATAGCTTTTGTATTTTCCTCACAGATCGGAGTTTTTTGCTCCGCTGCAAGTTTCCTGCTACCACCCTCCCATTGACATATTTCTTTGCTCCCTCTTAGTACCTTTAGTAAAATTTTCCTCCCTTTATTACTGCTAATCCTGCATAATACACGAGCATAATGACTTTGAGACCCCCCCCTACCGCCTACACATTCCACAAGGAGTGACTCACCCCATATCTGGATTTGTCATCAACATGCAAAATTCATCTGTTGATATGTAAACTCCTTTGTCAAGGCGCTCTACTCCTCCCACCCAGCTTAAAATACGCTGCCAAGCTTAGCAGTGTTCATTAAGACGCTGTCTTTCAGACAGCTCTGTTTCTTCACCTGAGGACGGCTGCTTGCGTTGTGGCCGAAACGTCGTGAGAACTTTATTATGTTTTATTTTTATTATTTTATTATTTCCCTTCTACGTGACTTTACCGAAAGAACCAAGAATATGAATCCCTGCAGTTACAAAAGCTTTAAGTCGAAATTTAACATCTATTTGTTATCATGTCACAGCGTATTATTCGTTCTTTTCCATTAAAAACGATAGACCCATATAAGTGTTAACATTTATTGAAGCACCTTGTATGTGTATATAGAGAGCATAAGATAGCACAGCTGTCATCACATCCACGGACAGGGGTGGGGATGTGTCAGGAGGAGGCGAGGAGGGACGAGTTGAGAGGTTGAGAGGAGGGGCCAGGGGGAGAGAGAGGAGGACAAACTGGCGGCCGAGACTGTGACTCAAGAGAGCCCCTCGCCATGTGCTGAGCCTCTGTGCTCCTCCTCACAATAATACTGACGAAGCGTATTTATTCACTTTTCCTGCATAGCTGGCGCTCTAACTGCACGACAGTCACATGTCACAAAGCATTTGCTCAATACATTGTTCTTATCTAGTCGGGGTTAAAGACGGGGTCAAGGTTCGGGTCGCGGTGAGCGCCAGGGTTAACGGTGAGAGGCCGGACGACGAGCGCTCACCCGAGCCCGTGGACGAGGAGGCCCGCGTACATCACGGGGGCGAGCAGGTGAGTGAACCAGAATATCTCGTAGTTGGCCCGGCGCACGCTCTCCCGCGACGAGGTGGCGACGAGCACGAGGCACGTCGTCATGAGCATCCCCGACGCGCCCGGAACGCCCGACAGGGACTCGCGCAGGGGACTCTTGGGGGGTGGAGCAGGGGGGGGGGTTGGGATGAGGCATTCGTCAATTAGCGTAATCGGCGGTACACCGGTGGTGCCATGGTATTTAAAAAAAATTTTCGCAATAATTATTTTTTTCCTGCGATTCGCAACCCCGGTCAGAAAGTCAACATCGTGGTGTCGAACCGGTCGGATGACGGAACGTTCACACGAGCGGCTGAACACGAAGAAGCTTCTTCACACGCTGCTGTCGTAGAGCAGCACCCAACCTGGTGACGATTGGCTGGCTCCGTGCTCCAAACGCAACTTTGACTCCTCGTGCTCTAGACTTGGTCGGACGGTTCCTCGATGCAAAGAGACCCCAAATCAACGGCCAATATTGACCCTTTTCTAGCAAGTCTCAGTTGACTGAATAAGCCTTCGAATCGCGTCAAACTTGGCGAACCGGTCGATTCAAGACTGATAAAAAACTGATTTGCCGATTCAAATTTTGATTTTAGAACTGTGTTATGAGGACCGGTTGTGTTATGCTGAACCGGGGTACCGCCAATACGCCAAAATATGGGAATTGGCAACGGAGTTGAGGGCATTGTTAGACGTGTAAGTGGGGATTGTATGTGGATGAGAAATAGGGATTAGGTTCGGAATAGGAGAGTATGATAATAATGGGTTGGAAAATGAAATAGCATTGAGACTTTATTTTTAATTGAGATTGGTGAAATTTGTAATTTACTTTACAGCTGCTGGCGACTCATTGAATCAGAATATTTGTGCGGAATCCGGGCTCCGCCAGTGGCGAAAACAAGCGGCGTGCGACGCCCTCTCTTCCATGAGAGCCGCACGCTCAGTCTTGAACGTTAGTCGGGGGTCAATCTTACGAAAGCTCCGACCGAATGCACTGGTGAGTACGTAACATCGTTGTAATGTCGTCGTTAAAAGTTTTTTTTTTTTATAAATTGCTTGAAGACATTTATCATGTGGACAGTATCAATGACGGAATGTGCAGTGGACACCTACAGGGTATCTGCCCATGGGTCATGATGATGATTATGACAGTATCATTATTAAGGCTACCAATAATGAAGCTCTCATATATCCCTCATAGGTAAAACAATATATAGCGCTCTCGGTAACGCATCTCCATTGGAACCACGTTATAGTGACCTCTTATAGCGCTGATTCGTACAGCGCTCTCAGTAATGCATCTCCATGGGAACCACGTTATAATGACCTATAGCGCTGATTCGTACAGTGCTGTTGGTAACGCATCTCCATTGGAACCACGTTATCGTGACCTCTTATAGCGCTGTTTAGTATAGCGATGTAGGTAACGCATCTCCATTGGAAGCATGTTAAAGTGACCTCCTATAGCGCTGTTTCCTATAGCGCACCGTTTACCAAGAACGCATCCTGAGCACGATAAGCGTTATGCCTGTATGTTATTCTTGCATGTGTCAATATGTTCAGGCGCTAGATGCCACTGACGTTGAGGTCTGCTGGATACGACGAGTGGACTTCAGCAGAGAGTTTGTAGTTTTGATAAGTCTTCCTCCACTGAAGGGGCACGGATTATAGTGGCTTGCTATGTGATACAGAGTTTGAAATGCGTGGCCACAATTGCATATCCTGTGGCTTATCTTTAATGTATCTCTATGGGTCTCTATAGTTCTGTATGCAACTCTATATATCTCTGTGTCTCTATGGGTTATTTGTTCGGTCAATAGTTTGGGTTGCATGGCCGCAAACACACTACGATTGGCTTGCCTTAAATTTTTAGTGTATGAAGGAGATGTGCACATTGGCCTGTTGATGATGTGTCTTTTTTTTTTACAAAAGTCCAGAATGCTGACGGCTACACCATGCCACGGCGTCTCATGTTAAAATGTAACGCGGCACGGTTATTGTGATATCGCAAAAGAATAATCGTGAGCTGAGTGCCGAGTGTGTGGTCTTGGTGAGGGGGCCCCGCGGTGGCTAGGAGATGTTAACTACCTCGCCCGGTATACAGGAGGTCGGGAGTTCGATCCCGACCCTGACGCCTGTCGCATATTTGGAGTTTGTGAGTTGGCTTGTTCTCCCCGTGGTTGCGTGGATTTTTTTTCCCTCCAGGTTCCACCAGGTTGTTCCCGCCACATTTTTTTATCGACATCCTGCGTTCATAGTTGTGTAATGTGAGGTTATATCCGGGTTGTTGACGGATTACAACTCGTCACGACGATTGGCTCTGCCGGTCCTGGTTCATAGCCAATGGGGGGAAGCCTAAGGGCGTGGCCCTGACGTAATGGAAAGGTGACAGCTGGTTGTAGAGGATTGGTTCTGCTGGCTTTAGCCACAGCCAATGGGGAAACGAGTCAGGGGCATGGTCCCGGGAGCCTCTGGAATATTCCATAGAGGCTAACCAGGATTGGTGGAAACGTACCACGTGACCCGGGTATTAAATAGGGGTGGAGACGAACGACAATGGGTCAGAACGGGAACGAACAGAGGAAGGGGGCCACGCGGGAGCAGGGCTCCGGGTTGCCACGTGGCAGTGGGTCTCTATCTATCCCTCTCACGCTGCCTGTCAGCAGCGTGAAGGAAAGCTGTAATGCAAAGTTGAATAAAAGACCGGATTCCAGAAGTCGCCTCAACGACCTTTATTACAGTTGTATGGCTGCGGTACATTTCCACACGACGACGACGACGATGACAACGAGCTACTTCGTTGAGCTGTCATTTGTGGCCAGGTCGCTTTTGAAAAAGAGCTCCACGTTATGGCTCAGTGGGGCCTTACCTGGTAAAATAAATACAAATAGCTTGGTTTAGTTGACGTGCGGGTGTATTGGGTGCGTAGCGGTTGGGGTTCAGGGCGAGTCACCACCGTGTTTGCGCGCCAGACTGGGTTCAGCCGCGTCTCGTTGGGATTCGTCCCCAGCGCAGAGAGCCGGGCGAGGAGGGAGTTGTCGTGAGCTCGGCTCGCCGCGCAGAATCGCTCGGATCCGAGGATGTGGGCCACGACGTGCACTGCTACAAAGACAAAGACCCCCGTGTAGCCTGAACAGACTGTTGGGGCAAGTGGTGTCAGCGAGCTACCTATGAAGGCCAGCACGGCACACGAGGGGGTGGGGGGCCAGCACCACGCCCGGCCGCCTTTGTCTCCCCCGGTAGCGATGTTAACACACCACACCAGGTACTCATTTGAGGCTGAGTCGACCTAGGGGAGGCCCAGGACCGGTTCAAATGATCGTCACTGGTGTTGCCCGTGAGCGGGAATCGAACTTGGTCGCCGGGTTCGTAGCGCAGCGCGCTAACCACTACACCACCGCTCCCCCCCCACACACACACAGACACACAGACAGCGCACTAACCACTACACCACCGCTCCCCCCCCACACACACACACACAGACAGCGCGATAACCACTACACCACCGCTCCCCCCACAGACACACACACAGACAGCGCGTTCACCGCTACACTACCGTTCCCCCCACACACACACAGACACACAGACAGCGCGAGAGACGTTACGCTACCACACAGACACACAAACACAAACCGATTCCCCCATTTAGCCTTTTGTCTTTCAAATCACTGTGGCGTTCTATGCCATACCGTGATGTTTTGTTGAGTTTAAGGCAGGGGTGGGGAACGTTCGGCCCGCGGGCCGTGTAAGGCCCGCGAACTCATTTGGTGTGGCCCTGCCAAGGCAACCGCAGGCGGGACTCGAAATTCAACAAATCTCGGAGCAAACCTGGAAAAGCAGTTGCGAGTAGCAGCAACATCATCAACACCAGCTCACATCACACGCCTCGCCAAAGAGAAGCAGTTCCAGCCATCGCATTAGGGCTGAGTTAATGAAATGTTTGACCAAATATAACGGGCTAATTTTTAAGTTGATAATTTTGTATGGCCCGCGAATGATGTTATAAATATCAAAATGGCCCTTGGCGGAAAAAAAGGTTCCCCACCCCTGGTTTAAGGCTACACCGGCATTTAACCGCGGCTTCTGAAGGCTATACTGGGTTGTAGATTTACCTACCTGTGAGTAGTACTATGGTATAGGCGATAGTCCGATGAAAATAACCACAGTGATCCATCTGCCTGCGAATTGCGGGTCTGCAGTGCTGAAACACACACGCACACGGCAGTCCATGTATTATAGGTTATCATCAGCCATGGTCGATCTCCTGCTGAATGAACCGAACGAAAGCCTCCCCAAGCCTTAATTTTAGAACTTTCGTGACTGCAGGAATTATTATTTGTTTCTTTCGGTTAAGTCACGTCTAAAGATAAAATAATAAATTAAATTAAATAATAGAATACGACGTTTCGATTGCAACACAAGCAATCATCATCAGGTATAATGAAATAGCGACATAAAATCTAACCATTATACCTGATGATGATTGCTTGTGTTGCAATCGAAACGTCGTATTCTATTATTTAATTTAATTTATTATTTTATCTTTAGACGTGACTTAACCGAAAGAAACAAATAATAATACCTCCCCAAGCCGTCACCACATATCTCCCGATCTTGCAATGTAATAAGCGGCATAGCACGTGAACTGATTTCATCGCTCCATCTCCCCGGTGGATGTGCTCTCGTTGCTTCGGTCTAATACATACACACACATGCACCCAATGAACAGGCTGTTGGGGCAAGTCAGCACCTATGAAGGCCGAAACGGCACACGAGGGGGTGGGTGGCCAACACTACGCCCGGCCGCCTTTGTCTTCCGAATGGTGATGTTTATACATCGCACCAGGTACTCATTTGCGGCTGAGTCGACCTAGGGGAAGCCCAGGACTGGTTCAGATCATCGTCACCGGTTTTGGCCATGAGCGGGAATCGAACCCAGGTCGTCAGGTTCGTAGCACAGCGTAGCGCTAACCGCAACACCACCGCTCCCCACATGTATATGAACGCGCGCACACGCACGCAGATGCACCCACGTGCGAGAGTCACGTGACAGTTACCCAGCATGCAGCGCGGACACGTGACATGAGGTGGCGGCACGTGGGCAGCAGGACCATGGTGCAGTTGAGGTTGAGGCACGCGGCTGAGGCGCGGGCCCACGACAGGGCGTCCTGCATCGCGCACAGAGTGGCGGCAGCGCGAAGGCAGAGGGGGGGAGGGACACTTTAGCCCCCCCACCCCCAAGGCAGCTCAAAGGGATGAAAAATAAGAATCGCTTTCTACCCTTTCTGGCGATAAAACAGGAGGTGTGTTAAGATGTTCGTTCAAACGCCAAATAGATGATACATTGTTCAGGTCTGCATTAACCACACACGTTACTTGTGGCAAAACATGCAAACGAACATGCTCCGACAACAATAATGTCATGCATTGTCTGTCAAACTGATTGGCCTACACCAGGGACAGCAGCCTTCTTTATGGCCTTGTCTCACCACCAGTGTCAGACCAGAGAACAGCGATAGGCGAACAGCACAAAGACACTGCAAGCCTCAGAGTATTATTATCTCAGGTCGAGCAGTTTTATCTATGGGATCTTTTTTGCCAGGATCGCAAATGATAAATCGATAAGAATACGTTTTTTTCCCGTTCTGGAAATATGCAAACAAACATCAGAGCATAGTTGTTGACATGTTTTGCCACAAGTACCGTGTGGCTAATGCAGACTTGATGCTTTGCAAAATGTAAAATCTATTTGGTGTTTGAACATCTTAAGCACCTCCTGTTACATTGCCAGAAAGGATAAACGCCCATTCTTCATTCTCATCATTTTGGGTACCGGCAGGCAAAAAGGTCACGTGGATAAAAGCTCAAGGGGAGTGCATCCTCCTCGTCCACATCTCGTAGCTGTAAGTCAGGCAGGACGTTTATCTACCCAGCAAATGGACACTTCAGGGCCAGTCGCCACCGGACTGGAGGACAATTCTTGATTTGGGTGACGAAAAAGAAAACGAAACAAAAATCTGAGCCAGTGGTGATATCACGCAAGGCCGGCAACGCCACAGTTCCTCGCTGTATATTCCATTCCGGTCCTTCCTAAAAAAAACATCTCGTCTTGCCGAGACCAAGCCTGCTACTCCCTGCCTCCACGCCCCAAGCAACGACCTGGCCTACCCCTATCACTACCCCAACCTCAATCACTACCCCTATCACTACCCCTATCACTACCCCAACCTCAATCACTACCCCTATCACTACCCCTATCACTAACCCAACCCCCTATCACTACCCCTATTACTACCCCAACCCCCTATTACTACCCCTATCACTACCCCATCACTACCCCTATCACTAACCCAACACCCTATCGCTACCCCAACCTCAATCACTATCACTACCCCTATCACTACCCCAACCCCTATCACTACCCCTATAATTTCCCCAACCCCTATCACGACCCCTGACCAAACCCCTCCTTAACCACTCCGCCTGCCCTCCCGTCACCAGCATCTACGCCACCCCCTGTTAATAACAACCCCACTCTTTATTTTAACCGCTGTCATCTAAATGTACAATTTTATCATTCTTGTAAAGCCCCTTACATAAAGGCGCTTTATGAATCAATATATAAGACAATTCAACAGTGGCATTCTCAGCCATGGTGAAAAAAACGCACACACAGATGCTCAAGACAAAGACGACTCGCACACACGCACGTGCACATGGACACACAACACGGAGACAAATATGTACAGCAGCAAGCACGTGCATATGTCAAACAGACAGACACACACAGACACAGACGGACACGTACACAACCAAAACATTGGGGCTTGATTTCTCACTCCACGTTCACCAGAACGCTGCTTAGGCTAGCGCTGAGTAGTGATTGTTGGCGTAAGGCACTACCACGAGAGTAACCGGGCGCTACAATAATGATCGTACACATCATGTGAGGGCAGAGTAATGCGAGGTGGCTGAAGGCAGAGTACTGGCGGCGATGGAGTAGGAGGAAGATTTGACTCACCCCCACGAGAGCACGGGTGTAGAAGTAGCGGTCGGAGCGAGAGAACTTGGCGTAAGAAAATCCGAGCATCAGCAAGTTCACGAGCAGCCATGCGGCCTGCAAGCAGCGTCAGCAGCAAGGGCAGCAGCAGCAGCAGCATCATCATCATCGGCGGCAGTGGCAGTATCAGCAGCGGCAGTATCGTCAGCAGCAGCTGCATCATCATCATCGGCGGCAGTATCAGCAGCGGCAGTATCATCATCATCATCGGCGGCAGTATCAGCAGTGGCAGTATCATCGTCATCATCGGCGGCAGTATCAGCAGCGGCAGTATCATCATCAGCAGCAGTGGTACGATCATCAGTATCAGCGGCAGTATCATCATCATTAGAAGCGGCAGTATCATCAGCAGCAGCAGTATCATCATCAGCAGTATTAGCATCAACAGCTGCATTATCATTATCAATATCTACATCAGCAGTAATAACAGCATCATCAGTATCATCAGTGACTCGAATAGCATCGGCAACAGTGGAATAATCATCTACACGTAGTCGTCAGTAGCACCAGCAGCGGTACATTAAGAGGCAGTAGCAGTGGCATCATGTTGAGCATTTTTCGTAAATCACGAAACAATCAGGACGCACCAATTATCGGCTCGGAATCAGAGCCTAACAAACTTAAAATCAATTGACGTAGCGAATGTAACACCTCTCATCTTGTCTATGCGGGTATCCCTCGATATACGGAAGGGATGCGCTCTTCAAAAAATCCCGCGCTAAGCGACATTTCGAAAATTGGAACGGCTACTCGTTCCCCACTCATTTAACACCAAAAGTACGGGCTGCGCTTCGGACAGTCATTTCAACTGGAACTCCCAACCCCCAAAAAATTACAATACACCCACAATCGCATTTCACAAAATAATAATAATTAGCAATCGCGAAGGACACACAAACTATTGAAACGATTGAATAATAACGACTCTAAAACAAAACCAAACTCACCAACAAGAGGAAAACTGCTGCGCTTTGGAATGTCATGGCAGAGGTGACGCGGAGACGCCATTGCACTGCCGGGGGGGGGGGGGCATTATGACGTCAGTCGCGGATGCACGAGGCAGCCCCCCGCCCCCCCCACTTTGGTGGCTTCTCGTGCGGTGATTTTTTTTTCTCGTTGCGCGCGCCCGTTTCGCCCGTGGTGTGGTGGGGAAAAACTCAATTGTCCGCTCGTCCGAAAAGTCGCCCCAATTTGAGGGTTTACTTTTTTTTGAGTTCGCGCGAAAAAAACATTTCTTCCGTAAAGCCGCACGTTCGTGTGAAGTCTGAGGGACACCCATCTGCCTGTTTCATCAGCTCACTGACATTGGCCGTCCCTTGCCCACGTCGCTCATTGACTGCTTGGCACCTCGATATCTTCCGTCTTGAAGAGCCAGCAGCGTCTCCCGTCTCTTGTCGCACCTCTGCCGTTGGCCCGCGTTGCCCGCACCACCGTGACCACATCTCTGTGTCTCTGTGTGCATCTCTCCCGTCATCTCGCGAGGAGTTGCACATCGGAAGGAGCGGAGGGCAAAGGAATCCGTGCCGAGGAACCTCCTATGGGGCCAGCAACCCGAACTATGGGTGTGCGTCGCGCTGCGAACCCGAGATCGACTCGGCCTCAAATGAGTACCTGGTTCGGTGCGTAAACATCGCCACTAGGGAGACAAAGGCGGCCGGGCATGGTGCTGGCCACTCACCCCCTCGTGTGCCGTGCCGGCCTTCATAGGTGCTCGCTAACAGAACTTGCCCCTACAGTCTGTCAAGGCTACACAGGCAAAATTCTTTGTCTTTGTGTGCGCCCTGACGATTATTTCAACCGGTCTTGGGCCCCCTCTAGATTGACTCAGCCTCAAACAAGTACCTGGTGCGGTGTCCAGTATAAACATCGTCATGAGGGAGACAAAGGCAGCTCGGCGTGGTGCTGGCCATCCACCCGCTCGTGTGTCATTCCGGCCATCATGGTGCTACTCGCTAACAGCGCTCGCCCCAACACAGTGTGTTACAGGCGACACGGGGCCGGATGTGTTGTGGGTTTGCTGGTGGTGGACACTCACCGGTAGCAGCGTCCTGGTGTCCCGCAAGAAGACCCGAAGCCTCATTGTTGGGGATCGAACGCCGGGGCAGAGCCAGTCTTGAGACCAATGGTAAAAGCCGCCGGCGAAATGTGTTGAGCAGCACCTGCGCTTTGCGTGCAGATATGGCGACGTGCGCGCGCGTTTGTGGGGCTACGTGTGAGATGCGAGCGCCGACTCAACATAATGAGGCTTTGTGACGTCACGAGTCTGATGAGATTAGGGCCACGTTGGACCTGAGGCGGTGAAGAGAGATGCCGAATGATCTTGGCGGGTGTGCCAGCAGGTGTCTGTGTGGGTCCGTATGTGTCTCTGCGTGTTTGTGTGCATGTCTTTGTGATGATGTTCTTTGTGCGCGTGTGTATATATAAAATAACCCCCGTATAGCCTTAACAGAATGTAAGGGCAAGTGCTGTTAGCGAGCACCTATGAAGGCCGGAACGGTACACCAGGGGGTGGGTGGCCAGCACCACGCTCGACGGCCTTTGTCTCCCCAGTGGCGATGTTTACAGACCGCACCAGGTACTCATTTAAGGCTGAGTCGACCTAGGGGAGGCCCAGGTCCGGTTCAGATACTCGTGACTGCTGTTGGCCGTGAGCGGGAATCGAACCCGGGTCGCCAGGTTCATATCGCAGCGCGCTAACCGCTACACCACCGTTTCTCACACACACGAGTTCATGTCTGTGTAGTGGCATTCACGACATCTGTGTATTTGTTTTGTCTTTTCGTGTGCCCTTGTGTGTGTAACGGTCAGCGTGCTGCGCGACGAACCCGGCGACTCCTAGGTCGACTCAGCCTCAAATGAGTACCTGGTGTGGTCTGCAAACATCACCACTGGTGGAGACAAAGGCTGAACACCCACCGCCTCATGTGCCTGGCCTTCATAGGTGCTCGCTAACAGCACTTTCCCCAATAGTCTGTTCAGTCGCTGTGTGTCTGAGGGATCTGGAATGCTATTGTGTGTTAACCCGTCTTGGGCCTCCCCTAGGTTGACTCGGCCTGGCGGGCAACCACTCACGAGTGAACACGCAGCTCGGGCGTTTCTTGGTGTAAAACATTCCCATCGAGTACCCGATTCGTGTGGCCTATTCCACCTTTGCCACTGGCACTTGCGAGCCAGCGTTGGAACCTCACACGTACGGGTGGGTTTTCCACTGGATGTTTTTCAAAGCCGAGCCAGAACCAAACTATGCTGCGCTGACCTCACAAGACGGTGCTTGAATCCGGCTTGTTGCCAACCAGCGCCAGCGGCGCGGCTAATAACTCATTCATTTTGTGCGACGTCAACAGCGGCACAGCCCGGCTCTGCAGTGGAAAAAAACGTGGCACCTCCCGAGTTCGTGCCAGGCTGGTCTGGCTCGATACGGCTCTGACGTGGTTTGGCGCGCAGTTGAAAAGAGGTGTCGTCGGACATATGGCAGCAACGAATTGATGTCGTTTGTGGGGCCATTTCGACGGCGGCAGGACTCGTGTAGCCGCGGGCCATGTGACGAGAAGTTGCAGGCCATATGAAGCGAAGCTGTGCGACACCATCTGACTCGCGCTGGAGGTTCACCCACGCTCATGGCAGAGTGACACAGAGGACATTACTCGCGCCTCTCGAACACAGCACAGGAGGACCCGCGCCTCTTATCCCGACTCACACAGGTGCGCACGACCACAAAGGACCCTTGTAACCACTATAGCCTAGATAGCGGCCGTTTTCATTAATACATTAACCCCTGTACCCGACTCCAAAAGAAATCCGCGGAAGCCGCGCGTTATCGCTTTGGTAGAATGATAGAGGGTCTAAATGTGAAGTGCCTTCCAGCTCAAATGAGCGACAGGGTGGCGCTCTTAACTATGTGGTCCTGAGCAGGTGATGGAAAGTCCACGTTCCGCTGAAAATGTTGTTTCGGGAAGGGAAGAGCTGGAGGTGCAGAGTCGGAGTGGCTGATCTGGTCGTGGGAGTCCAGCCTGGGCAGACGTCGGGCTGCTGCGTCACGGTCGGAGTGTGCGTCTCGTGCGCACGCACACGCCACTGCAGTCCAACAGAAACCCATCCAGTGGTCCAGACTGGTATAATGATGTCATATAGGGCAGTCTGCACACAAACGCCACCCTCCCTAAGCAGTTCGCTTGGGAGATCATCTCTGCCCAGCACTTTTCCTGGTCTCAGACTCTGGATCGCCCTCTGTATTTCCTCAACAGATGCCACATCAGCCAGCCACTCACAAGGGTTGACTACAAATATTTGAGGCAATGCAGCCTGAGCAGGGTTATCCCCACCTTTCCCCTCCCCCAAGACCTCACAAATGCTCAGCAAATCTGCAAACCTGCTCCTGGGGGTCAGATCGGATCACCTTTCTTTCCCATAATGATGGTGGTAGGTGTGCCTGCACATTCATGCTCACGCAATATGCACCGCACACAGAGTCTGTTGGTCTCTGTGTGAGTCTGTGGGTCTCTGTGTGAGTCCGTAGGTCTCTGTGTGAATCTGTGGGTCTCTGTGCGAGTCTGTGGGCCTCTGTGTGCGTCTGCGGGTGTCGGTATGAGCCTCTGGGTGACGGTATGAGTCTGTGGGCCTCTGTGTGTATGTTATAGAGCAACAGCCAGTGATAGGCAGAGACCTGTGCTCATAGCCAACATTGGGTATGAAGATCGACAGCACGGACTGACAATGATCCGATACCTGACTCCTCAGAGGCTCGAATACAAAATAGATCCATTGTACACACAGCCTGTACCACACACACACAGCCTGCACCACACACACACACAGCCTGCACCACACACACAGCCTGTACCACACTAGTACCACACTAACGCAATCTGCACCACACGCTTACACTGCCTGAGTCGCACTGTACACACTGTAGTACACCACTAGACATGGCACAGTAGATCAAACACAGATACACAAACAGATACACAGATACACACATACACAAATACATAGACACAGATACACAAACACAGATACATAAACACAGATACACAAACAGATACACAGATACATAAACACAGATACATAAACACAGATACACAAACACAGATACATAAACACAGATACATAAACACAGATACATAAACACCAGAGGTGGGACAAAGTCATTGTTATGCAAGTCCAAGTCGAGTCGCAAGTCATCAAATTCATGACTCGAGTCTGACTCGAGTCCAAGTCACATGACTCGAGTCCACATCTCATAGGTGGGACAAAGTCATTGTTATGCAAGTCCAAGTCGAGTCGCAAGTCATCAAATTCATGACTCGAGTCTGACTCGAGTCCAAGTCACATGACTCGAGTCCACACCTCTGATAAACACAGACACACAGACACACAGATACACAAACACAGACACACAGATACACAAACACAGATACACAGATATACAGAAAGACGAAAAATCACGTGCCGAAGAGAAGATAAAATATTATACATACATTTCGATTTAAAGCTTTCGTGACTGCAGGGATTCATCTTCTTGGTTCTTTCGGTAAAGTCACGTAGAAGGGAAGTAATAAAATAATACAAATAAAACATAATAATTATACATACACACCCAGTCACTCACCCACTCACATGCCCAGTTACTGACCTACCTACACACTCACCCAGTCACCCACTCACACACCCAGTCACTCACCCACTCACTTTCCCAGTCACCCACTCACCCATTCACGTGTGTATACATGCGTGTGTAAATGTGTGCGCATGTTTCTACATATGCGCGCACATGTGCACACGCCTGTACACACACGTGCACATACACATGCACACATTTACACGCGTATATACACATACATGTACATACACATGCGCTCACCCGCATATACACGCGTACACGTGTACATACACGCACACATGTACATTTACACATGCACGTACACGTGTACATACACATGCGCACACGCGTGTACACAGACGAGTAGATACACACGCACATACGCATGTGCACACACGCACGTGCACACGGCACGTGATAATCTCGCGAGACGCGACGTTCTTCGAGCACGTGACCAGTTCGGCGCCGCTGCTGTCGTCACAGATTTCGCTCTATCGTGGGCCCTACGTCATCGCTGACGTCACCGGAAACGAGCGCAAGTCCACGCTGATAATCTGCGGCAGGAGGAGCTTCGCATCGCGACCAGCGCCTCGCAGTTTCACCAGCACCACCACCACCATCACCACCACCATCACCACCAGCAGCAGCAGCAAGACAGAGAGAGGGCAGTCGTCTACCCCGCGGTGAGTAGCAGCGGTGGCCACGAAGTTCCAACCACAGCGCCATCTTGTGGTTGCGAGGCACACCGCGCGTGCGGCTCAACCTGGGATTTGTGTGTCTCCGTGTCAGTGTGTCTCCGTGTCAGTGTGGCTATGTCTGTGTGTATCTATGTCTGTGTGTCTGTCTCCGTGTCTGTGTGTCTCTGTGTCAGTGTGTCTCCGTGTCAGTGTGTCTCTGTGTCAGTGTGTCTCCGTGTCTGTGTGTCTCTGTGTATGTGTGTCTCTGTGTCAGTGTGGCTATGTCTGTGTGTATCTATGTCTGTGTGTCTGTCTCCGTGTCTGTGTGTCTCTGTGTCAGTGTGTCTCCGTGTCTGTGTGTCTCTGTGTCTCCGTGTCTGTGTGTCTATGTCTCCGTGTCTCTGTCACACGGATATTCACCAGGGACGTGCGGTCAGGGGAGGCAGAGCCTCACCTGTCATACTCCAATGAAAATAGCTGTTATGAAAAAAAGGATTTTCCACTGATCTGTGTTATAAATGTCATTTCTGTACGATTACAATCATTTTTAAATCCTTTATATTAAGTTCGCTTGCTTGCGTGCTTGCTTGCTTGCGTGCTTGCTTGCTTGCTTACGACCGTGCAAATCTTTCGGTCGTTTTTTAACCCACTTCCCGTGATCCAATCGAGCTGACATTTTCCACACAGACTCGTTGTGCGAGACAATTAATGTTCGTGAAAAAAAAATTCCCAAAATTGTACACTTTTTAGGCAAAAAAAAAGGATTTTACATATATTCAAATAGAACTCATTCATGGCTTTGGCTGAACGTCACAGTATAAGAGCCCAGAGCGTAACCCCTCCACAGGCCGTGGCGGAGTAGCGCAGTTGGTAGCGCCCTCGCTTCCCATGCCAAATGTCACGGGATCGATCCCCGCGTCCTCCACAGGCGAATATATTTTAAAATCCTTTATATTAAGTTCGCTGCCACGCATATAAAGGATTTATAGTGAAAAACTTTGTTTTTACGGGTTATACTTATTAAATCCTTTATATTAAGTTCACTTGCTTGCTTGCGTGCTTGCGTGCTTTCTTGCTTGTTTAGGACCGTGCAAATCTTTCGGTCGTTTTTTAACCCACTTCCCGTGATGCAACCAACCTGCATTTTGCACACAGACTCGTTGTGCTTGACAATTAATTTTCATGAAATTTTTTTTCCAAAATTTTACACTGTTTAGGGAATTTTTTTAAAATATTTAATTACCCATTGCTTAATTGTGGCAGACAATCATCTGACCCATAAGTGGCAGCCATCTCAAGCCAGAGGACGAGAGGACTGTAGCCGCCCGTTTCATGATGACGCAAATGTTGACTAATCACATGGCATGAAATCCCTGCCCCCACGCTGTACAGTGGATACTATTTATAGAGCAGTTAAATTGAAGCCGCCAGGTTCTTGAAAGTGGTAAAACGGGTCAACGCTAGTGACCTCGGGAATATACGTGGCATGTCAAGAGGTGATCTTTCATTTTTAAATCCTTTATACTAACTTCACTTGCTTGCTTGCTTACTCAAGAAAAACAGAAATGAATAATAAAATGAAACCGATGCCACGCATATAAAGGATTTATAGTGAAAAACTTAGTTTTTACGGGTTAATTTTTTATAGTCAAAATCGCCAAATTTGCGGAGCTCCGCTGCAAATACAGGAAGAGACGAGAGGTGAGGCAGCGACGAGCTCAGCCTCCCCTCTAATTGCGCAACCCCTCAGTAACCGTATGGAGCGCGGGCAATAAGCGCGTGCCTGTTACTATCTCAGTATGTCACCAATGTAATGTTTGTAGACCCCGTCATTTCATGTCCTCGCCTTCCATACTCCAGGTAACTTATTTCACGTGTGTGCATATAAAGATATTGAGGCTCGCTGATCTCGTCATGAAACTGCAATGGAAAAGCACCAGGGGAGGCAGCTATCACATCTGCCTCACTGAGGGGGACGTGTCTAACACGCCCCTCTCAGTGAGGACACGCCCCCTCAGTGAGGCCACGCCCCCTCAGTGTGAATCTGGCTCTGACACGAGTCAGTGCCTCCCCAGTCATTGACCTCACCGCACGTCACTGATATACACTACAATGGGCGTGCATAATGTGCATGCATAATGTCAGTTGATTACATGTGTAGTGGTGATACGCGCTGGGTGTATATGTCGTGTGCCAGCGCGTATGTACGGGTGTGTGTGTGGTGACGCGCGCTGACGGGGAGGAGCAGGCGTCAGTGCGCGGGTGGGGGTAGTGCTGCTGATTGGCTGTGTGCCGGTGACGCGCCCAGAGGGAGTGATCGGGTAGCAGCGCGGTGTGATTGGTCGGAGAGTGGAAACACGCGCTGAGCGGAACCGGATCGTGGGGATAGCGCGTGGGGATTGGGTAACGGAGGAGCGGTGCCGACGTTGAGGTCCGCATCCGCTCCGTCTCCCGGGAAGAAGGGGTATATAAGGTGATGCACAGAGGAGCAAGGGGCAGAAGTGGAACCATCTAAGAATGAAGACGAAGGTGTAGAGATAGAGCCCGGAGAGGAGAGAAATGGAGAGTAGAAGTGAGTAATGTATAGTGTGTAGCCAGCGAGATAGAAAGGTCTACACGAGCTGAGTAATGTATAGTGTGTAGCCAGCGAGATAGAAAGGTCTACACGAGCTGAGTAATGTATAGTGTGTAGCCAGCGAGATAGAAAGGTCTACACGAGCTGAGTAATGTATAGTGTGTAGCCAGCGAGATAGAACGGTCTGCACGAGCCGAGTATGCATACGGTGTAGCCAGCGAGAGAGAACGGTCTGCACGAGCCGAGTATGCATACGGTGTAGCCAGCGAGAGAGAACGGTCTGCACGAGCCGAGTATGCATACGGTGTAGCCAGCGAGAGAGAACGGTCTGCACGAGCCGAGTATGCATACGGTGTAGCCAGCGAGAGAGAGGCAAAGTCTACACGAGGAGAGAGAGAAGAGTGTAGCAGAGGCGCAGAGTCTACACGAGGCGAGAGAAGAGTGTAGCCGAGGCGCGGAGTCTACACGAGGCACAGAGAGCCGGCAGCACAGAATCCTGAGTCAAGAGAAGTGCGGTGTGAAGAAGAGAGGCCACGCGTTGTATTGTTACAAGTCAAGATTTAATAAAAGAAGTGTGTTCCCGTCAAGGAGTTTCCTGCCGTCATTTTCCAATACTTCACATGTAAATAACCCAACCGCCAATGGATACCCTCCCCCACCACATTGTTCACGAAGTGCTCAAAAGTGATGCCATCACATCTACCCCTCTATTTAAGGAAAGAAACATGAGGATTTCTCCACAAATCTGGCTGTCGCCTGATGAAGCTAGTTGTAATTACTGGCGAAACGTCGTACTCAGATTGCAAATGTTGTGGCTTTGCTCTCCAACACACCGGTGTGCTGTACTAGTGACGAATTGGCACGTTCTGTTTACATGACAAACCTTACTAGTTGGCTATCGGGTGATGGCGGGTTTAATGACACATTTATATATTTATGCGATCTAACCCAAAACAACCTGTATTATGAATACCAATTATTATCTCTATTTAAGGCAGCTCTCTCCACGCCATGTGCTACCCGTGCACGCTAACCCCTTGGCCGATCGCACGCAGGAGGAGATGGAGTGCGGAGCGCCTGGCAGCAGGAGGAGCCTCGCCAGCCCAGACGTGAGAGCTTCGACTCAAGGAGCTGACTTCGCCCGGGGGACGCGACTGCCACGACTCGTGATCACCGCGCAGTCACCGCGACTCTTGCCACAACAACGCAATGATGTGAGTCCGATGGTACGACGTGTGAAGGAGGAGGAGGGAGGAGGTGCATCACCTGATAGGTTATCGGGTCGCACTCTTCATAACGACGTCACGGAGTATGTTGCGTCGTGTGTAGAGAGAGAGAGAACGCGCAACCAAGATCTGGCCAGGTGGTTCTGCAGTTGAGCAGCGGCTCGCAACTGGAGTTCACGTCCTGGTTTGAGTCAAGGGGGGGCGGAGTGGTGGAGGTAGCGGTTGACGTAGCTCATCAATCTTCCCTTTGGGGTCTATTAAATAAGTAAGACTTTTTGGAAAGATCCGCACTGGTGTTACTGTGGATAGACTCGCCTCCATCATAGGAATGATGAATGTTCATCACTCGCCAAATGTATGTATATATGTGTATTATCTTGGAGGAGGCTCATGAAGGACGCTACTGGGCAGTTGGAGACAGTCGCCCTCCAGCAACAACGGAGGGCAGAGGAGCGACGCTCACAACAACGAGCGGAGCGTTTGGCGGCTAAAACACAATTTGGCACAGTAGGGGGCACAGGTGGTGCATTGGCCAGTCATCTCAGTTTGTCGACCCATAAAACCTGGGTCTGCCCCGTGACCTCCTGCCGACGGGCATTCGACACTTCACGTGGCCTTGGCGTGCACATAGCATGGCACAAGCGCCGTGGTGATGTCACCGCCACTTAGTGGCGAATGGCGGTTGTTGTTGTATGTTAAACATGTTGAGATGATAATTTGAGTGGAAAATCTATTTTATAGTTTCACAATTCAATTTTTAACTTGCGTGACTCACGCATCCTCCCTGCCTGCCTGACACAGAGACCGCCATGGAACATAGCCAAGAGGGGCCAGGTCAGGGCTCCAGCATGAGGGACCATTGCTGCCTCCCTGATGTCCAGTAGTTCGCTGTTTTAGAGGTTCATGGTTCGAATCCAGCGGCCACCCTAATTGCTGAGGTGTTGGTTCTGTACTCACCACAGTAACACTGGATTCACAGTAGACAATAAAGATGCCCTGATGTCCTTCGCAAGAGTAGGCCATCGTCAGATGATCTCAGGGTCCAAATTTAAAATTGACGCTCAAATTACTCAATGCCCCAGGTTACTCTTGCAAATGGGACTCTATTCTGGCCTCCTGATCTCTCACCTGATTCGACAAAATCAACTTAACCTGGCCATCCCTCCCACAGAGGGATGCGTACTTACGAATCGATGGCGTGGCCCTGGCCCTGAAGCCGAACCCCCATGCGGCACGTGATCACGGCGTCTCGCAGGGCACCACGGGGATGAGGCTTTGGAAATTGAACGAATCCATCAGCACCGGCAGCAGCAGCACTGACACCAAGGAGGTGATGTCTCACTTCATCGTGGGTGCCTGTGTGGTAATGGGCACTATAATGCTTACAGTGCAAGGCTGTCATAATTGAAGGTGCTGCTGTGCCTCTCACGAAACCCATGCAGAACAGAGGGAGAACATACAAACTCCACCCAGACACACGGTCACTCACACACTCGTGTACATTCATACTCTCACGTTCACTCTCTTATTCAAACTCTGCAGAACAGAGGCAGAACATAAAATGTCTACACAAAAAGGTACCCGAGTAGAAAATTTAATCTCGGCCCTTCTTGCTGAGCTGAGGCACGTGCTTTAGCATTATATTAACACACCACACCAGCTACTCATTTGAGGCTGAGTCGACCTCGCGGAGGCCCATGACAAGCTCAAATATTTGCCACTGTTTTTGATCGTGAGCAGGTAGTGTTCTCAAGTCGCCGGCTTCTTCGTAGCTTTGCCTGCTAACCGTTGCACCACCGCCCCCGCAGTGAGACACACACACACACGTGTCCACACAGACACACAACAACAGCTGCAACTCACCCCTCCCTCCCTGACACAGAGACCGTCACGGAACGTGGCCACCAGGGCCCAAGCCAGGGCCCCGGCGCCAACGCGGGGGATCACTGCCGGCTCACTGAGGCCCACCCCGAGTCTGCCTACCATCGCCATTGGTGGAAGCAGCAAGAGCAGCAAGAAGAGCATCAGGGCATGGGCAATAGCGGCGAAGCGCTGTCTAAAGTCATATCACGAGGAGGTGAGGGCGATACAAAGCAGAGGGGGCGCTGCTCTTCAAAATGACCGTTTATCTGTTTTTTCTCAATTGTTTAAAAAATCCTGACAGATGTCGGCAGCGTCACACGGCAAAGAATCCATTCAGAACCCGCGTAGCATGGCGCATCATGCCTGTGTGTTAAGACGATGGCACGTGAAAGTGGATATCACAGATCTACATCTGACATCTCTTCTTAACGTGACCCCATAGTACTTTTCCACTCGGCCTGCCACTCGAGCATAATGTTTGACACGTGATAATCAAACAGATATATTTGTTATTTCGCAGAGCAGGAATTTAGCCACATTAAGTGCGGAGTGAAATGCCGTGCGGTTACGTTTTGTCGAGTCGCAGGTAAACCAGACGTAGCGGTAGCGAGTAAACCACGTTGCAGAGGTTCACAGTTCGAATCCAGCGGCCGCCCTGGTTATTACTGCGGTGGTGGTACTGTATTCACTACGGTAACACTCGACTCACAGTGGACAATAAAGAGGCCCTGATGCCATTCGCAAGAGTCGGCCATCGTGGGCTGACGTGAGGGTCCACATTTGCCAAGTTAAAAAGTTGACCCTCAAATTTCTCAATGCTCCAGGTCATCCTTGCGAATGAGACTATTCTGGCTTCCTGAGCTCTCACATGGCCCAACATAATCAACTTTACTTGACCATCCTTCCTCTTGTTTACAATCAGCAATGGTTATTTTGATAAAGGGATAGGTGTTTTTTTTTATTTGAAATTACACAATATGCCTGAAATACCAATATTTACCAGTTCACATTGGTAATATTTATTACATGACCATCAGCATCCCTGTGTTGCCGCTTGGCATAAATCATAGGTTAATTTTCTGTTGCTAAATGACAGTAAAGCCGCCACACTGCCCGTAGTCTGATTACTAACTCCATGGAGTAATGGACTATCCATGTTATTTAACAAATATAACCACTTTATACTGGCAAAATAATTTCCGAAAACACTTTCTTTATATCCTGCATATGAAGCATTAACAAGCATGCTTTGGTAACAAAAACATTATTTGGAATTGGCAGCACAGCCTTTGTTAATACAACAGAAAAACTAATGACCCTGTGTCAAGAATGGCTCCCTTATGAAGAACTACAGTAGATCATTGATAATTATCTGGCGTGCGATTATTGGCGTCCAACATTATCTGGCGATCCCGGGCTGATCCGGCAATACTGCTCCTACCAAGGCAGTAACCAGTCCGGCGTTTTTGGAAATCGGGCACCCCCTCCCCCGCCGAATAATCGACGATCGACCGCATTGATGTGAACGGGGCCTTCATGGCACCACAACTCCAATACAGCAGGAGTCCCTGTGACACTTTCCCTTTGTCTCCCTCCCTCCCGCAGCAACAGCCCCAGGACGCGTCGTTGAAAATCAACGGCGTGGCAATGGTCCTGAGGCCGACCCCCCGTGCAGCGCGTGGGCACGGCCTTTCTCAGGTGACCGTGAGGACGATGACGTCGTCGGTTTTTAATTCAGAGCCGGAGTCCACGTGCCCGACAGCGGTTTTGCCACCGGCGTCGAAGCTGTCGTTGTCGTTCATGTCCGTGGTGCAGGAACTACCCTGGGAGGCGAGCGACCCGCCCAGCCGTCAGGAAGCGAAGCAGCTGAAGAGAAATGTCTCCTTCGCTCGGCGTGCGGCCACCGAGGCCCTTCGGCTCTCGGGACACAGCCGTGGTGACCAAGACGGCGACCAAGACGGCGACGGCTTCCACAAACGTGTGAGTGCTGCCACGCGCGAAGCGCCGGGGCGTTCAGTTGGAAGTGGCGTGCACGACGCACGTCTAAGAGCGACGGATCTCGTCAGATCAGATTTTTTCAGGGATGCCTCTCGTATGTCCCCCTTCATTCTACAACAACGCTAGTGTAGTAGGTTCCAGGAGACTTGGACGACGTAGTTGGAGGCACACTTATTTATTAACCACAATGTACATAACAGGCCGAGATGTACAACACTCGAAGGGGTATCGGCCCCTTCACCCGTCTAACAGGGAGATCCCACAATCTCTGTCCCGGCTAGCCTACTCCCAGGTCCTCCACTACCGGGCTAGGGGAGGCTAGCTGACCCAGCCCTGGTTAAGCTGGGTTTACGGCACCCTGAGTCCCCAGACCGGCTCTTACAAGAGCATCAGCTCTGGGCTCTCGGGGCCACGCCACTGGCTTGCCCTGGTCGGTCCTGAGAAGGACAGCGATCCAGGGGAGTCCCAGGGCCTATCTAGCCGGTCTTCTTGCTTCACTGGTTAAGGCTGAACACTGAACCCCGAGCCCTCCGGCTCACCGCCTCATATAGCCACGCCCCCCTGAGGGGTGGGGCCGTGGGGGATCCCAGCGCCGTGTCAGCCCCCCAGGCTCAACGGTGCGGACGTCGATGTAAGCGCCTCTCGGCGTACGGTCATAACCACGCCCAGTGTGTTTGTTTGCCCTCCGTAACACCTCTACACTAGTAACAGAATCGCCGCTGTTTGGCCGTACTTAGGGATGGCAAGTTGGCACCGCACGTAGTATCCTTGCCCATATTCACCCTCTACTGAGTGTAAGCCTCTCCATGCCATGTGGGTTGTGAAGGTTATTTGACCTTACTTCACCTCACTGGTTATTGCGGGTTGTTTAAGGGAGGGAGCATAGCAATGGATGTTGCTACCCTGCCCTCTGGGCGGGTTGGAAGGGGGGCTAGACCTGGTAAAAGCCCAGACATCTATCTGCATTGAACTTAGTGCACTACGCCGTGAACCCGTGCTAACCACTACGCCCCCTCTCTGCAAACCAGGAGGTGTAGCGTCAGCTCCTACTCCGTGTTGCGTGGCATTGGTGAGTAATTGTATTGTTGTATTGTGTACTGGGGGTAAATCCCTGCACGTTCACACGGTGGCCTGAAGGGGGTGTTCTGTGCCTTGGCATTGCAGGTGGGATCCACTGAAGAGAATGGGCCGGGTCCAAACAATGACCCGTCCGTGGATTCACTCGAAGAGGCCTGAAGCAGTGGGACACGGATGCACACGCACACACACCCACGCACACACACCCGCGCACACACCCACGCACACACCCACGCGCACACACACACCCACGCACACACACCCACGCACACTCCCACGCACACACACGGTCATACATACGCACACATACACATACTCACACATACAACGCACATACATGTAAATTTGTTCTTAACTTTGTAACTGTGCAATACAAATGGAACTACTGTATATAAATATGTATCAACTACTTTAATAACTTTTAATAAAGCCCCAGGGGTTAAAATAAGCACTTGTATGGCATCAATAACTGTACAAACAAAGAAACTCTGCTTGGCCATTGAAGATACGAATCGTCAAGATCACGGGCATCAACGTGAACGTCAACAACACAAACATGGATGCCTTCAATGCCATCGACGCGACTGGTGTAGATGGTCCCCCGGAGGGCGGTGTTCGCTATGGACTCGGGTTCCTGTGTCAGCACGTGTCCCAGCCACCCGAGTCTTCTCTCTGTTGTGTCCCGTGTTATGCATCTTGAATTGGTCTCGATGTACAGGTCCCGGTTTGAAACCTTGTTCGGCCAGAAGATGCGATATATTTTCCTCAGGCAGTTGTTGTGGAAGGTTGATAGGGGGTTCATCATGCCTTTATCTTGGTGGTTCTCCAACTTGCACTATTGTACAGAAACATTGATTTTTACATTGCTGTTATAGATTCGTACCTTTGTTGCAGATATCTATACACGTATAAATTATCTGAATTAATTATATACGTGACTTCGGGAGGTTCACATCACGCAATTGAAAAAAAACCCCTTGGAATTAAATTGAGATGCCGAAAGAGAAACGCGTGGGTTGGGGAACATCTGCAGGTCACGAGCGTCAGCCGGACTGTCCGAGAGGGCGAGTGGGTCGGGGCAACAGCGAAGCTGTCAGCGGCACGGCGGAGACCCACGACGGATGAGGGAGCGTGAGGAGCTCCCGTGCAGGAGCCAGACGGAGGGCCGCATCGCTTGAACAACCGTGCGAGATGATGGCGGCTCTTGGCTTCGTTTTGTTTCGACGTTTGCTGGGTAACGAAGAGCAATACGCCCGCCATGAGAACGAGCCGTGCCAGGTAGGCCGAGGATTGTGCGGGCTGTGTGCTGGATACACATTGCCCTACGGGGCTAGTCTCCGTACGTTATTGGTCAACACACGTATGTGTTGGTTATGTTTGCTGGCTTAGGCTTTTGTTTCCGTGCGATGAGTTTCTTCATCATCTGCCGATATGAATTTGTAATCTAGGCAGTCCCTGACTTACGAACACAATTAGTTCCAGAGCAAACCCAGATGTGCGAGGAGGCAACACTTGGTGCCATTTTTTGCCATCCCGACTTCTGGCGAGCCAGGATACGGCTTCACTTCTCGACGCCCACGCGCAGTAAGTTGGAACAGACGGATGTTAGTCCACATTGCTGCACCGCCTTCTCCAGGCGAGCCTGGGTACAGCTTCCCCCCCCCCCCCCACCGCCTCGACGCGCAGGAACGGCAATGGAGTTGCTCGCCATCCGCGTGTGGTCCACCAACACACGCGGCGGAGTCCGCAGTGCCGGGTCACACAGGCAGCCCCCGCACGACGCAGCCGCCACCGCGGCTCCACTCCGCATCCTCGGCAGAGGACAGCCTCTCCCCTTCCGTTCACGGGGTTCTCGGTTTGTTGAGCAAGATCAAGTCAAGCGGTAAACCATTTGCAAAATAGGTTACCGGTTTCAATAAGTCAAGAAGCGGTAACCGTTACCGGTGGGAATGTTTGTGATGAACGTACCGGCTGGCGCCCGCACGGACAAACCGCACGGCGGCATAGGTCACCGTTAGGGTCAAGGCGACGTCCTGAATTTGTGTCATTGAACGAGGGAGGCGTGGGGAATATTGTTGGCCTTTTGAAGAGGCGCGAGTGCTGACACTGACACCGCCACACGTCACGTACCGATCGTTGATTCTACTGTGGTGAACCCATGTCCACTGCTGCTGGGGGACAGAGGCGGTGATGGTGGGGGGATTTACAGACACGTGACATGGACGTTTTAGCGCGTATGAAGCGAAGCTGCGGGGCGCCATCTGATTTGTAGGTTCGGCCACTCACGCGCCAGTGACACCGGGTCCCTGAACACAGCACAGGAACATCCGCGCCACTCATCACGGCTCACACAGGTACACAGGTGCGCACGAGCACAAGGAACCCCTGTCACCCCTGCAACAGAGGCCGTTTTCATTAACACACGACGCCCTGGAAGCCGACGGCGGAAGATATCCGCGGAAGCCCCGCGTTACCACCTTGGTCCATGGAGGGTTTAAATGTAAAGCGTCTTCCAGCTCAAATGAGCAAATAGGGTGGGCGCTCGTGACCGTTTGTGGTCCTGAACCAGTGATGGAAATTCCACATTGCCATGCTGGGTGCCAGTCCAGCCATATGACCATAACACGCAGATTTTGGAAGCTCTGCATATTCGCAGGGCTTATTTCAAATTAACTAAACACTATTTACAGGATGGCTACACTGAGGTCATGTGAATTGTGAAAAGCTCGCTGGCAGGTGGTCATGGGACAGGGCCAGCTGTTAACCGAGATGACTGGCTGATACCAGTTTGTGTGTATGGTGACTGAAGGTGAATTGTGTTCGGCTACGCTAAAGTCCAAGCCATCTCACTTGGTACCAAAACAAGAAAAATAATTGGCTTGGGCCCCATAGTGGGTACACCCACCTTTGCCACCCACATCCCAGCATCGGTTAAATCACCCAATGCTCTAGTGCTGAACGAGACAAAATAACTCTTAAAAAATAATGCGATGTTAGCAAGGCGTGCGTTTCACGGTTGTGGTCGTGTTTTGTTAGCAAGGCATTAATTTCACGTTGGTGGTGTTCGTGTGGTTGTTAGTAGGGTGATTGTTTCACCTCTCCCAAGACATAAAATACCCGAGAGCAAATGCCCTCTGGTGGAGGTTCATCTGCCAGCAGTCGCCTGACCCAGCAATGCGGGGCTGCACCACTACCTTTCACAACGCAAACTCGGGTCATGCAGAATTTTAGCACACCAAAACACGCGTATGTGGACACACCTTTTATTTTTTAGGACTGACAAACATTGTCCTGTTCCAGCACACACGAAGCAAAGCCCAAACTCCAAGTCCATGACAGATAAACTTCCGTGCGAGCGCTCATTTAATAACGTCTGACTGAGCAAAACCAATCTTGGTCCAAACGTAACATGGTGTTGATTTATTATGGTGTGGATTAGCCTCTGCGTTGGCGAGTGATACACGCACATATGCATGCGCACACACGAACACTAAACACTCCATTATATTACACTATACACTAAACATGTGTGCATGCATATCGTGTGAACATTAACTTTCACCAATTATATTGTGGAGTATCAATTGACATTTAACCTCTTAAAAACGGCCAAATTGCAATGGTGTAGCGCTCAAGCATTTTCGGTTTGTACCACATTGCGTTCGATTGGCACATGTCCAATGTTCCGTGCCACGTGCTGGCGCAAGTTAACACTCGATTGAATGTTCAGTTCCCACAAGCTACCGGCGCGTGGAGCAAAACGTCAGACGTCGCGTGCAACGACCCAGAAAACACATCGAGAGCTGCACAGCACAACCATGAAGACCTCCGCAGTAGTCATAGTTTGGAGTTTAATTGAGGTTGCTGGGGGGGGAAAAAAATTTAGCTACAACCGTGGGTCTTCTAAACAATTAAAAATGCTTAACGGAAGATATGTGCACGTGTCAGCATATAACGCTGCGCTAAATGTTAACCATTCGCGATTTAAAAACGGTGTTATGGAGGGACAGTGCAGTTGCAGACATTAACAAACACAAACACCGCAAATGTTTTCAAAACATCATTCCTGCGTCGTAACAAGCCAGGCTTTGTGCATTTTTATTCAAAGAAAATCAATTTGCGTGTGAAAATTATTGATTTATTCCTACAAACCGTTGCCAGAATGAGTTTCCGCTTAAGATTTAGTTTTCGGGGAGGGGAGGAGAGTTGGAGGTGCAGAGTCGGAGTGGCTGAGCCGGTCTTGGGAGTAGAACCTGGGCAGACGTCGGCGTTGGGCTGTGACGACCGGAGTGTGTCTGGCTCGCGCGTGCACCGAGACCCCACAGCAGCTACACGCGAACCCACGTGCGTCTTATTGCTTCAGGGCCTTCTCCTTCTGCATGCTGCGGGTCACACGCGAGGGGAGAGACACGAGACTTGATGCGAGACAGACCCGAAGAGGACGAGGGAGACGGATGAGAGGCGGACGAGGAACGCACAGCCAAAAAAGGCACACGTGGAAGACGTAGAGGGGATGTACACATAAACAAGTGGGTCAGAGAGCCACGAGACATGGGAAAAACAAGGACTACGCAGACAAGCAGGCGACACGGAAAGAAAAGAGACCGTGGACATAGTTAAAGAGACTGGTTATCTGTTAATCATGGTAGCTGACAATGGTCCAAGTTGCTTAAATCCCCATGTCTGTCGACCAGCAGCATAAATGGGTATGGCACAGTTAGTGGATCTGCAAGTTGTGTGTGGTGGAGTAAGGTGTGGGGGCTCCCACCCCTTCCAGGCTGTCGAGAGGGGATCTCGAGCCCTCTCGAGTGAAAATCCTTCTGCTTGCAGTAGCATCAGCAAGTAATTGCAGGGCTGCACCTTTACCTCTACCTACCTGGGTGCCCCAGTAGCGAGATGTTATCTGCCTCGCCTGGTATGCAGGAAGGTGTGGATTCGATCCCAATCTGGATTGCCTGCATTTTTGGAGTTTGCGTGTTCTCCCCATGGTCGTGAGAGTTTTTTTTCCAGCTCCTCCGGTTATTCCCTCAACATTTAGGAACATGCATTTAGAGTATTTGGCTGCTATAAATGCTCACACGATAAGCCATTTCGTCGAACCATAATTTGTGATAACCCGATCGCTTCTGAAAAAGAGCTATGTAGCTCAGTGGGCCTTAGCTGGTAAAATGAAAGCGAGTTTACCTACATGCCAAGCAACCAATCCGGTTACACGCGTAGCTGAGCTAGCCAAAGTGGGGAGTTACTCACTTGTGTTGGATGAGGCGGCCACCCTGAATGAGCTGGCACGACTCGTTGGTTAAGTGGCAGGCGAAGAGCAGCCAGTTCCGCGGCTGCACCTTGTACGCGAAGCGCATGAACAGCAGCGAGTACAAGCACAGGGCTGCAACACACGAACGCACCACACCGTCATCAATAACACCATCGTGCGTCATCAACTTCATTAACATCGGGGGCCATCATCATCGCCGTTGGTAACTTCGTGACCTTCACCAGCAGCAGCATCGGTCACTCACCATCACCGCTATGATCATCATCATCCTCCACTCAGATCGTCCTCTACACAACGCAAGTGGATAACACCATGTCCCGCAAATATTAAGGGTTTATATTTTGGAATAAAAGTTATTTTGGGTTATATTGAGTAAATATCAACGTGTCGTCAACCCCGCCACGGCGAATCAGTCAGGTTTGTCACGTAAATAAATGTGACAATTAGTTACTACTTCAACACACCGGTTGTGTTGGAGAGCAAACCCACAACATTTACAATTCGAGTACCGTGATGTTTCGCCAGTAATCACAACAACCAGCTTCAAGAAAAGCGGGTGAATCGAGCCAGCACATTTATTTTTGTGAATAACATTGGGTTGCGAATGCCTGCGTGTTAAATTGTTTTTGTTGTTGTAAAAAACCCCTTAAAAATTTAACCAGCGTGCAAAACGAGGCGGACTCGTGGCTTTAGCCGCGTCTCCATGCTGGGCGGAAACGCACCAGCCCCAGCAGAATGCTTGCACTGCACAGCCCGGGTTTCAAATGGTCCCTTTACAGTGCTCGTACACATTTAGCACGACCCTGTTATTTTCCACAAAGACTAGGCCTTATCCCATTTGCAACATGTAAGGCTATTGAATACCACTTTTGTCTCTGATGATACTAAAAACAGTGTTTTGCCACAAGTACGTGTGGTTAATGCAGACTTGATGCCTTGCAAAATGTATCTATTTGGCGTTTGAACATTTTAACACCTGTTTTATTGCCAAAAAGGGTAAAAACCTATTCTTATCTTTCATTAATATAAATAACATTGCAATCAATACATAATCTAAAAATAAAATAACAAGGTTTTAGTAAGCGGACAGATTATACCGGGGCACCCCACCCCTTGAATTTATTCTGGGTGCTGGACAAGATCCTGGCCCACGTTGCTTCAGGACTTAGAGCGAGGGACGAGGTGACCCTCACCAAAGGTCATGCGTCCACTGATGATCTCTGGGCTCTTTTTCATGTCATTGATGGCTGCCAGAGGGAGACCCCAGTTCACAACAGGCCCCCAGAAGTGCTGCATTCACACGCAAAGAATACAGAGGAGTGTGCATCACAGTTAGAGATCGTCATGAAAGCCACGGCCAGCCTCGTACCATCCCCAACGGCCTCAAATTTACATGCTTTGTGTAATTTTTTTTGGCAAAAATCGCCCGATGACGCCGAATGCAATTGTAAGTAAAACGTCGTACTCAACTTGTAAATGTTGTAGATTTTCTCCCACACACCGGTGTGCTCAACTAGTAACTAACTGGCACGTTTTGTTTCCATGACAAACCTTACTAATGGTCTGTCGGGCGGTGGCGGGTTAACGACACATTTATATTTACGCGATCTAACCCATAAAACCTCTTGTGGATAATATTGGTCGCGAAAGCCTACTGTGTGTTAAACTGGTTGTTGTTACGGTTGCTCCGATTTCTATTTGCATCGCTACAATACAGTACAGTAGTTTATTTTATTGTTTTTTTTGCTTTCGTCATTTTGGTGACCCCAACAAAGCCAACGTTCACCTCGCAGAAGATCGCGAAATTGGCTGTCGGGTAGTGGCGGGTTAATGACACATTTACGACTTGCGCGATCTAACCCATAAAACCTTTATTCCGAATGAGGGCCTCCCCACGCCGTATCGGCTATAGGGGGTTACAGGACCATACTTCACGGCACTGGTTTAGTGGGCGCGTAGGTGACGTGGGAAGGGGCCCCAGGACTGGATCACACAGCGCCTCGCCACTCATTAGTCACAGCCGGGAATCAAATTCGGGATACGCTGGGTTTAGTGTAGTGCGAGAACCACAGACCAAACATTTACGTGCGAGGCAGGACCTCACACCTGACGCATCATATCCACGCCGTGACCCACACTGCAGTGGGAAGGCCCTCATCCAGCAGTGGATTGACAAGACGGCTGTGCATCCTTATAGCGCAAAGGTGACTGCCGCAGCACTCCAGTAACATTTCAATCAATAAAACGTTAATTTCCGCACCACCACTGGAGCGCAAACCATGTACTTGACCGGGACCAAGTCCCTCTCTGTTCATTCACGACTTCCAAGCAGAATGGGCTGGAAAAGTGATGCCCTCTACCTGAAGTGATCTCAGAAGTAGCTCCCGTGGTATCTCCTCTCCAGTAGGTCGTTCTCTAACGACAAAGTTTAGCACTGCTGTGCGGTTGAGGGCAGTGCTCAGCTCTTGTTTAAAAGCCCTCAGCCAGTGGTGGAATTTCCACATTCATATGGCGTGGGCGAGTCTATCCCCAGGACCCCTGTTGACTTCCCCGCAAGGTGGTACTCACTTTTAAATCGACCCCGGAGAGATGGGACGAGTTAATCCTCAACCGTGGATTTGAAATCGCAACCTTCGATTGCCAAGCCACCTGGCCAGATTTATAGACTGCTGGGGCAAAATAAAAAATGTTTTGTTTGGTCATGGAAAAAAATGTGGAGGCAAGGGAACACACAACCCTGGTGCCGACGAGAGTCGTTTGCATTGCGGCTAGCGTCGAAGGCGACGGGGAACAGAAAACACGCCAGTCTCACATTTCAACTCGCATCCACCCGCTTTTAAAAATAGCAAGGTTCTCTTACCGTGCTGGAGCGGCGGTAGTCATGTGTCGGAGGCAGTCAGGCGCCCGGCGGGGGAGGTCAACCGGGGGAGAGAGACGAAACGAGAGAGAGCGTTAACAAGAATCGAACGTCATTTCTTGATGTACAACCTACAGGCAAATCGAGCGATGAAATCCACCTGTGTGCCGGTGCTAAGGAGAGGGAACCATTGCGTCGCAGGATCGATGTGGCTTTCATCCAGCAGTGGATTGCCATGGTCGACGATGACCAAAATCTCCCGGCAATGCGCCCACTCATAAAATCTCGGAAAGCCAAGCAGTGTCGAGGCCGGTTAAGCGCTTGGATGGGCGACCATGAATGCGCGGCGTGTTGTCATAGGCGGCAGTGGGGGCGGCTACTTGAGGGTAGCAGAGTGTGATGCAGCAGACGCCGCTGCTGTGCTGCTCAGCAATGCTGCCACACCCACGCTCCGCGCCTTTACCAACCTTGCACCGAGCAATGTCAAGTGCAGTAGACTTCTCGATTATCAGAGGCTAATGACGCGGAGGATGGCCGCGGATTATTCAAAACCGCAGAAAATCCAAAAATAACTATTATTCGATTAGAATGAATACTAACCCAACTAAGTGGGTTGCAGAGCCACGCTAATCAACATCAAACTCCGCCCACTGTTGTCATGCAACTACTGTACTATAGCGGCGACCGTGTGGATTTCGGATCAACCGGAGCGCATATTTCGGTTTAAGCATGTGACTTGTAATAAACATTTGCAAGAATAACAATACGTAACCGTTTTTAGAGTATTAATTTTAGCATAAAGTAAAATCCACGAGTTATTAATTTGTCAAAATCTCAGGTGCGCGGTTAATCCGCAAACCGGATAAACCGCACGCGGATAAATCGAGAGCCTACCATCTTCTTCTTGGTTCTTTTGGTAAAGTCACGTAGAATGGAAATAATAAAATAATAAAAATAAAACAATAAAATAATTCTCACGACGTTTCGGCCACAACGCAAGTCGAGGAGAGCAGGTCTGAATGACTCAGACAGAGTCTGAGTCATTCAGACTCCGTCTCCTCGACAGACCTGCTCTCCACCCGAGGACGGCTACTTGCGTTGTGGCCGAAACGTCGTGAGAATTATTTTATTATGTTTTATTTTTATTATTTTATTATTTCCATTCTACGTGACTTTACCGAAAGAACCAAGAAGATGAATCCCTGGAGTCACGAAAGCTTTAAATCGAAATTGAGCCTACCATCTTGCGAGAGAACCCACATGGCATGGGGGAGACCTTCATCCAGCAGTAGAGATTGACAACCCGTACACTTTAGGCGTGCGTGCGGAAACAAGAGTGCCTGGAGATATAGCCCAACGAATCTGAATCTTCACCTCGCAATGCTGCTCCGCAAACAGTCCAAACGACATTTGAGCACCAACGCTGCACCACAAGGTTTGAGTTTTTTTCCCCCCAACAGATCGTTTGCAAAGTGGTTAGGCTCACTCGCTGGATTGGTTTCAGAACGTGTAAAGTAATGAAGGGGTGAATGCAGGCTAGAGGGGAAAGGGGGGGGGGAATGTGACATTGCCAAGTTTTTCCAGTTGAGGGCATACCCATGAGGCTCATTTACTGTTTGGCTCACTCCGTTTGTTTTCAAAGGGGAGAAAAAAATGAAAACCATATTGCTCAATTGACACTGGACGCAAGTATGTTCCAACTGTGGCACCACATTGTCTAAAAGTCAGGACACAAAGTAACCAGACTTATCACAACTTGCATCATAAATGTAACGTGTATGTGGATGGCTATCTGTGTGCATCAGTATCTGCGTGTATGTACATGTGCACACATTTATACGTGTGTCCATATGTAGCTGTGGTTCGGGGTCTGTGGTTAGTGCACTGCACTTTGATAAAAATTTGTTTGCATAAGGCTTGGCAGTGCACATAACTAGTGTCGTTGTTGATCGATTTCTTTCCAACCCAGCTGCATTTTATATTCTTAGTTTTTTTGACGATTTCTTATCCTGGGGCAGAATTTATGTTTATGTTTGAGTCAAATCTCAAAAAGCGTCTCTCCCTGCACAAACGAATGTGGGGTGACGCTCGTCCCTACTGGTGGCTCCAAGCCAGCAGTAGAAATTCCACATTCCCATGGTAGAGGCCACTCCATATAATAACTGCCTTTGGCTTCCTGAAAAACTGTTTAACCAAATTTATGAACTCGGTAATGATGATGGCTCTGCATCAACCACAAACCAGGATTCCAACCTATGGTCTTCGCGTCACGAGCCCACATCGAAAAGGTTAGAGGGCCTTCATACCGATTCAAACTGACTGAACCGGCGACAAATTCTTCCATGAACGTCACGGTTCAAAAAAAACAAATTAATTCTTGCCGTGACCTGCCGTTACCAGAACGTCCACAGACCCGGGTTGAACCCATTACAGAATGTCCCCTGGCTGGGGCGGCCGCCCACCCGCCTGGCCTCCCCTGACCCTGCATACGCGAGCATTCCCCCTTTTTGAGATCTGGCCGCGATTATAAAAATCGCACCAGCCTCACGAGCCGATGGAACGCACGGCGACCTCCGCGCGTCCCTTTCGCCAAGGTCAGATGCGGCATACCAACCCGGGGCCTGCACGAGCACCGGTACCGACGATGCTCTCTAGGGAAACTGAACTCCTGTGCCCTCAAATTTCACACTTTTTTATCTCGGTTGCTGAACATAGGCAAAAGGTTTAGAGTGGTCCAAGCGACCAGTAACAAACTGCACTTGGAGAGGTGTAATAGATAAGTGCGAGGACGTTTCTGCAATTGAGAAATGTTGTTTTGAGAGTGTGCAGATAAGGTGCGGTGGTGTAGGTGGGATTATCAAGTTGAGCTTTACAACTGCTTTTGGCGTTTGGTTTGTGGTTCTTCCCCCGCAGCTTCGATGAGCATGGTTGGCTACGTACGGTGCAAATGAAGTTCAAGATGCATACATACAGAAAAGTTTTTAACACCACCGCCATTAAACAGTAATATGTTCACCATCAACACCACTATCACCACCATCTGATTCACTATTAACACCATCAACACCATCACCACACCAACACGGTCATACATCACCATCACTCAATAATATAAATCAACACAACCATCAACTCAAACACACATATGTGGTGCAGACTGCAGTCTGAAACCTTTGTTTTTACTCTCTCCGATCACTGTGCTGTTAAGGACTACTAGCCAATGTCACCTTTTACATATTTTTTGTATCCTTTTAAGGTCACAATATTCGTGGTTGTTATTTGTGATAGCGCACCACTGACAATGTAGCACCAAATAATGTCTAAAGACTCGTTGACCTTTCCCCCCCTTTAACAAAGCTGTTTATGGAGGCCAGCACAGAACTGCTTGTTTTTAAGTCATTGCTCAAAGTGTTTTTTGGGAGTGAACTCGCAAACAAGTCATGCAGCATTCTACGCAACTTAACATGCTGTGAAGTTGCAGTCTGCCTGCATATTTGTCTTTTATAGACAATCAGTTAAGATATTTGCTATAAATCGCAACGATTTAGCAAATTATCTCCATTCCAAAACTGTGAATCGCGTGGGCAACATTGGCAGGGTGAGTTGTGAAACGTAGCCTCCGACCACTGATTACGTAAAGTATCAGATCACTAAATAACAGAGGTTTAAAATTTACTTAAACCCAAATATTGCATGTTTTTTATATAATATGATTTTAGTAACGCGATTACTGTAGAAGAGATGCGTTCTTGGAATTACATTGCAGAGGCAGAGCGAGGGACATGGATCATAGAATACGCACGCAAGCTCGTGTCGTCATCCAAACCCGTTTGGAAAAGTGCGTGTGGGCCTCAGGCCAGGGACACGCCATGGCGAGAAAGGGCGACGGGGAGATGGTTAGGAATAACAAATGGTTAGGAATAACAAATGGAGACTCTGTCTTATCGACAGACCTGTTCTTCACCTGAGGACGGCTGCTTGCGTTGTGGCCGAAACGTCGTGAGAATGATTTTATTACGTTTAATTTTAATTATTTTATTATTTCCATTCTACGTGACTTTACTGAAAGAACCAAGAAAATGGAGCGATGTCCGAGGGATGAAATTCCCCCTGTTAGGAGTCAACAGTGGGCAGCTGCCGGGGTGGCTTATTACGGCGCAGGATTGTGAAAAGGTGGCGGCAGCTTGGAGAGGCCTTCATCCAGCGTTGGAATAATCTTCGGCCGACGATGATTTTCATGAATTATCACGATTCAGGGTTGAAAATTATTAACTTGCTCATCCACTCAGACCCCTAGAATAACCTATAGAAGACTATTGGGGCAAGTGCAGTCTGCGAGCACCTACTAAGGCCAGCAGGACAAATGATGGGGTGGTATGGCTGGCTCCACCCACGCCTGGCTACCTTTTCCTCCCTAGTACCGGTGTACATACTGCACCAGGTACTCATTTGATGCCGAGTCAACCTATGCGAGGCCCACAACTGGTTCAGATATTCAATCACAGATGCTGGCCGTGAGTGGGAATCGAACGCGGGTCTTGCTAGATTCAGAGCAGTGCACCAACCACAATGCCACTACTTCCTTACCTCACACGGACACACAAAAGCAAACATGCAGGAACACACACGTACATGCCGGTCTCTATAGAGACGACTTACCAATCTACACACACCAAGGTCAAAACCCAACCGATTTTCCATTGCACACACATCTATTTCATGCGTGCATATCTAGACGCACGCACACACACACGAATGTAAGCATCCATGTAGAGAGTGCTGTTAGCGAGCTTCTAATTCGGTAGGCACGACACAGGAGGGGGGGGGGTTGGTCAGCACCACACCAGTCCACCTTTGCTTCCCCAGTGCTGATCTTCACACACACACACAACACGAAGCAGTTATTTCGGGTTGAGTTGACCTAGGGGAGGCCAACACAGATTTAGATACCACACGACACGGATGTTTTCAGTGGCGGGGAATCGAACGCAGGCAAACGGGATAATGATGCAGGGTGCTATCCACCTCACCACTGCTCACAAACCAACTCACTTACCGGACACATACATGAGATAAAACAATAGACAAAGATCCCCCGTATAGTCATAGAAGATTGTTTGGGCAGGCAAGTGCTGTTAGCGTGCACCTATTAAGGCCGCACGGCATACGAGGGGGTGGGTGGTCAGCACCTTGGTCTCCATAGTGGCGATGTTTACACATCGCACCAGGTACTCATTTAAGGCTGAGTCGATCTAGAGGAGGACCAGGACCGGTTCAGATAATCGTTACTCGGGTGGCCAGGGTTCGTAGCGCAGCGCTAACCGCTACACTAACGCTCCCCATACATGAAACAGACACGTGGACACAAACACAATCACTCCTACTCTTTGTGTCTTTCGGTAAAGTCACGTAGATCGAAAAATAAATCACGACGTTTCGATTGCAACACAAGCAATTGTCCTAAAGTGAAAATATATATATATTTTTTCACTTTAGGACAATTGCTTGTGTTGCGATCAAAATGTCGCGATTTATTTTCTATCTCCGTGACTTGACCGAAAGACAAAGAGTATGAATTCCTGCAGTCACGAAAGCTTTAAGACAATCACTCCTCCCAACACACACAGACAAACAAACACTTTCACACGCCGACTTGGGCAAACACCCATCGTTGGTTTAACCTTCGCGTGCACAAGGTCATGCTTTCAAGAAGGTGGCCTTTTAATCTGGCGTGGTCTCGTCTGGCCTCTGAAATTTTTGTTTTGTTTTGTTTCAACGGGCCCCTAACTTCTACAGTTAGAGGTTATTTTTGGGGGTTAGATCGCGTAAATATGAATGTGTCGTTAAACCCGCCACAGCCAACTAGTAAGGTTTGTCACGTAAACAGAACGTGCCAATTCGTCACTAGTACAACACTAACCGGTGTGTTGGAGAGCCAAGCCACAGCATTTACAATCCGAGTACGACGTTTCGGCAGTAATGACAACTCGCTTCACCAGGTGACAGATTAGTGGGGGAGTCCTCCGGGTCCGTTCTTAAACAGAGGGACAGATGCGATGACGTCACGTGCGAAGGCTAGAGGAGGGGGGTAATGAATGCATATTAATTACAACGGGTATCCATTTAATGACATATATAGTTAGACGATCTAACCCACAAAAAAAGCCTACGACGTGTTATACTTCTACAGGTCTCTTGTCAACACACACCGCTGGACAAAAAGACAAATACATATTCCCCGTGTAGCCTTAACAGACTGTAGGGGCAAGTGCTGTTAGCGAGCACCTATGTTGGTCGGCACGGCACACGAGGGGGTGGGTGGCCAGCATCACACCCGGCCGCCTTTGTCTCCCCCGGTGGCAACGTTTACACACCGCACCAGGTACTCATTTGAGACCGAGTCGACCTAGGGGAGGCCCAGGACGGGTTCCGACAATTGTCACCGGTGCTGGCCATGAGCGGGGATCGAACTCGGGTCGCCGGGTTCGTAGCGCAGCGTAGCGCTGACCGCTGCGCCACCGCTCCCCACAAAGGCCTCGCACACAGAGGGAGAGGGGTCAAGGAAGTCGTTCTTTGCCGCACCGCTCGGCTGCAAGTTGGCGAAACGGGGACCGAGTTGAGATGTCACCTCGCCAATTTCAGGGCAGTGCCGATCTGCGACACTGGGTGTAAATTCCAGCCTCATGTCTGGAACCCATGAGGAAGGCATTACCATCATTTAATTTCACCACGCAGTCCTATATGTACCCATCATCCCTGGAAAGTGGTGAATGATCTCGGTGACCGAGTTGAACTGCAAACAGAAACTTCTATTTCTAACATCAACGCCATTAAAACCATAACATGTCCACCATTAACACCCCACTTACCACAAACGCCATCACGACCATCACCACCACCTCGTTCACTATTAACGCCACCACCACAGCAACACCATCAACGTCACCACAGCAACACCATCAATGTCACCACACATCACCACTACTCAATAATATAATCGACACAGCCATCAACCCACACGCCATTACCAAACACCCACACGCAACGAACACAGCATCGCTGTACAAATCTCACCCACCACATAGAAAAACAGCTCACCCGCAAGAGCCACGAATTAATAAACACCAACAACAAGTTAAACACACGCGGAGCCATCACCAAACCACTTAAACCTCGACACGGCGAACAATCCACCAGTGCCGTGTTATGGCGGCCTACGCCACAATCCGTCACCCACTGCACATTCCAACACAGCCCCTAGAACAGAACCACAGCCACCGCCAGCCAGGCCGCCATCACCTGCAGAAGTAGTCCCTCCATTCCTTGCTCCTGAACACGTCGCTGACTTTGCGTCCGATGATCCCGGCCATGGTTGTTGGTTCGTTAACGTCTCGCTAACGTCGTCAAAGTCTTGGGTTTCGGGTCTCGTCCACCTCTGGCAGCTGAGCACGGAATTCCTCCCCGCCCGCCTCTTATGTAGCGAGTCCACGCGTCCGATTGGCCCAGCCCGCTGGCACGTGGGTCGGCCGGGTTCCCTCGCCGCCCATTGGTTGAGGGCCACCCCCCCCCTCGTCCCCCCTCCATCCCCCCTCCTCCCTCCCCTCCCCCTCCATCCCCCCTCCTCCCCCGTTGTTGAAAGCCCCAAGGTCAATCGCGGGCAGCCAATGGTTGGTGGTGGTGAGGGGTGGGGTGTGGATAGCACTTGCCCCTACAGTCCTTTAAGACTATACAGGGGATCTTTGGTGTGGAGACGTGGCGTCTCAACTGCGCTACGAACCGGGTTCGATTCCCGCTCACGGCCACCACCACCAACACCGGTGACGATTATCTGAACCGGTGCTGGACCACCCCCCCTCCTAGGTCGGCTCGGCCTCAAATGAGTACCCGGTACGGTGTGTAAAAAAAACATCGGCCACTCGAGGAATACAAAGGCGGTCGGGCGAGATTGTTGGCCACAGTGCCGGCCTTCATAGGTGCTGCTGACTCGCTAACAGCACTTGCCCCAAGTCTGTTACAAGGCTACACGGGGGATCTTTGTCTTTGTTTTTTTAGGGGGGGGGGCGGTTGACGTCTGCGGCAATCCCCGCTTCGCAATTGGCTGGCCGGATGACTTTCAACCCCCCCCCCCCCTTTACCGAAGGGGCTCGCGATCCCATTGGACGGAGTGCGTCACGCGGTGCGGGCGGAGCAGCCGATCCCGTTGTGCCCGGCCCGGAGCGTCGCCCTCGGGGTCGCACGCGGCGGGCGGCCCGCCAAGGTCGACGCGCGGGCCCCGTTGGTGGGGAGATAAATGCCCCCCCCACCCCCCGGTGGGGAGTTGGTCGCTCGATAACAAACTCCCATTGTGGAAGTTCGCATCGTGCCGGGAAGGGGGCCCCCATGTAACCAAGCAGAGGGGTGAATCTTCGCCGCCGATTAACATCTGGAGAGCTTTGGTTTAAACTAGCAAGCCTGGGTCTGCTGATGCAAACCTGTCAACCCCCCTTATCAGTGACCCCGTGCCCCTTACTGGACTTCTATGAAAAAAGAGCTTTATAGCTCATCGGATTCCTCCTGCAGTATAAATCAATATTCTCACTGATTACTGTCAACTCGCCCTCTACAAATTGCAGCTGTTCAGAGATATCCCCGTCTGCTCGTGCTCCATACCTGACAACCCCTTCTTGCCTTCGTCATTACAGACCAATTCAGACTTTATTGGTCACCCCCGTGCCCATTATACATATCAACGTTCATCCTACAAAGTCCCATCACAAGGGAGAAACACAAACAAACAGACAACACATTTTGGTTGTTGCCCTATTGAAACGGCTGTATGTCGTATGGACCTGAAAACTAAATTTCCCTGCACAAGAATACGGGCTAAGCCGTGTGGGTTGACAGGTGTGCTGATGAGCCACGTGTCAAATCGGGTCCAGAGTGTTGCTTTGTTGAACCCAATGCTGCTGTAATTATGCACTTCCTTGGGGCCGATGAGCTGTGTTCGGCTATACACTACTTAACATCTGAACACCTTTTTTATTGCCAGAAAGGATAAACACGATGATTTGATACTGGCAAGAAGGTCCCATTTTGTAGCTGCTCACCCCGAGCTGTAACTGCCCTGCTAGTGCAGTGTCGTTGTGCTGTTCGCCTTTGGCGTTCTCGTTCTGACACTGATAGTGAGACTTGGCCGTAAAGAAGGCTGCTGCTGTTTCTGGTGTAGGGCGATCAGTTTCAAAGACAATACACAACATGATTATCAGAGCGTGTTTGTGTTGGCGTGTTCACCACAAGTCCTGTGTGTGGTTTAGGCAGTCACTTGATTGCCTGCAAAAGGTTTATATTTGGTGTTTGAACGTCTTACCACCTTCTTCGTTGCCAGAAACGGTAGAACATATTCTTATTTTTTCATTATCTACTTTTGTTTTTCATGTGGAGAGACGGATCCGTCTTGCTTTCCTATGTTCACATTGTAATAGGCTGGGAACGTCCAACGTTACCATATTAACAATTTAGATGAGAAGACACTGCGTCTGTTAGCAATGAATGCAACACGGTCGGCTTTTGTGACCAATATCATCCAAGATAAAAGTTTCTTGGGGGGTTAGATCGCGTAAATCTCAATGTGTCGATTTAAAGCTTTCGTGACTGCAGGGATTCATCTTCTTGGTTCTTTCGGTAAAGTCACGTAGAAGGGAAGTAATAAAATAATACTTCCCTTCTACGTGACTTTACCGAAAGAACCAAGAAGATCTCAATGTGTCGTTAAACCCGCCACCACCCGACGGAGCCACTTAGTAAGGGTTGTCACGTAAACAGAACGTGCCAATTCGTCACTAGTACAGCAACACACCGGTGTGTTGGAGAGCCAAGGCACGACATTTACGATCTGAGTACGACGTTTCGCTAGTAATTACAACTAGCTTCATCAGGCTGGCGAAACGTCCGACTCAGATGGTAAATGTTTGTGGCTTTGCGCTCCAACACATGGCCAGTGTGCTGCTCTACGAGTAACTAATTGACACGTTCTGTTTACGTGACAAACCTTACTAAGTGGCTGTGTCGGGTGGTGGCGGGTTTAACGACACTATATATATTAACGCGATCTCACCCAAACAAAAAACCTGTATTATGGGTGCTGTACACTCCTAATTACTTTCGCTCTCGCCGTCACAACGTGAAGTTTTCCCGCTAACAACCAAGGTCGACTCAAGTCTTGCAAATTATAAACTCGAAAAATGCCTGCTGCGTCGCAGCGGAATGGACACCACTTGAGAAACAATACAATTGCGAGTTGACGTCATTGTTTTGTGAGCTCATTGTTATCATATTTGTGTGTGTGTCATATTTATTAATTCGTAACACTTGGTTGTCTGCTGGCCCGAGTCATCGCTGACAAAAGATCTGTAAATCTCAAACAAACTGAACTTTTTTTTATTTTACCCAGGTAAGGCACACCTGGGCTATGTAGCTCTTTGTTGTTGTTGGAGAAGCGACGTGGCTGTCACAAATGAGAAGCTCAACGAAGTTCGGGCTCTCATCGTCGAGTGGACATTTATAGAAGCAGCCAAACAACTCGAAACGCGTGGTGACTTTGACTCCAAATTTGGGGAGGAAAAACCAGAGGGCCCGGAAATATACAGCAGCAGGCGTCATGGTCGGGATCGAACTCACGCCCTCCTGTATACCAGGAGACGTAGTTAACATCTCCTATGCACCGTGGGTTATTTACTCGGGGTTATAAACTTAAAAACAAAATATTTCTATTGCCTTTAGAGTTCCTATGCAAAGATGGCGACGGTCCACGAGCGTACATCTTTGTAAGGGAGAGACTTTAAACAATGTACTGTATACAACAGGCGATCAGAGTCAGGGATCCAACCGACGAACCTCCTGTATACCAGGCGAGGTAGTTAACATCTCATAGCAACCGTGGGTTATTTACTCGGGGTTATAAACTTAAAAAAACACATTTCGATTGGCTTGAGTTTCCCTTACAAAGATGGCGACGGCCCACAGCGTACATCTTTGTAAAGGGGTGGAGCCTTTTCACGATGTGGCACGTGACGCCACAGCAACCAATCAGAGCGGCCCCCAGCTACCGAGTGTTCGATTGGAAGTTGTGGTGGTTGGGTTGGTGGACGCCGCCGGATTGTCAAGCACGCGACCCCGTCCCGCCAGCGCTGAGAGGGCCGCGAGGTTGACGCACGTGGTGGCTACTACGGTGGGTTGAAGCAAGGGGGGTTGGGGGCGCCTGGACTCCAACTCGGTTACAGATACGGCGGGAGCCTTGTGAGTGGCGAACGGACGAACGAGCGAGTTAGACGATTTGAAGGGAACGCCGACATGGAAGTTTTGTTTTGACAGTAAGTGGTGTGGAGGTGGTGGTGTGGGGGTAGCGGCGGTGATGGGGGCGGTGTGGTGGGGGTGTGGGGGTAGTGGCGGTGATGTGGGGGTGGTGGTGTGGGGGTAGTGGCGGTGATGGGGGCGGTGTAGTGGGGGTAGTGGCGGTGATGTGGGGGTGGTGATGTGGGGGTGGTGATGTGGGGGTGGTGATGTGAGGGTGGTGATGTGGGGGTGGTGATGTGGGGGTGGGGGCGGTGTGGGGGGTGCCCCATTCACGAGCGCGTTGCTGGCGACGCCACGCGTTGAAGTGTACAGTGCGGTAGTGTGGTGCAGAGTGGGGGGGGGTGGTGCAGAGTGGGGGGGGGTGCAGAGTGGGGGGGGGGGGGTGCAGAGTGGGGGGGGGGGTGCAGAGTGGGGGGGGGGGTGCAGAGTGGGGGGGGGGGTGCAGAGTGGGGGGGGGGGTGCAGAATGGGGGGGGTGCAGAATGGGGGGGGGGGGGGGGCGCAGCGGTCAGCGCGCCGCGCTACAGGACCTGGCGACCCCAGTTCGATTTCCCGCTCACGGCCAACACCGGTGACGATAACCTGAACCGGATCCTGGGCCTCCTCCCCTAGGTCGACTCGGCCTCAAATGTCTACCTGGCGCGATGCATAAAAATATCGCCACTGGGGAGACAAAGGTGGCCCGGGCGTGGTGCTTGCTCTATCCGCGTAAACACGCGCGCTCTGGGCAAATCAAAGCTCGTTGATTTGGAAGCAGAACTGTAAATATATTGGGCCGTAGTTTGTATCAGTCAGGGGAGTCGTCGTACCTGTCAACCCATACGGTTTACTCCGTATTCTTGTACGGGTAATTTAGTTTTCAGGTCCATACGAGGTACAGCCGTTTCAATCCGGGCAAAAAGCATTTCTTTGTGTTTCTCCCTCGTGATGGGACTTTGTCGGATGAACGTTGAGTTTTATAAGGGGCACGGGGTGACCAATAAGGTCTGAATTTGTGTGTAATGAGGTAGGGCGCTGATAAAGGGTTGACAGGTTTGGAAGAGAAGGCGGGGTTATCTCTGAACAGCTGGAAATGTTTTCTGTCGTAGAGGGTGAGTTGACAGTAATCAAGAGTCAGAACAGAGACAGCAGCCTTCTTTATGGCCTTGTCTCACCAATGTCAGACCAGAGAACGCCAACGGCGAACAGCACGAAGACACTGCACTATCGGGGCATTTATAGCTCGGGGTGAGCGGCTACAAAATGGGACCTTCTTGCCAGTATCAAATAATCGTTCATATCCTTTCTGGCAATAAAAAAGGTGTTCAGATGTTAAGTAGTGTATAGCCTAACACAGCTCATCGGCCCCAAGGGAGTGCATAATTACAGCAGCTTTGGGTTCAACAAAGGCAACACTCTCAACCGGATTTGACACGTGTCCCATCAGCATACCTGTCAACCCATATGGTTTACCCCGTATCCTTGTACAGGGAAATTTAGTTTTCAAATCCATACGGCAAACAGCCGTTTCAATACGGGCATCAACAGCTAGTTTGTGTCTATTTGTTTGTGTTTCTCCCTTGTGATGGGACTTTGTAGGATGAACGTTGGGATTTATAAGGAGCACGGGGTGACCAATAAAGTCTGAATTGGTCTGTAATGAGGTAGGGCGCTGATTAGGGGTTGACAGGTATGGAAGGGAAGGCGGTGTCATCTCTGAACAGTTAGAAAACTTTTATCTGTCGTAGAGGGCGAGTTGATAGTAATCTATTCATTTATACTGCAGGAGGAATCTGATGAGCTATAAAGTAAAAAAAAATTCACAGAAGTTGCTATCCTTAATATGTCATCAACTGAACAAAAATCGGCTCGATTATCCCACGTGACAGTTGTCAATTCCTGGTCTCTGACCTGAGTGGCCCATTTTAACAACGTGAGTTGCTCTCCCGGCCGTCGGCGCCCATGCTGGACATGCAACAACATCGCTTTGTAGCTCCACGGATCCCTCCTGCAGTGCAAATCGAAGATTTGGAAAACACGCGCGATACTGCGTTGCCAGTACTGCACGAGCACAACGAACAAAAGATCAACACGCTCGTCAATAACTGCCGTAAAATGGGAAAAGAAATGTATTTTTTATAAAATCAGTTACATTTTGGCCAATGGCTTTTATCAAGTGAACAATGTCTTTCATTTAACAATTGCAAACATTGCTTTCCTTTCTACCGGCAGGTTATTTTTTTTTTAACCATGTGTCCAGTTAGGATGACAACGCACATTCGAGGTGCATTCCATACTTTAAAATATATAAATAGATATTTTTGGATCCTATTTTATATATATTCATTATTATTTCCCCCACTGAGTGTTGCGTGTCACATTCCAAATTTTGTGGCAAATTTTTGTACATCTTTGTTCTTTGCGTTATACTTTTACACTTTTATGAAATCTTGTAAACCCAGGGTGGTGGTTGAACACCTTGTGGTGGATGACCTAAAACAGTGAGTGTCTGGCAGAGACCGTGTCCTCAATACGGGTGGAGGAACCAATGACTGGAAGTTCGTGGAAACAGTAAAATCAAGACAGTAGCGATAGCAGAGTGATAAGGAGGCCGACTGACTGCCAGTGAGCGGGCTACTGGAGCGAATTGGTAAGTGCTGGATCATCAATGGAGCTGGCTGCTTTACGACCGAGCAAGCATTCCTCTTTGGTTGAAAAGGGTAGTTGTGGAATGAGCCCAGAGGTCCAAGAATGTGCTGGTGGATCCGCTTTAAATTAGAAGCTGCCAAGAACTTGAAAGAAGCAAGCGTCCAGAAATATTTCCTGTCGGTTGTTCTGGTCACCGCTCGCTCACGCGACATCGAGACGGAGAGGGGGGGCGCTGGTTTACCCGATACGGGTCAAGTGGGTAAGAATGCTATGACACCACCGCCACCACCATGATAATGACGACGGCGGTGATGATGAAATGAACTCCCTAAACGGCACGTTGCGGAGTGGAGCTGGTCGCAGCCATGCCGAGACAGGGATGACCTGGTATTGAGAATGAGAAGAAGAAATATTGGTTAAATTTAAACGCCGACTGAGCTAAACCCGACGCAGCTAGACCGCCCGTGTCAGGGCCGTGACCCCGTGTCAGGGCAACATGTGCCGGCAAGGTATGAGGGCCTGGGTTCGACCTCTGCGTCGGTGTGCACGGGCGCGCGTGTCTCTTGCGGGGTTGAGAATGGCTGTGCGGGAAGACACTGGATTGGTGAAGGCAGGGACCAATGCTGCTGCTGTGCCCCCTCCTACCCACCTACACAGAGCCCCGCTGCTCTGTGGCCACCCTCTTGTTCTTTTTTCACGGTGGGTCATAATGGCCATGTCTTCCTCTGTCGTACAGATTTAATAGCAGCAGATTAAGGATGCAATTTTAGATGTTATCTCCACTCAGGTGTCTGTTCAGAAGCAGAGTGGATTTTGTCCCTTCCCCGGTTAAAGGAGTGAAGACAGCAGCCAGCGGCGGAGTGTTTACGATGTGGCGGTCGATGGTTTGGGATTTGTGGCTGAACTACGCACATACCGCCGATTCTTTGATGGCGCCATTTGTGGCACCGGGTAGCCGCATCGGTCGCATGCCCTGTCCCCGATTCGGTTGATGGTCGACCATTTGCGGCGTGGTAGGTTGAAACCCGGAGGTTCGATGGTCGGGTCCTGTGTGAGATGTTTACTTTTGACGTTGGCCGCAGTCCAGACTTGCTTCCACCGATCCAGCAAACGACCTCCGAGGACTTGGGTTCAACCCCTGTAGTGGTATCTTCACCCACAGGTCCCCCTGTGAAGGCCTCTTAAGATCCGGGGATGCAGATCTTCTCTGCGGTCCCAGGTCATAGAGGCTTCAGTCTCTGGGCGACCGAGCTGTTCGTTGTGTCGCAGCCCGCAGACTCTGGAACTCTCCCCCATGACATCTCAGGATCTCTCAGTCTGTAGCCATTTTTAAACACACGCCTTAAAATGCATCTGCACACTTCTATTTCGTCAACGTTTAGTTGAATTCGGCAAACGGCTTTGAGCATTCATTTTATTATCTTGCCACGTCATTGTGTTTAGTTTTTTGAGTCGCTGTCATGCCGAGTGTCTGCTGCTGTGTCTTCTACAGCGCTTAGACATGCTTGATGAAAGGTGATTTATGCGTATAATTTTTGATTATCATCTCTCTTTCTGCTCTCCTTTCCCTGCCATAGGAATGTGGAATTTCAACTCCCTTGGGTCGGCATTGCCCGTGGCTCGTTTGAGCTGGGAGACACAAAATCTGAGTGTCGGCCGTTATTGAAAAAACGAGTTGGGGTGGGGGGAAATCACGCACCATGCATGGATTCCGTTCACGCTTTCCAACAGGGCACGTTTGTCCCCAGAAGTGTTTGACTAGCAGTAGAGCCTGACGAAACTGGTTGTTGTAATGATCGGCAAAACGTCGAATTGTAAATGTTGTAGTGGGTTTACTCTCCAACACACAACCGGTTAGTGCTGAACTAGTAACTAATTGTGCACGTTCTGTTTACGTGACAAACATTACTGACTCGCTGTGTCGGGGTGGTGGCAGATTTAACGACCACATTTATATACTTACGCGATCTCACCCTCCAAAAAAACCTCTTGGGTAATATTGGTCGCGAAAGCCTATTACGTGGGTTTAATTACACATTTATAATTGCGCGCTGTAACCCAAAAACCTCTTATGGATAATATTTGTCGCGAAAGCCTGCATGTTAAACTAACAGTAAAGAAGCGAGGGGAAAAAACACATTTCCACTTACGAAATATTCCTTTCAACTGCGGCTTGTGTCTCCGCGCTTTGGTGCAATGACCCTTGCTTCGGCACGGTTTCGTTTTTTGACCGGGTTCAAGTCCCACAGGGGCACCGCAGCTTCACGCTCGAGTTCGCCTCCCCCGCCCTTGGGTCGTCTCTAAGAGAGCCACCCGTGACCCCCCCCCCCCCCCCCCCTACAGACGAGACCAGCAGCACCGGGCCTCGCTCGCGTTTGACGAGCGCGGTGCTTCCGTGGCCGTCATCTGGACAGGTCGCGTGCGGGGAACGTTGCGAGCCAGCGACGCGATGGCAGCCAGCGCCGGCCTGCGCCTACCGCCGCTGCCCACCATCGGCGAGATCATCCGCGTGTACAACCTGCGCGCGCAGAAGCAGCTCTCGCAGAACTTCCTGCTCAACCAGCGCCTGTCCGGTACGCGACTCTTCCCCCCCCCCCCACCGAGAAGGGGGTTAAACACGGACAGGGACCAATTGTGTGAGTGAGTGAGTGGGTGGATGCGTAATTGGGTGGATGAGTAATTGGGTAAGTGGATGATTGTGTGAGTGGGTGAGTGAGTGAGTGATTGTGTGATTGGGTGAGTGGGTGATTGTGTGAGTAGGTTGGGCGAGTTGGTAATTGTGTGAGTGGGTGGGTGGGTGAGTAAGTGGGTGAGTGGATGATTGTGCGAGTGACTGGGTGATTGTGTGAGTGGGTGATTGTGTGAGTGGGTGATTGTGTGAGTGGGTGAGTGGGTGACTGAGTGAATGAGTGGGTGATTGTATGAGTAGGTTGGGAAAGTGGGTAATTGTGTGAGTGGATGAGTAAGTGGGTGAGTGGGTGATTGTGTGAGTGGGTGATTGTGTGAGTGGGTGATTGTGTGAGTAGGTGACTGAGTGTGTGAGTGGGTGACTGAGTGTGTGAGTGGGTGACTGAGTGTGTGAGTGGGTGATTGGGTGAGTGGGTCATTGTGTGAGTGAGTGGGTGATTGTGTGAGTGAATGAGTGGGTGATTGTATGAGTAGGTGGGTGAGTAAGTGGGTGAGTGGGTGAGTAAGTGGATGATTGTGTGAGTGGGTGACTGAGTGTGTGAGTGGGTGATTGTGTGGTTGAGTAAGTGGGTGAGTAATTGGGTGAGTGGGTGATTAGGTGATTGTGTGATTGGGTGGTTGAGTAATTGGGGGAGTGAGTGATTGGTTGATTGTGTGATTGGGTAAGTGGGTGAGTGGGTGAGTGATTGTGGGAGTGGGTGAGTGATTGTGGGAGTGGGTGAGTGGGTGGGTCAATCTGTGTGTCTGGTTAAATGTATATGTTTGGACAATGAAATTAGGAGTTTACTGTGTTTGCTCATGGGTAGGTAAGTGTTCATGCGTGATTTAATATGAGGGAGATTACATTTCTGTAAATAATCTGCTTAATGTAACACCAAAATGAGCTGCGATAATCGCCATTTCAACAACGTTTTTGCCAAACATGGCCGCTGCGTTTATCGTGGCGAGCGGTTCCGGTCTGCGTGTGTTTCCCCACTCCCCCCCGTGCCTCAACGTGCACCCCAGCCCCGGGTGGAGTGGGGGTCAGCAACCAAAACAACAAGAAGAGGCGTTTTTCAACGGTTTTACTTAACTTGATTCCTCTGTTTGTCGTGGTCAAATCTTGTAATAAAAATTTTGTCCACTTCCCGTTGTCCAATCAATTCCACATTTTGCACACGTACTCAGATCCGGTGACAATGGATGCCTGTATAAAAATCGGCATCAATTAAATTAATTCGCTACTTTAAAGCAATTTACATTTTGTATGGATGCCTTATTATTTTTATATATATTTGTGTTGGTCAAAAACGCCGCGGTCCCTCAACTGTGGAATCAGCTCGCACAAAAAGCAGGCGCCGTGTGTCTCAGGCGCCATTAACGTACTTCTCGACCGTGAGTTAAACGAAGTTGTTAATAAAATAGTTGTTTAAAAAAAATATTTTTTAAAGGTGTTTATTTTTAATTAGAATTCGGTAAAAAAAACCCTAAATATTTCAAGAGCCGCAATGCACCGTGGTGAATAGAAGCCGGAGGTTCTTAATAAATAACGGTCACGAAGCCGGTCACTTAAAGAGCCGCATGCGGCCGCGGAGCCGCAGGTTGCCGACCCCTGACCTAGATGGACAAAAGGCCGACGAGATAGGACGACAGAGCTTGGGCAGTTGTTGGCGCCAGTTCTGGCTCCCTTTTCGCTCACTCGCCCATCTGCTTTTCCGCGCCTCCATGCCAAAACAGTTTATTACAATTTCTGCTGCGGTGTTTTGATCTGTGATTGGCGTGAACGACTGTTTACATTTAAATAATGATTACTATTATTCTCTTGCGTGGCACAAATGCTGTGCTGACATCGTGGTGTGCCTGCTGCTCCTGCTGCTGCTGTGACTGCTGCTGCTGCTACTGCTGCTCTTTCTGCTGCTGCTACTGCTGCTGATTTGCTGCTGCTGTTTCTGCCTCTGCTACTGCTCTGTCTACTGCTGCTGCTGTGACTGCTGTTGCTGTGTCTGCTGCTGCTGCTGCGATTGCTGCGGCCACTGCTGCCGCCGCTGCCGCTCAACAACAGACAAGATCGTGCGGCAGTCGGGCTCGCTGCGCGACGCCTACGTGTGCGAGGTGGGTCCCGGCCCGGGCAGCCTCACCCGCGCCATCCTGGAGCGTGGCGCCGCCCGCGTCCTGGCCATCGAGAAGGACCCTCGCTTCCTGCCCAGCCTGCGGGTGAGCGAGCCGCTGGGGGCGTGGGGAAGGGCGGGGCGATGGATTGCGCAGGGATGGGAGTCGGCGACGAGTGGAGCTGTTGACCAAGAAGCGGCGCGAAACGTCGTGCTCAGATTGTAAAAGTTGTGGCTTTGCTCTCCAACACACTACTGGTGTGCTGTACTCTTAACCAATTGGCATGTTCTGTTCACGTGACAAACCTTACTAATTGTCCGTGTCAGGTGGTGGCGGATTTAACGACACATTTATATATTTACGCGATCTAACCCAAAAAAAACCTGGCAGGCTCACGGGCAGTGCGGCGAACGTAGAACTGTGACCTGGGAGAGTCTCAAGACTCTTATGCGTACCGTGTCAACCCGTACGGTTTACCCTGTATTCTTGTACAGGGAAATTGAGTAAATGGAGACCCACAGAGATACATCGAGACCCACAGAGATACATAGAGACCAATAGAGATACATAGAGACCCATAGAGATACATAGATATAGCATACCTGTCAACCCATACAGTTTACCCCGTATTCTTGTACAGGGAAGTTGAGTTTTCACGTCCATATGGCGTACAGCCGTTTCAATACGGGCAACAAAAATGTTTTTGTTTGTGTGTTTGTGGTTCTCCCTCGTGATGGGACTTTGTAGGATGAACGTTGAGATGAATAAGTGGCATGGGGTGACCAATCAGGTCTGAGTTGGCCTGTAACAAGGCGGGCATTGATAAGGGGTTGATAGGTTTGCTTATGTCGGTGGGTGGGGGTTGGGGAGAGGGGGGTTACTGCCCAAGTGTTTGCAGCAGGGGGCGGTGTTTATCAGGGCCACAGTCACTCCGACATGAGATGTTGACTCCCTCGCCTGGTATGCAGGAGGTCGAGGGTTCGATCCCGACCATGATGCCTGCTGTATATTTGGAGTTTGCGTGTCTCTCTCTCTCCCCTTGGTTGCGTGGATATTTCTCCAGGTCTGCTGGTTTTTCCCTCCACATTTAGAAACATGCTTTTAGAGTATTTGGCTGCTTTAAATGTCCACATAAGCCATTTTGTTGAGCTATCATTTGTGGCCAGTTTGCTTCTGAAAAATCTATTTAGCTCAGTGGGCCTTACTTGGTAAAGTAAAATAGTTGATATTAGTAAATGTACGTTGGGCTTCTTTCGCACCGTACGTAGCCAGCCGTGCTAATCGGAGGATGGGCGAGTGTGTGGGTGAGTGACTATGTGAGTGGGTGAGTGACTATGTGAGTCTATGTATGTACGTTTAACTTATTTTGCACCGTACGTAGTCAACCGTGCTAATCGGAGGTGCTTGGAAAAGACAACAAACTAAACACAAAAAGCAGTTCTGAAGAAATGAACCTCCTTATAGAGAGACACCCAGACCTATGGCTCAAAACGATTCTCCCTGACAAAACCATTGAGACGTACAGACACCCAGACCCAGGGCTTGAACCTCTGGGGTCAGGAGCTCTGGTTTGGTATGTGTGTTGAACTTTTTTCGCACCGTACGTAGCCAACCGTGATAATCGCAGGATGGGTGAATGTGTGTACGGAACCAACCGTGCTTACATAGTCACTTACCCACACACCCATCCTCAGATTAGCACGGTTGGTTCAACATACGTACATGTACAAAGACGGTGACCGCGTCGCGCGCTTTCAGATGCACTTCTGCGGCCTCAGGAACGCTCTTCCTTCCGATATTGGGAAGCCACTGGAGCTTTGCACTTTTACATCATCATCATCTAGATTGAAAACTCTTTTTTTAACTGCTTTAAGTGTTTAGTTTGTTGTCCTTCCCCCCGCACCTCCAATTAGCGGTGTGAATCGAAGTTCAACGTGCACACAGACATACATCGTCATCCACGTTGGCCGTGACCGGCTGCTGCTGTGCCTCGCCTCGCTTGCTGATCGTCGGCGCTGTTGCCGTGTACCGCTTTCCCCCCCGTGTGTTTCTCCCGTGTGTGTTTCCTCCGCGTGTTTCCTCCCCTCAGCTGCTGTCGGAGGCGGCTCCCGGGCGGATGGAGGTGGTGTTGGGGGACATCCTCACATACCCCCTGGACAACTCCTTCCCAGAGTCCCTGAGACGCAAATGGGATGAGGGTGAGACGACACGGGGACCGCGGGAGAAACGGAAGGAGACGAGTCAGGGGGGGAAAGAGACACAGGAAGGAACGGGGAGACATGGGGAGACACGGGAAGGAACGGGGAGACACGGGAAGCAGCAGGTACACCACGTGGCAGTCGGGCTCGCTGGTGAGCAAAGTTAACAGGAACAGTAGCCATGGTAGTAGCATGGTAGTAGCATGGTAGTAGCGCTATAAGAGTGATTGGGAGGCGACTGACCACCGGTGAGCGAGCGAGTGGAGTGAATCAGTGCTGGATCATCAGTCATCACCCCGACTGCTGCTGCCGCTTCACTCTGAATCCTCTGCGGTGAAGCAGTGAGGTGGGAGCTGGGCGCTCCACCCCACGTGGCAGCAGCAGCAGCGGGAGTCCAACCGTGGTCGAGTGCGTGCCGTGCACAGCAGCAGTGACAGATTATTCGGTGTGAATGAGGCTTCGGCATGAAACACAAAACGGAGCTTCTTCGATGGTGGGGGTGGGGGACAGAAGTGGGCGAGGGTGGTGGTGGTGGCGGGGGCACACGAGATGTGAAGACGGCTTCCCTCTCTCTTCTACCCATCTCCCTCCCTCTCTCTTCCTCCCTCTCTCCCCACTCTCTCCCCCCTCTCTCACCCCCCTCTCTCACCCCCCCCTTTCTCCCCCCCCCCCCTCACCCCCCCCCCCCCCCTCTCTCCCCCCTTTCTCTTGTGCTGCACTCTTGACTTGGGCGTCTCAGTGGCTAGGAGATGTTACCTCCCTCGTGGATTCGATCCCGACCCTGACGCCTGCTGCGTCTCTCTCCCCGTGGTTGCGTGGATTTTTCTCCGGTTCCGGCAGTTTTTCCCTCATTTAGAATTTACACGCGTTTAGAGTATTTGGCTGCTATAGATGTCAACGTGATAAGCCACTTCGTTGAGCTATCATTTGTGATAGCCAGGTGGCATCTGAAAAAGCCATGTAGCTCAGTGGGCCTTACCTGGTAAAATAACAAAATTAGTTTGAGCAGCAACTTGCAAATGTGATTTCTAACTTTAATCCTTGCCCCCGTATCGATAGGTAAAGCTTAATGTGCTATTTCATTCAGGGACTACTGTGTGGTGTGGGTCTGTTGTTGTTGTTCGGCTGCCTTGCCCATGCTTTGACAAATCGGCAGGAATGTATCGTGCAATTTGCACCTCGTATACTTTCTACATATTCGAGTCACTCGCTTTGCCGTTTATAATATGTTGCACTTCTAGCGCGCTGTATTGTTTTTAACGTTCCGACCCCCCCGTGTGCCCCCTTGCTTGACATCCGTGATGAAAAACAAAGAGCGTCATCGCTCATCAGGAGATTCCGTCCTCCTCCCGGGCCTAGAGAGAGGTTCTGCTCCTCTGACTTTGCTCGGCCAAAATGTTAGCCGGGCAACTCGATCCGTTCGACTCTTTGAATCCTTTTTAACAATAGGTTGTACCCCTTTCTGGCAATAAAACAGGCGCTGAAATGTTAAAACACCAAACAGAATCCTTATTCACGGAATCCTGTCTGGATTAACCACACGCAGGACTTGTGGTGATCATGCAAACACAAAACATGCTCCGATAATATATGATGCACTGTCTTTGAAACTGATTGGTCCACACCAGAGACAGCTTTCTTTTAAATCCTCAAACTTTTAAATCCTCAAACTTTGATTCCCCGAGGGACTTAGAATCCCCCCACTCCTCCATTAGAATCGTGTGTTCAGATTATATTCCTGGAAAATAAAAGTTTCGTTTAATTTGCATATATATTTTTTGAGTGACTCGCTTACCTTTCCTATACCTTCCACTCCTATCGTGTTTGTTTTGCATTGTCGGTTGTTGCAAACTCGCTGACCCCATGGAGAGCTTCCGTAGCTCACGAGGACATTCCCTGCTCCTCCTCCCGGCCAAGAGAAAAAGATTCCGATCCTCCGACTTTTCCCAGATCCTCCCAACATCCACATCATCGGCAACCTGCCCTTCAGCGTCTCCACCGCGCTCGTCATCGATTGGCTCGAGTGCATGGCCAATCGCAGCGGGCCCTTCTCCTACGGCAGGACCCGACTCACGCTCACCTTCCAGAAAGAGGTGGCCGAGGTGGGGAGCTCCCTGGTTCTGTGCGACTTGTTTTTTATTGTTTTTTAATGGTATTTATTTTATTGTATGTTTTTTATTGTATTTATTTTTACGTCAACGAAACAACTCGCAAGCCCGTCACAAACGCATCGCGGGCTTCATAGTTGCAACACGTATGCTTCTATGTTAGCCGGCGTGCAGCCTGTAAGTTCTGCGAGGTCCGCGGATGCCTTCCGTGGGGCGTTATGAGGGTCAGGGGGAGGTGTACGTCTGACATGGGAATGGGGACATTTGTTTAGTTGTGTTTATTCAGCGTTTGGCAATGTCTAGAGTCTGCGCGAATTCCACGCTGTCCTCTGGGGAGCGTTTGCTTCTCCTTGGGCTGCCGTTCCCGCAACAGTGCCGCCCATCGGCCATCATCCCCTTCTCACCGTGATGGCTTCTTGTCCAAGCCCACTTGCCTTCCTTCATCGTCCATGTGACCGTCTCCAATTTGCATGGGGTGGTGGGGGGGCGGCCGCGGTGACTAGGAGATGTTAACTCCTTCACCTGGTATGCAGGAGGTCGTGGGTTCAATCCCGACCCTGACGATACCTGCTGCTGTATATTTGGAGTTTGCATTTTCCTCTTTCGTCATCATCACCACGGTGTCTAGGAGATGTTAACTACCTCGCCTGGTATGCAGGAGGTCGTGGGTTCGATCCCGAGTTCGATTCCCGTTCAGCGGCCACCGTCGCTGGCAAATATCTCAACGGGTTCTGTGCCTCCCCTAGGTCTACTCGGCCTTTCATGAGTACCTGGTGCACGCGGTGTGTAAACATCGGCACCGGGGAGACGAAGGAGGCCGAGCGCGGTGCTGGCCACCCCTCCGTGCGCCGTGTCGGCCTTCGTAGGTGCTGCTTCTCGCTAACTGCACTTGCCCCGACAGTCTGTTGAGGCTACACGGTGGGGTACCTTTGTATTTGTGTGATGCGCACAGCGGCTGGTGGCGAGCGTGCACAGCAGCCAGCGCTGCCGCCTGTCGGTGATGGCGCAGAGCCTGAGCTCGGTGAAGCTGCGCTTCGTCATCCCTGGCAGCGCGTTCGTCCCCGCGCCCAAGGTGAGCCCCTGGCTCCCCAGCTCCTGCTTACCGTCATCGCCGTCGTCGTCGTCAACATCAACACCATCAACATCGTAGTCATTATCATCATCATCGGCGTGATTGTCATCATCATTGTCGTCAACGTCGTCATCATTGTCGTTGTCATCGTTGTCACCATCATCCTAGAGCAGGGGTCCGCAACCAAAATAACAGAAGAGCCATTTGGAGAAAAAAAACTCTCACTGATTGGCTGTGTTGGGTGGAGGCATGCTAATGACACATTTCACGATCTAACCCAAAAGCCCTTTTTTCTGAATATTATGAAAATGACCTGGCAATCCCTGAATAGGGATCAAAAACAAAGATCCCCCGTATAGCCTGTAACAGACTGTTGGGGCAAGTGCTGTTAGCGATCACCTATGAAGACCGCCACGGCCCACGAGGAGGTGGGTGGCCAGCACCACGCCCGGCTGCCTTTGCCTCCCCTTTGGCGATGTTTACACACCGCACCAGGTACTCAGTTGAGGCTGAATCGACCATTTCAGAAAATCGCCACTGGTGTTGGCCGTCAGCGGGAACCGAACTCGGGTCGCCGGGTTTGTAGCGTATTGCGCCAACCACTTCACCACCGCTTCCCCGATCACACACACACACACGTGCGCAGCATCAACATCGCCCCCCCCCCCCCCTGCTAATGTGACAAACTTGCCAGGGACCCTGCCGTGAAAGGAAGGTTAGCGAGGCTCGGAGAGGCCTTCCCAGGTGAACCCTCGTAGCAGCAGCAGCAGCAGCAGCAGCGATGTCGCTGGCGCCGTGCCGCATGTGAACTGACGGGCGGTTCCCCCCCTCACCTCCTCTGCCGCCCCCCCGACTCCCCACCCCCAGGTGGACGTGGGGGTGGTGACACTGGAGCCGCTGGTGACCCCGCGCATCCAGCAGCCGTTCCCGCTCGTGGAGAAGGTCGTGCGCAACATCTTCCAGTTCCGCAGGAAGTACTGCCTGCGTGGCATCGAGTGAGTGAGAGACAGGAAGTACTGCCTGCGTGGCATCGAGTGAGTGAGAGACAGGAAGTACTGCCTGCGTGGCATCGAGTGAGTGAGAGACAGGAAGTACTGCCTGCGTGGCATCAAGTGAGTGAGAGACAGGAAGTACTGCCTGCGTGGCATCGAGTGAGAGACAGGAAGTACTGCCTGCGTGGCATCGAGTGAGTGAGAGACAGGAAGTACTGCCTGCGTGGCATCGAGTGAGTGAGAGACAGGAAGTACTGCCTGCGTGGCATCGAGTGAGAGACAGGAAGTACTGCCTGCGTGGCATCGAGTGAGTGAGAGACAGGAAGTACTGCCTGCGTGGCATCGAGTGAGTGAGAGACAGGAAGTACTGCCTGCGTGGCATCGAGTGAGTGGCGTCGAGTGAGTGGCAGGAAGTACTGCCTGCGTGGTGTCTCGTGAGGGGCAGCGGTGGTCTGGCTAACTCCGATAATGATAAGTAACTTTTTTTTTATGCATCTATGTATGTTGAACTTCTTTCGCACCGTACGTAGCCAACCGTGATCATCGGAGGATGGGTGAGTGTGTAGGTGAGTGACTGCGAGTCTGTGTATTATTAATTTTTTTCACACCGTACATAGCCAACCGTGTTAATTGAAGGTGCCGTGGGGGAAGGACAAACTAAACTCAAAAAGCAGTTCTAAAGAAATTCGTTTGTCAACCTAGATGAGCGTTCCAGACTGCCACAGAAACGCGTCTTGAGAACGCCACGCGACGATGCGGTGACCACCACCATCTTTGCGGTCTCCCTCTCCCCACCTCCCCCCCGCGTCCCCCCGCCAGGCTGCTGTTCCCGCAGGCGGAGCGCCTGTCGCTGTCCCAGCGCGTGCTGCGCGAGGGGGACGTGAGCCCGGTGCAGAGGCCCGCGGAGCTGAGCGTGCGCAGCGTGGGGCGGCTCTGCGGCGCCTACGCCGCCCTCTGCCTGGAGCGTCCCTCGCTTGTGGCCTACGACTACCGCCTGGAGCTGCGGGACGCGCGGCGGCGATCGCTAGCGCGCCGCCGCGGGGGGTTGGAGGGGGGAGGAGTGGAGGAGGAGGGGGAGGACAGGAAGAGGAAGGATGCAGATGACGGCAGCAGTGGTAACAGTGGCAGCAGTAGTAGTTGAAGCAACAGCAGGAGTGGTAACAACAGTGGTAGTAGTTGAAGCAGCAACAGCAGCAGCGGTAGTTGAAGCAACAACAACACCAGCAGCAGCTTCCAAGAGGAGCAGGAGCATCACAGGCAGCAGCGTCAGTAGTAGCCATCGCAATAGCAACAGCAGCAGATGGAGCAGCAGCTTCCAACAGGAGCAGCAGCAATAACACGGATAGCATCAGCAGCAGTAGCCATAGCAACAGCAGCAGCAACAGCAGTGGTGGCAGCAGCAGTAATGGCACCAGCTGCAATAACGGAATCAGCAGTGGCGAAGACAACTTAATTTGAACAGGTCGGGTGATTGTGGTCATCATCACCATTAAAGATAAAGATCCCCTGTATAGCCTTAACAGACTGTTGGGGCAAGTGCTGTCAGCGGGTAGCACCTGTAAAAGGCCGCCACGGCACACGAGGAGGTGGGTGGCCAGCACCACGCCCGACCGTTTTCCCGGTGGCGATGTTTACACAACGCACCAGCTACTGATTTGAGGCTGAGTCGACCTAGGGGGATGCCCAGGACCGGTTCAGATAATCGCTATCACTGGTGTTGGCCTTGAGCGGAAATCAAACCCGGGCCGCCGGGTTCGTAGCGCAGCACGCTCACCGCTACACTACCGCTCTCCATCACCACCACCACCGCGACCACCATCATCAACACCACTACCACCATCATCACCAGCCACCAACATTATCATCACTGTCATCACCAACATCAACAGCGCGACAAAAATATAAAATCAGCTTTAATCGGTGTATGTTTTGTACATATATGTAGATATTAAAGCCTGTATTTACATCAACACCGATCCAGAGTCTCTCCTCTCTGGCCCTCGCGGTTTTGCACGGGCAACATTGAAGCCTCATCAGCGGCAGCCACGACCTGTTCACTGCTGGATTAAGGCCTCCCCATGGCGTCACCGTCACGATCGTTCCCTGCGAGTCCACGTTGCCACCTGCACAACGACCCGTTCGCGCCATCGCCACCATCCACTGCAGCGGGCTTCCTCCTGGCCAGTTGAACACCTCGTAAGGAGGGTTTCGCGACCAATATCAAGAGGTTTTTTTCCTTTGGGTTAGACCACGTAAATATAAATGTGTCGTTAAACCCGCCACCAGCCGACACAGCCAATCACTAAGGTTCGTCACGTAAACCAACAACAACGTTTACAATTTGAGTGCCATGACGTTTCGCCGGTAATTACAACAACAATCGGCATGGTCAGGCGACAGCCACGAGCTGTGGAGAGATCCTCCTCTTTGGTCTTTGGCCGTGCTCCGTACTTCGGCGGCCACTCCCGACGTGAGCCTCGACCCCCACCCGCCCCCTCCCCCGACCCCCCGGCCGACCGTCGTCCCTCCTGGCCGCGATGCGTCCTTCCCAGGTCTCCTCACCTTCACATTCGCGTAAATCTCTTCACTTTCAACGAGCTCCCACGGACCGGGGAACTCTCGGCCAAACTCGAGAGGGCTGCAGCAAAACGGCCTCCGCCGAACACCCCCCCCCCCTCCCCGCAACCCCGAGAGATCACGCGTGCCTCTCGCCGAACGCGATGGCCTGCGTACGAGTGTCGTACACCGCCCTCGCGCCGTGCCCCGACCGCGCCAGCGCTTGCTGCGGCGTCACGGCCCCCACCCCGGGCCCCCCCCCCGCGGGACACCGCCGGGGAGGGCGAGAGGAGGGGAGAGCGGAGCGGCGAGGCCCGGGGGGAAGAGGCCCCCGAGGACGTCGAGGCCGCCCTGCGTTGCTGCCGCTCGAGGTTCCTCGCCCGGAGGCGCCGCAGGAGGAGGGTGGCCTCCGCCAGGGCGGCGTCGGGGGGCTGGCGGTGGTCCTCGCCGTGCTCCTCGTCGCCGCGGCGTCGCGAGCGACCGCCGTCCAGGGTTCTTGCTCGCCGGTCGGCGAGGGCGTCCGCGCCACGAAGGCCTCCGCCCACAACGGTAGCTCCTGCCGGATTGTCGCCGCGGCCAGCGGCGGCGGCGCCATCGATGGCGCCGCCTCCGACGGTGCCACGGCCACCGCCGCCGCGGTCGTCCAGGCGACGCTCGCCGCCACGGTCGAGGGATGCTCCGCCTCTCCCACGGGCACCTCCGTGACCTTCGACGGCTCGTCCGCCTTCTCTGCTGCCAATTCCGATGCCACCAACTCCTCCATAGCCAACTCCGCAACCTCTTCTTCTCATGCCGCCACCACCATCACCACCAACCCTCGGATCTCCCGGAACATCGATGCCCCCTTCAGATTCATGACCAAGACCACGGTGACCCTTTCTGACACCGCCTCTTCCTCTTTCATCGTCGCCTCTGGGAGCTCTCCCAATACCACTGCCACCACCAACCACTCTCCAATCATCACCACCGCCATCGCCACGTCCATGACAAACTCCGTAATCTCCTTCAGTGGCGCCGCCCCCTCCAGCACTGTATCTTTCTCTGATGACACCGATGCCTCCTTTGTAATTGTCTCGGTGGCCTCCGTAACTACCCGCCCTTTGACCGTATTCGCCGCCGTCGCCCGGTCCTCCGTGGTCACCTTCCAAGCCACCAACGGCGCCAGCGCCGGCAGCGAGGGGCGCCTGCTGCCGCCTGCTGGCTCCCAGCCTCCGTTTGACGTCCCTGAAGTTCGCACTTGTTTCTGTCGGGCGTGTGGGAGGCGTCGGCTCCGGCGGATGTGAGAGGCTGTTGTCGTTGCTGATGCTGCCGTTGTTGTTGTCGCTGCTGCTGATGTTGTCGTTGCTGATGCTGTCGTTGTTGTCGCTGCTGCTGTTGCTGTCGTTGCTGATGCTGCTGTTGATGCCGCCGCCGCCGCTATTTTTACGCAAGCGACGACTGCTCGGTTCTGCAAGAGAGGTTTGCGAAGCGGCCGTCAAGATTAGTCGTAACCGGCGTCGTCATAAACCCCCCCGCCCCCCCCCCCCCGATCAGATACCCGGACTCGGAGACGAGAAGCCAGGACCTCGGTGGCGCTGGCTCGGCGTCACCAAACCCGCAGTGGGAGACCCACACACCCCATGGCCCGAACCTGAAAGGTCAAGGGCTAGCGGGCAAAGTGTCTCTGCACATGGCCAAGCTGTTTCCATTGTCGTCCTTACCCGCCCGCCCGCACCTCCGATGAGCACGTTGGGCTACGTACGGCGCAAAAGAAGTTCAACGCACGCACATAGACTCACATAGTCACTTAGCCACTCGCACAGTCACTCACCGACACACTCGCCCATCCGATTAGCACGCTTGGCCACGCACGGCACTCTAGAAGTTCAACACGCAGTAACGTCTCCACGTCGTGAGCTGGCCGGCGCTGCCTGCCGCGTGGCAGCGCCGGCTCGGTCGTCTCCGAGATTCCCATCGCGGCCGCCCGTTTTTACCGCTGCTGTCATGGCGGTGGTATCGGGCACGCAGGGCCGACAGCCGGTCGCCCCCGAAGGGCTGGTAGTGCCGGGAGGAGGACGAGGGCGGCGGCGTGGCGGAGGTGGCGGAGGCGTCTCGGTTGAGCAGTCGGGATCTCAGCGCCGCACGCAGCAGGGAGCGGACGGCAGAGACGCAGGCGGAGCGGCGGGACTGGTCGCTGGTGGGAGAGGGGAGGTGTGGGTGGCGGCGGGCAGCGGTAGGATCATCGCCAACATCGTCAGCGGCTGGGGTGGTGGTGACAGCATAGAGCGTCGTCATGGGGATCACCGGCAGGCGTAGTGGTGTGTGGTAGTTGTGTGGTAGTTGTGTGGTAGTTGTGCGGTAGTTGTGCGGTAGTTGTGCGGTAGTTGTGCGGTACTTGTGTGGTACTTGTGTGGTACTTGTGGTAGTTGTGGCCGTGGCGGCCTCACCGTCCTTGCAGCGTGAAGGTCTCCGCCGGCCTCGCTCCCCGCGCCGCGTGCCTCAGCTCCCACACGGCGCTCCGCCCGCCGTCTGCACGGAGCAACACGCGGCTCGGTCACACTCCGTGAACTAGTAACTCATTGGGCACGTTCTGTTTACGTGACAACCACGTCCTGTCGAGTGGTGGTGGCGGGGTATAACGACAGACACAATTATACAATTATACAAAAAACCCGAGCAATGCGACTACGTGTTTAAACCCCGGCAGCGTTAACCGGGGTGGCCGCTGGGCTCGAACCCTGAGCCTCTAGCGGCGTCGCGGCCACGTCGCCGATTGGTGCGACGACGATCGGCCCGGTGGGGGGGTTTGAACCCGTGGTGACCCCTGGCGTCGCTGGCTCGAGCTGCCCCCTGGAGCCCACGGATTGCGGCGTCGTTGGGGACTGCGGTGCGGCGCCTCTCACCGGCGCCATGCTCCGTGTGCACCTCGAGTTGACTCGTGGGGATGAGGTGTTTGTACTTGATCAGGTCGGGCTCCTCCTGATGGGATAAACCAGACGTCACCATCAGCAGCAGCATCATCATTAAATCCATCATCAAAACCATTATCCTGAACATATTATTAAAACACGTCTATCACAACTATTATCATCATCACAGCTTTACCATCACAACTATCATCAACACCATCATCCTCACCACATCATCATAACTATCATCATCATAAAAACCGTCAATTGTCACCAAATCATCACATCATCATCATGTGTGTGTGTGGCTTTCGCGCGTGTCACACACACACGTGCGGGGTGATCGCGCGCGCGTGTGTGTGTGTGTGTGAGGTGACGCGTCACAACCCAACACACTCAAGGTGACTGCGTGTGCGGTTGTGACACGGGTCACAATCGCACACACGCGGGGTGACTGCGTGTGTGTGTGTGTATGTGTGTGCGGTTGTGACGTGCGTCACAGCGTGCGTCTCCACCCACGCGCTTCTTGGCCCTGAGCGACCCCATGGCTGCATCCTCCTTGTACACGAGCACCACGGCCGTCTTGAACACTGCAAAGACAAAGGTACCCCGTGTAGCCTTCACCAGACTGTTGGGACAAGTGCTGTGAGCGAGTAGCACCTATGAAGACCGGTACGCAAGTGCGCACACACACACGGTGCGTACGGTGCATGTACAGCAGTCTCTCGATTATCCGCGTGCGGTTTATCCGCTATGCGGATTAACCGCGCACCTGAGATTTTGACACGAATGAATGACTCTTGGATTTTCCCTTAAGCCCAGAATATTCATCTAAAAACAGTGATACATTGTGGGACCTTTCTTGGCAGTATCAAAATACAACACTCGGTTTTACCCTTTCTGGCAATAAAACAACAGTTGTGTCAAGATGTTAAAACACCAAGACAGAATCATTGTTCAAGGAATCCTGTCTTCATTATCCACACATAGTACTTGTGGTGAACATGCAAACAAAAAACACCGTGCTCTGATAATATATAATGCATCGTCTTTGAAACTGATTGGTCCACACCAGAGACAGCTTTCTTTTGAGCCTCGTCTCAAAGTGTTAGACCAGAGAACGCCAAAGGCTGTCCGCCTTATGCAGACAGGATTCCTTGAATAAGAATTCTGTTTGGTGTTTCAACATCTTGACACAACTTTTATTGCCAGAAAGGGTAACACCTATCGGTATACAGTGACACACTGTTATCTTTGCAAATGTTTATTACAAGCCACGTGCTTAAACCGAACAATATGTTGCTCCGGTTAATTCGAAATCCACGTGATCGCCTCTACAGTACAGTAGTTGCCATATCTTTACAACAGTGGGCGGAGTTTGATGTTGATGTGCGTGGCTCTCTTGTCATACACTTCGTGGCTGGGAGTCTTCCGCAAACCGTGCTAATCGGAGGATGGGTGAGTGAGTGGGAGAGTGACTACGTGAGTGGGTGAGTATGTTCATGGGTGAGTGTGTGGGTGAGTGAGTGAGCAGGAGTGAGGGGTGCCGGATGGGTTCGTGGTGGCGACGGGGTGAGGCTAGCCTGAGTCTGAGTTGATGTTCGACTCCCGTGTTAGTGATCGTGGTCAGTGTGACCCTCGGGGTTGGAGCCGGTGTTCAGAGCTTGCGTCACATGATACCAGTGCGAGTGGTAACACAGAGCATTGAGCGTAATCATATTTTACATATCCCGTAATGCTGGACAGTCGTTGTGGATAAGGACCAAATCCCCACATGCAGCCACTACACCGAGTAAATAAAAAAACCCTCCTTCCAGGGAAATATCTAAAATGAATAAACAAAATTGAGAATTGGCACCCAAACAACAAAAACGCAAACAAAGAAATTCTGTCACATCCCAGCATCGCTCGGAGTCTCGCCAGGGTTTATGACCAGGCCACATCATCGTCATGGTCGATCCACTGCTGGCCACATCATCGTCATGTGCCCAATACTGGATGCACACGGGGAGGAGATGTGTTGGTGCCGCAGGTCGTGTTGGAGGAGTCTTGGAAGATTTATTGGTAACCAGGTAAGGTCCCACCGAGCTACGTAGCTTTTTTTCAGAAGTGTCCTGGCCACAAATAATAGCTCAGCGAAGTGTCCTGTCACAGTGTGGAAATTTACAGCAGCCGGCTAATATAAGGGCACGTTGATTCTAAATGTGGAGGGGGAAACCCGGAGGAAAATCCACGCGACCACGGGGAGAGAGAGAGACACGCAAACTACAAATATACAGCAGGCGTCAGGGTCGAGATCGAACCCACGACCCCCTGTATACCGGGCGAGGTAGTTAACATCTCCTGGCCATGGTGGCGCCCCTCCAGTCGGTGCCAGGGTCCGTACCGAAGACTCTCGCGCCCAGGCCGTGCCGCCACTGTGCCGAGCGGACGAGCGGAGCGGGCGGGTTGAGCCAGCACACGTGCTCGTCCAGCAGCAGGTCGCCCATCGACAGGTCCACGACCTGTACGGGGTGGGGGGGGGGCGGGCACACATGGGGTGGAGGGGGACAGAGAGGGGACATGCGGGGTGCACATGGGGTATACATGGGGGGGGGGGGCACATGGGGGGGGGGGGGCACGGGGGGGGGGGAGACACACAGAGGGATACGTGACGGGGACAAAGGGAGACGGGAACACAGACGAGGACATACGAAGTGGGAGAGAGGGAGAGGCGGTGTAGATGGCGTCACTGGAGCGCCGCCATCCCGATCGCCGTCACGTGCCGCAATCGCCCTTCTCTTCCTTCTTCACCTTGAATCTGTCGATGCCTCGCCAAGTCTCCGGACTCCTCTCTTTGACCAGGAGGGGGGCTTCCGCAGGGAGGGTTGGGGGGCGATGGTCGCCGCGGCAGGCGGGACTTTCGATCGCGCGCAAAACGGCGTCGCGAAGAAAGGTGGAGCGCGGGGGGCGTCGAGAGAACGGCGTGGCGGAGATCTTCTAAAACGTCACGGGCTGCGGCCCGCAGCGACGACGCCAGCCGCTTCGTTGGCGCTGCCGTGGCCCCGGTACGCGGCCGAGAGCGCAGCAGCACCTCTGTGACGAGCGGCGAACGCCCCGGCCGGTTGGTGAACAGTTGGTGAACGTTAGTGAACAGTTTGTGAACGTTAGTGAAGAGTTGGTGAATATTTGGTGAACAGTTAGTGGATAGTTGATGAACAGTTAGTTAACGTCAGTGAACAGTTGATGAACAGTTGGAGAATGTTAGTGAACAGTTGGTGAACAGTTGGCAAACACTTGGTGAACGTCAGAACAGTTAGTGAGCACTTAGTGAACAGTTGGCAAACACTTGGTGAATGTCAGAACAGTTAGTGAGCAGTTAGTGAACAGTTAGTGAACAGTTGGTGAACGTACCTCGTCTCCCGAAGGCTGCTGGGCAGAGAGCTGGTGAAACGCTTCCCCGAATTCTTCGAAGAGCCGCTGAGCGTTGTTGATCTGCCCGGCCACCTCCTGCATCACGCGCTGGGCCTCTGCCAGAGAGAAAACGTCGGTCCCCAAACCACTCACCCACCCAAACCACTCACCCACCCAAACCACTCACCCACCCAAACCACTCACCCACCCAAACCACTCACCCACCCAAACCACTCACCCACCCAAACCACTCACCCACGCAAACCACTCACCCACTCATTCACACACTTGCTCAGCCAACCACTCACCCACTCATTCATACATTCAACCACTCACTCACCCATCCCCCAACTCACACACTCACACACTCACCCACCGAACCACTCATTCACCCACCCACTCACTCGCACCCACTCACTCGAAACATTTCCCCTTTCGGTTTCTCCCCTCCCTCCAGTAGAAGGCATCTGGCCCACTCCTCCACTGGAAGAAGTGGGAGTCACCCACTCTTTACCCCACCACACGCGGGCCTGCCCATCGGCCGCGGTCGCACCCATCGACGCTGATCAATCTGAATCTTTATTGGGGGGGGGGGGGGGTGCCGGCAAGTTAACCCGCGCTTCCGGAAGTTCAGATTGATCCCGGACGGCCCCCCCGAGTCGCACGGCACGCTGGGGGTAGCGCCCTCTTGTTTGTCAAACTCGCCCCCCCCCCCCGCCTGCCTCGCCTCCCCCCGCTCCCGGCAGGAGTTGGCGCGGTCCTCACCCGCCATGTGGTAGCGCTCCTCGCTGTCCGGCTCGGTGGGTGACACCAAGCTGTGCAGCAGCAGCGGGTACTTGAGCACGCGCTGGATGGGCTTGATGAGGAGGGAGGGCAGCGAGGAGGCGTGCTGGCCGTCGGGGTTCAGCCGCTTCAGGGCGGCGGCGAGAGCCGGCTCCTCGGAGGCTGACGGCGCACAGTGACGACGACAACATCAACAATAACGTCAACAATAACATCAACAACAGCGGTAGCAACAACGACAATAGCAGCAACAGTAACAACATTAGCAACGACGATATCAGCGGCAAGATCAACAACGTTAACAGCAACATTAACAACAGCAACATCAACAACAACATCAACAACATCAGCGGCAACATGAACAACAGCAGCAGCATCGAAAACAACTTCAACATCATCAGAAACAACAACAACGACGACGACGCCACCAAGAGCAAGGGCCACAACAAGGAGGTTGGCCCCAAGCGGCAGGGCGGATGACTGCGCTGTGCCGCTCACGGTCAACAGTCAATAACAACAACATCCACAATAGAGGTTTTTGGGTTAGATCGCGCAGTAAATATGAATGTGTTGTTAAACCCACCACCACCCGACACAGCCAATGAGTAAGGTTTGTCACGTAAACAGAACGTGGCAATTCGTTACGAGTACAGCAACACCGGTTGTGTGTTAGAGAGTAAAACCCACGACATTTACAATTCGAGTGAGACATTTCGCCAGTACTTACAACCAGAATCATCAGGCGACAGTCATAGTTGTGGAGAAATCCTCCTGTTTCGTTCTTAAAAACGTGACAAACGCCTTACTAATTGGCTGCGTCGGGCGGTGGCAGGTTGAATGATGCGTTTATATATTTACGCGAAACTAACCCATAAAACCTCTTACGGATAATATTGGTTACGTGTGCCTACCACGTGTTAAACATGGCAACAACGATACTTGCCACGTGTGCCTACCACGTGTTAAACATGGCAACAGCAACTAGACTTGCCACGTGTGCCTACCACGCGTTAAACATGGCAACAACAACGATACTTGCTGCCGTGTGCTTCGCTCGCGAGAGAGCGGTGCCACGCGCTACTGAAAATTCCTCAGTTGGCATCTTAACAGGGCCAGGTCGCCCCCACGTTTGGCAGGACCCTCTTGAAAACGAGAGTGGAATAATAATAATACGTAAATAAAGCTCCCGGCCACAACCATCAATGTTGATGATGGACCCTTAATGGATTATTGATGGATCGTCAGTGATGATGATTGACTGGGATGAATGGTTATATGGATAGACGGATGATGACGATGATTGATTGATCAAGAGATCGATGATTGTTGTTGCTGACGACGTTGATGACGACGATGACGACGACGGTTGATCAGCTGGACTTGTCGGATGGTCCAAGCCAATTGGAGCTTAATCCAATTCCCAGCCGTGGACAGATGACGTGGTTGGCAAGTGGTACCAGAGCCTGGCCCGGGCCTCCCCTAGGTCCGTGCAGCCTTAAAACGCGCGTCAACACCGGTACAGGGGGGGCGACAGGCGGCCCAGGGCGTTCGCAACGGCACCGCCCCCGCCTCGTGCACAGGCTGCACGGGGGACCTGTGCCTCATCCGTGTTGTTGCGTCCGAGTTGTTGCGTCCGAGTTGTTGCGTCCGAGTTGTTGCGTCCGAGTTGTTGCGTCCGTGTTGTTGGGTCCGTGTTGTTGCGTCCGTGTTGTTGCGTCCGTGTTGTTGGGTCCGTGTTGTTGGGTCCGTGTTGTTGCGTCTGTGCATCACCTGTGCGCAGGCAGCTCTGCGTGCGCGCGTGACTGGCACAGTACGCGCTGTACAAGCGGAAGCGCTCCGAGAAGAAGAGGAAGGAGCCACCCAGCGAGAAGAGCACGCGCTGTGGGTGGGAGGGGTAGAGACACGGGGGGGGGGGGACATGGGGAGAGAGACGTGGGGACAGTGATGGGGAGACAAGGAGAGACACTGAGAGTTATGGGGAGAGGCACGTGGAGAGCCACAAATGAAGAGACATGGGGGGAAGGCCATGGGGATGCAGAGGGAGAGAAATGGGGAGAGACATGGGGAGACTGGGAGAGACACGGAGGTGCACAGAGAGACAGAAGCATACGGAGGCACAGGGAGACGGAGGAAGACACGTGGAAGATCGGGACATCGAGAGGGGGAGGCAAGGATGAGAAGGGAGGAGGAGGCATTGCCTTCTGGTTTACTGAGAGAGAGGAGATCAGAAAGGGAGGAGGCTCCATCACCTTGAAGTCGGCGGGTGACTGTAGGTTCTGGAAGTCCGGTGCTAGGTCCATCCCTTGTCTCAGAGTGGCGACAAACTCTTGGTGGAAGGACATTAGCTCGTGCAGAACGGACAGCACCGAGTCCAACTACACGACACACGTACAGGGACACCCGTACTTACGAACGAGTCAGGTTTCAGAGGTCTGTTCGTAAGTCCCAACTTTACACCTGTCGATTTCAAACGGGTTGTACGGCACGTGCACGGGGAATGGCTATAAAAGTTGTATAATCTCCTGGAGATGTAGATGCCACTGGTTCTTTACGTTCTGCAGATGTAGATGCCACTGGTTTTTAATGTTCTGCATATGTAGATGCTACTGGGTGTTCATGTTGAGCAGATGTAGATGCTACTGGGTGTTCATGTTGAGCAGATGTAGATGCTACTGGGTGTTCATGTTGAGCAGATGTAGATGCTAATTTCTTTTGGTGCTCGTGTTTTCTCTCTGCTCTCTTAAAAAAAACCTACCAAGAGATGTCTGCACAGTGGCTCTCTTCTTCTCTTCACAAATCCACTTGTGACAGGCGATAGCATCGTGGACAGCTGCTGAAACCTGAGTAACCCTTGCAGTGTTTGTGTCCTGAGACTCAAAACAAGGCGGTGCCTTCTCAATCACGCTGAAATCTGCAGTCAGTTGATCGGTGTCGAACCCTTGGGGTTGCTCAGCCTCCTGTTCCTCATCAGTTGACCTCATCCTCCACCCTGTCACACCCAACAACCGCCGCCATCTATTGCGCGGCCGTTGAACATTACGATTCTCGGTCCGAACAAGCAACTTGGGCCCTACGAACCAGGATTATTCGTGTCTCGGAAAGTTCGTAAGTCGAATGCTCGTAAGTAGAGGAGCCTCTGTACATATAATCTTTAGAATTTTTCTATAGACTGGAATAATCCGACGAGCTATGAAGCTCTTTTTCACACATATCCGGTATCGAGAACGGGGTCGGAAGGGCACAACAACAACCAGTACAAAAACACGATAGGCGTACGAAGTTTAGTAAGGTTAAGGAAGTCACTAAAAATGCATAGAGTATATAAATTCGCAAACACGAGACAGATACACAGGCTCACAAGACGCACAGGCAGGAACACACGTGTGCAAAGTTCGACATGTGATTTCATGTCATTTGTAAAAGCATGCGAGTGGTCAACAGACAACTTGTACTGACCCTGACACCCGGTCTCAAGACACCGACCCTGACACTCGGTCTCAAGACACCGACCCTGACACCCGGTCTCAAGACACTGATCCTAAAACCAGGTTTTCGGAAACTACGTCTCCAGATAAATCAGCTGAATCAGAACCTCCGGTGCGATTCATACCTCAAGGTGAGTGAAACATTCCTCCAGCTGTAAAGGTTCAAGATAATGATCTCGTAAATCTATCAGGTCCTGTGAAAGCAAAAAAGAACAACAATGATCAGTGGCCTGAGGCCATGAAACTCTCTCCAAATGAGAACCGCATCTGGTCATTTCTGACGTGTAACTGGCTAACTGCTGCTGCTGTGCTGCTGCTGTGCTGCTGCCTGATGCTGCCTGCTGCTACTGCAGTGCAGCTGAAAAGAGACTCAATTAAGCTTTCCTGTAAAAGTACTTGGCATTATTATTATAACAATGACCGACGATTGTTTTGAACCCAGGGGTCTGACTCAGTCTCTCACCAGTGGTGGCTCGGTGTCTCTGACGCGGCCAGAATGAGCCCTATGAATGAGAGATATCTCGAACGATGACTTGAACTCCACCACTCTCTCTCTGACATGAGCCCTCTAAGATAGGGACACTAAGACCCAGGACTTGAACCCAGAATCTCAGCACTGCTGGTTCAGTGTGTCCGACACGGCCATTATGAACCCCTGGCACCTGGATGTAGGAGCCCTCCGTGTCCACGAGCTCCAGGATTCCCTTGCGGAGTCGATCGGCTTCCGAGAGCCGCCCACTTGCCCTCGTGGCAGCCATGGCCTCTGGGATAGGGAGGTCAGGGTTCAAGGTAGAGTCAAAAATCTGTTTCAATACAGTGCCAAAATCGACACAGTACAAGAAGAAGTGTAATAAGTGGCTCCGACACGGCAGAACTTTATTTAATATTTATTAATGGTTCTTTCACAGCCACGACTCCTCTCGTTACGCGGATGCCGTCGTTCCTTTTTTGGTGTGACTGCGCTGCCCCGCGCCACGTGGCGCTCACCCAGATCTCCACCGCACCGCTGGCTGGCGGCGCGCTGGGGAGCGGCTGAGCGGCTGGAGGTCGAGCCGCCACGTGGCTGGTGGAGATGGGGGGGCAGCAGTGACGGGGAGCTCCTCTTCGATCTTCAACCACCGACCCCGAACCTTCCGCTACCCCCCGCTTTTATTCCCTTTTCCGAGGCTAAGCCCCGCCTCTGGCCACGCCCCTCTAGGAACCTTCGAGAACGTTCCAGAGGCTTCCATGCTAGCTCCGCCCATTAACCTTTCCCCCAGATAGAACCCGACTACTGATAAGGCGTGGACTGTACGACAGTGTGTAAAGTGTAACCCCTCAATGATGCAGGAGATGGCGCTCGCTTATTACAGAAGTCTTATCGGTATTTTGTTTCACTCCGCGAAAGAAGTTCAACATACACAGAGACCATAGACCAACATAGTCACTCACTGATCCTCCGATTTGCACGATTGGCTACGTACGGTGCGAAAAAAGTTAAACGTACACGCATAGACTCACATAGTAACTCACCCACTCACATAGTCACTCACCCATCCACGGATTAGCACGGTTGGCTGCGTACGGTGCAAAAGAAGTTCAACGCACACGCATAGACTCACATAGTCACTCACCCACACCTCCGATCAGCACGGTCGGCTACGTACGGTGCGAAATAAATTAAACGTACACACAGTGCATGACGCACGGCGATTGTTGTTGTTGCTGCTGCTGCCGCTGTGCAAAGTCGAGGAGCGCGTGTTGTTCTGTCGGAAGTCACGTGGGCGATTGCGTGTGAAGGCTTGCGCGCACGTGCGCGGTGACGTGACGAAGGTGTCGCCGCTGGCCCCCTCGCTCTCCTCTCTCGCTCGCTCCACGCCGAGCACACGACCGATTTGCGCTAGGTGATAAGAGCGTGACTGCGTGTGATCACGGGTGTGTCAACAAGGGTGTGTGTGTGTGGAGTGGTGGGGGGTGGTGAATACAATGGCAGTGTTGTGTGATTACCTGTGTGTGTTTGTGTACCTTGTGTGTGTACCTGTATGGGTGTACCTGTGTGTGTGTACCTGTATGTGTGTGTACCTGTGTGTGTTTGTGTACATGTCTGTTTGTGTACATGTGTGTTTGTGTACATGTGTGTTCATTGTACCTGTGTGTGTGTGTACCTGTGTGTGTACCTGTGTGTGTGGAGGCCTTCATAGGTGCTGCTACTCGGTATCAGCACTTGCCCTACCAGTCTGTTCAGGCTACACGGGTGATCTTTGAACGGGGAGCGGTGGTGTAGCGGTTAGCGCGCTGCGCTACGAACCCGGCGACCCAAGTTCGATTTCCGCTCACGACCAACGCCAGTGACGATTATCTGAACCGGTCCTGCTCCCCCTCTAGGTCGACTCAGCCTTAAACGCCTACTTGCTGCGGTGTGTAAACATCGCCGATAGGTAGACAAAGGCGGCCGGGCGTGGTGTTGGCCACCCACCCCCTCGTGTTCCGTGCCGGTCTTCATAAGTGCTACTCGCTAACAGCACTTGCCCCAACAGTCCGTTACAGGCAATACGGGAGATCTTTGCCTTTGTGTGTTTGTGTACGTGTGTGTGTGTATAAGCGCGTGTGTGTGTATGTATAAGCGCGTGTGTGTGTACGGGTGTTATATTAAAAGTAAGAGTAGAGTACAGTGTGTGGTGTACGTGTGGTATGCGTGTGTGGAGGTGTTCCACTCACCTCTTGCATGCCTCTGCCTGCGTCTTAACACAAACGCTCGCTCACTCAGGCTGACAAGGCTATGCGTGGCTGTGCGTGTATAGGTGTGTATGTGTAGGTGTGTGTGTGTAGGTATGTGTGGCACAAGCGTCGTGGTGACGTCACCGCCACTTAGTGGCGAATGGCGGTTGTTGTTGTTGTGTAGGTGTGTGTGCGTGGGTGTGTGTATTAAATATAAATATGTAACAAATAAGCTTGTGCCGGAGGCCCCGGGGAGACAGGCGTCTATGACGTCTCCTGGCCAAACCCCAATTGGCAGAGCCAGGAGATTGAATCTTCACCCTCGGAGCTCCTCCCGAAACAACGAAAGGCCACTACGGATGGCCACGTGGAATGCGGAGGAGAGGCTGCCACTCCTCTGTCGGGAGCTGGACTGGTACCGCCTGGATCTCTGTGGCATTCAGGAGGTCCGGTGGACCGGTTCTGGCTCCTGCCACCATGAGGGGTGGACAGTCCTCTACTCAGGGCAGGAGACTGCCAAACAACAGGGTGTGTCTCTTCTTCTGAACAAAAAAATGAAGGGGGCGTGGGAGCGTGGCGGTGAGGTGTGGGAAGCTGTAAGCCCCAGGATACTTTGGGCTCGCCTTTCCATCAACCGGAGGCGAGGAGTGGTGGTCGTGGTTACTTATGCCCCCACCGAAGACGAACATCCGTTGAGGGATGCAGGCAAAGCCGATGAGTCAGATGCCTTCTATGTCCTCCTGTCACAGGTGCTGGCTAAAGTGGCCACTCGGGACAGAGTCATCTTGTTGGATGACTTCAATGCCCGAGTTGGTCATTATGCTGGCACCTGGTGTGGAGTGATTGGAAGGCATGGGCCAGATCAGCTCAATAACAACGGTAGGAGGCTGCTAGATTTTTGTGCAGCCCATGGGCTTGTAATTACCAACACGCTCTTCCGGCATCGGCGCATCCCAGAGGTGTGGACTCGAGTCATGTGACTTGGACTCGAGTCAGACTCGAGTCATGAATTTGATGACTTGCGACTCGACTTGGACTTGCATAACAATGACTTTGTCCCACCTATGAGATGTGGACTCGAGTCATGTGACTTGGACTCGAGTCAGACTCGAGTCATGAATTTGATGACTTGCGACTCGACTTGGACTTGCATAACAATGACTTTGTCCCACCTCTGGCGCATCCACACAACATCATGGATGCATACCGGGTCCAAGCAAGAACATCTGCTGGACTACATAGTGACGGACCAGCGGATGCGAGCCCATGTCCTTGACACCAGGACCTACCGTGGAGCTGATCTGCCATCTGACCATCGACTGGTCATCTGTAAGATGCGCCTGCCATTCTTCTACTCCGGTGGTGGGTGTACACCCAAGACCCCATTCCAACCTAAGGTGGCCTGGTCTAAGTTAGCTGATGAAAGTTGCAAGCGAGAATTTCATCATCGTCTGCGGCTGGGGTTCGCATCATCCCCCACTCCTGATGTCGAGGGTAAATGGGCGAGGTTTAGGACTGTGACTCATGCAGCTGCAATGGCTGCTTTGGGTACGCGGTCCAGACCTCCCCAGACAGAGGAGGTGTTCAGGATAGTTGAGAAAAAGCGACAGGCCCATTCTCATCGGCTACAGCATCCCACGTCAGAGAATGAGGAGGCTTACCGCAGCCTTCGCTCGGAGGTTCGTAGAGCCGTAAGGCGCTGCAAGGATGGTGGTGGTCGCGAGTTGCTGAGGAGATGGAGTCTGCCTCAGTGACCCGCGATCACAAAACACTATTTAACTCCATCAAATAAGTAACCTGCAGCGCCACACCATTAGGGGAAAAAACGGTGATCCAATCTCCGACCCCCAGGAACAGGTTTGCAGATTTGCTGAACATTTCTGTGAGGTCCTGGGGGAGGGGAAATCCCTCAGCCAGGAAAACATCATGGCACAAAGTGGGGATAACCCTGCTGAGGCTGCGGTGCCTCAAATATTGGAAGAAGTCACCCCCTGTGAGTGGCTGGCTGAGGTGCCATCTGTTGAGGAAGTACTGAAGGCGATCCGGAGTCTGAGACCAGGAAAGGCACCGGGCAGAGATGATCTCCCAAGCGAAATGCTGAGGGAGGGTGGCGTTTGTGCACAGACTGTCCTACATGACATCGTAACAACAGTCTGGACGACTGGACGGGTTCTGCAGGATTGGAAGGATGCCCTGGTGGTCCCCCTCTTTAAGAAGGGGGACCACACAGACTGTAACAACTACAGGGGCATCTCACTCCTCAGTGTGCTGGGAAAGGTCCTGGCAAGGATTATTCAACATCGCCTTGCTAGGCACGCTGAGGAGAGGCTTGCAGAGCCCCAATGCGGTTTCAGGAAAGGGCAGTCCTGCACAGATGCCATATTTTCTGTCCGTCTGCTACAGCAGAGGTGTAGGGAATTCCAACAAGACCTACATCTCTGCTTTATTGACCTGGTCAAGGCCTATGATACCATCAGTAGGCCTGGGCTCTGGGTTGTTCTTCGTGCTTTCGGAGTCCCTGACCCTCTGCTCACGATCATTAAGGACCTGCATGATGGTGAGCGGGCCCGAGTAAAACTACGTGGCCGGGAGTCAGAGCCATTCCCTGTACACCTTGGGGTGCGACAGGGATGTCCCCTGGCTCCCACATTATTTAACATCTATTTTGACCACGTAGTTCGTGAAGCCTTCAATAGCTATACCGGGGGAATTTCCATTTGGTACAGATAAAATGGGAGGCTGATCCATGCCCGGGTGCGGTCAAGGGATGGCTCCCTATTGGTCAACCACGTTATGTATGCCGATGATTTGGTAATTGTTGCTCATTCAGAGGAGGAGTTGGAGACGCTTCTGCTGAAACTGGAGTGTGCCACTAAGAGGTGGGGCCTTACCATCAGCCCCACCAAAACTAAGCACCTGCCTGGGTATTTTGTACCATCGGATACTCCACCCCCACAACTCCCAATCGGTGATGGGGCAGTTGTGGAGAGAGTGGAGAGTTTCCCATACCTGGGCAGTGTGCTCATGACCGGCTCCTGTTTAGCAGTGGAGGTCTCACTCCGCATCAGCATTATCTTTTCATCGGTTGTGTAATGCTGTGTGGAAGCTGCCTGGTCTGTCGCTCCGCACGAAGCTTCAGGTCTTCTCGGTCACAGTCATTCCCTCCCTTCTCTCCGCTTGCGAAACGTGGACCCCCCTAATGGAGCATCTTCGCTGGTTAGAAACATTCAGGTTGGCCTGCCTACGATCCATTCTGGGTTTAACCAGGCTGGATTGTGTGAGGAGCTCACAAATCCTTGAAAGATCTGGGCAAAGTCCCATCCGTGAGCTCCTTCGGCAGGCAAGGCTGCGTTGGCTGGGCCATGTAGCCCGCATGCCCAATCACCGCATGCCCAAACAGTTCTTGTTCGGCCGGATCGAGGGGGCAAAACGGGGGCAGCACGGGCTAGAGAAGAGATGGAGTGATGTGGTACAGGAGGATGTGGAGCTGAGTGGACTTGCCAATGACTGGTATCAGCGGTGTCAGGATCGGCCTCTGTGGAGGAGGCTCGTGAAGGACGCTACTGGACAGTTGGAGGCAGTCGCCCTCCAACAACAACAGAGGGCTGAGGAGCAACGCTCACAACAACGAGCGGAGGCCGAATGGCTAAAGCACAGCAAGTTGGCACAGTAGGGGGCACAGGTGGTGTATCAGCCAGTCATCTCGGTCATCTCAGTCAGTCGACCCGTGGCACCTGGGTCTGCCCCGTGACCTCCTGCCAGCGGGCGTTCGACACTTCACGTGGCCTCAAGGTGCACCTAGCCTGGCACAGGCGTCGTGGTGACGTCACCACCACTTCGTGGCGAATGTCGGTTGTTGTTGTTGTGTGTGTGTGTGCGAGTGTGTGTGTGTACGAGTGTCTGTGTGTGTGTACGAGTGTGTGTGTGTGTACGCGTGTCTGTGTGTGTAAGCGAGTGTGTGTACGAGTGTCTGTGTGTGTGTACGCGTATGAGCGGTGGTGTAGCGGTTAGCGCGCTGCGCTACGAACCTGGCGACCCGAGTTCGATTCACGCTCACGGTAAACACCAGTGACGATTATCTGATCCGGTCCTGGGCTTCCCCTAGGTCGACTCAGCCTCAAATAAGTACCTGGTGCCGTGTGTAAAAAACATCGCCACTGGGGAGACAAATACGGCCCGGGCGTGGTCCTTGCCACTCACCCCTTCATAGGTGGTGCTACTCGCTAACAGCACTTTCCACAACAGTTTGTGAAGGCTATGCAGGGGATCTTTGTCTTGTTGTGTGTGTGTGTACATGTGTACGTGTGTACATGTGTACATGTGTACGTGTGTACATGTGTGCGTGTGTACATGTGTGCGTGTCCACATGCAGACCCACCTGAGTGCCGTGAAGCGACCTCCGCGGCGCGACCGTCAACCCCGCACCCGCCGGGGCGCATTCCAGCGAGTTGCAAACAAATAAATAAATAAACGCGACCTCAACTTCGGCGAGGCGAAGTTGACTTCCACCCTCTTTCCCGCCCGTGGCACCAAAACCCAAATCCGTTAGGGCGGCACGGCGCGTCTCGGTTCGCGGTGCGGAGGCGCGGTCGGGATGGACTTTCCCGGGTGGGCGGGCGGGAGGGCTCAAGTTGGGATTGAAGACGAACACGGCGAAATGTCGAGACACAGCCGGCAAGTGCTCCACTCATAACGAATTGGCACGTTCTGTTTACGCGGATGAAAAAAACCTCACTCATTAGCTGTGTCGGGTGGCGGCGGGTTTAATGACACATTTATACAGGGTGCTTAAAAAAATGTTTTAACACTTATATGGGACTATCGTTTTTAATGGAAAAAATCACGGATAAAACACGATACCGAATTTATTATGGATATTGGTTGCGAAAGCTTACCATGTGTTAAACTAACGTAGAAACTATAAACTATATTTTTACGTTACCAGGTAAAAGGTGTGTAGCTATTTTTTCATAAGCGGCCTGGCGATCACAAACGGATAGCTCAACGAAGTGTGCTTATCGAGTGGACATTTATGGCAGGGATCGAACCCAAGTGCTCCTACATACCGGGCGAGGTAGTTAACATCTCGCCACCGTGACGCCCTAGATTTAGATTAACACTGGGACCAGAGACTCACATTGGCCCATAGATTAACACTGGGGTCAGACACTCACATTGGCCCATAGATTACCACTGGGGTCAGACACTCACATTAGCTCATAGATTAACACTGGGGTCAGAGACTTACATTAGCCCATAGATTAACACTGGGGTCAGAGACTCACATTAGCCCATAGATTAACACTGGGGTCAGAGACTTACATTAGCTCATAGATTAACACTGGGACCAGAGACTCACATTAGCCCATAGATTAACACTGGGACCAGAGACTCACATTGGCCCATAGATTAACACTGGGGTCAGACACTCACATTAGCTCATAGATTAACACTGGGGTCAGATACTTACATTAGCTCATAGATTAACACTGGGGTCAGATACTTACATTAGCCCATAGATTAACACTGGGGTCAGATACTTACATTAGCCCATAGATTAACACTGGGGTCAGAGACTTACATTAGCCCATAGATTAACACTGGGGTCAGATACTTACATTAGCTCATAGATTAACACTGGGGTCAGACTTACATTAGCCCATAGATTAACACTGGAGTCAGAGACTCATTAGCCCATAGATTAACACTGGGGTCAGATACTTACATTAGCCCATAGATTAACACTGGGGTCAGATACTTACATTAGCCCATAGATTAACACTGGGGTCAGAGACTTACATTAGCCCATAGATTAACACTGGGGTCAGAGACTCACATTAGCTCATAGATTAACACTGGGGTCAGACTTACATTAGCCCATAGATTAACACTGGGGTCAGAGACTCATTAGCCCATAGATTAACACTGGGGTCAGACACTCATTAGCCCATAGATTAACACTGGGGTCAGAGACTCACATTAGCCCATAGATTAACACTGGGGTCAGAGACTCACATTAGCTCATAGATTAACACTGGGGTCAGACTTACATTAGCCCATAGATTAACACTGGGGTCAGAGACTCATTAGCCCATAGATTAACACTGGGGTCAGACACTCATTAGCCCATAGATTAACACTGGGGTCAGAGACTTACATTAGCTCATAGATTAACACTGGAGTCAGAGACTCACATTAGCCCATAGATTAACACTGGGGTCAGACACTCACATTAGCTCATAGATTAACACTGGGGTCAGAGACTTACATTAGCTCATAGATTAACACTGGGGTCAGACTTACATTAGCCCATAGATTAACACTGGGGTCAGAGACTCACATTAGCCCATAGATTAACACTGGGGTCAGAGACTCACATTAGCCCATAGATTAACACTGGGGTCAGAGACTCACATTAGCCCATAGATTAACACTGGGGTCAGAGACTCACATTAGCCCATAGATTAACACTGGGGTCAGACTTACATTAGCTCATAGATTAACACTGGGGTCAGACTTACAATAGCCCATAGATTAACACTGGGGTCAGAGACTCACATTAGCCCATAGATTAACACTGGGGTCAGAGACTCACATTAGCCCATAGATTAACACTGGGGTCAGAGACTCACATTAGCCCATAGATTAACACTGGGGTCAGAGACTCACATTAGCCCATAGATTAACACTGGGGTCAGAGACTTACATTAGCTCATAGATTAACACTGGGGTCAGAGACTTACATTAGCCCATATATTAACACTGGGGTCAGACTTACATTAGCCCATAGATTAACACTGGGGTCAGAGACTTACATTAGCCCATATATTAACACTGGGGTCAGACTTACATTAGCCCATAGATTAACACTGGGGTCAGAGACTCACATCAGCCCATAGATTAACACTGGGGTCAGAGACTCACATTGGTCCATAGATTAACACTGGGACCAGAGACTCGCATTGGCCCATAGATTAACACTGGGGTCAGACTCACATTGGCCCATATAATATCACTGGGTTCAGAGACTCCCTAGTGGCGATGTGTACACACCGCACCAGGCACTCACTTGACGCTGAGTCGATCTAGGGGAGGTCCAGGACCCGTTCAGAGAATCGTCACCGGGACGCCGGGTTCGTAGCGCAGCTATGGACACACCCATAGCCTCGAACTTAATCGAGAAGACCCACGGACAAACACTGAACCGCGTGGCCACTCAATGTTTCACAAGTGTCCCCTGCGTATTTGTAGCATTGTAACTGCCAACTAACTGACCATTCGTAGCAGGAGTGGCCACACCTTTCGTAGATCATCGTGTTTGACTTAACACGCGCAGGATGACTCAGCTTGCTCGGCAACCTTCGCGGATTGTGGTGGAGTGGGCGAGACTCTTCGGCAATCTGTAATTCCCATCGGGCAATAACACCGCGTCCACGGTGCGTAAAAAACAAGTGCAGTCTCTTGACTATTATCACCCACGCGCGCTCTCCCTCTCTACTTGCCTCTGATGTGCCGTGCAGCCAGGGCCATTGTCCCCGAAACGTCATCGCGCGCTCTCCACAACAATGAACAGCAAAGCGTCGCTGCTTGTTTCGTCGAGGAGCTGTACAGCATCCAGTGCCGGGCTATCCTCACACACGAGTAGCTGCCGATGATGCTACGGGCCCCGCACTTTTAAGGGCTCCGCGCCAAATGCTTTCAAGCTATAAATTCCGGTTCAGTGATTATGCACTTGCTCTATTACTATTGTACTATACTGCCTTTAACGTTTTATGAACGGTTTGAGCTGCCTCTGCGTTGTAAGCCCCCGGCCTTGCGTTAAACCACGACGAGGGTGAATTTCACCAGTGCAAAAAAAAAACGGTTTCAACCGGTTAAAACAGACTTCATCCGGTTAATACCGGTTTTAACCGCTTTCTCCCATGGCAATGCTCACCGCCAAGGGCTTGTCTTTTCGGCTGAGTGTAATAATGTGGTTAAACAACTTGCGATCAGGTTCAATATTTGTGTGGTTACGGAAAGCGCGCAAAAGATAACAACGACAAGGAATCATATTCTTAGGTTTTTTCGGTAAAGTCACGTAGGTAAAACATCAAAATTAATAAAAAAAAATCACGACGTTTCGGAGGCAACACAAGTCTCCGTCATGAGGTGGGACCATCACAGCCGGATTAGCTGCATCAAGTGAGGCAATGATTCAAGATGTAATCCCTTAAAAGCAAGTTGAGGGGGGGAGGAGAGGTGGGGGAGCTCATCAGAATGTGGTAGCCAATGAATGGAACGTATCGGGAGGGAGGGGGGCGGGGCTCAAAGACGCACGGAGTGCCACGTACAACGCATCGGGAGGGGGAGGGGGGCGGGGCCAAAAGGATGGACGACGGCTTGGACGCGGTTTCTGCTGCACACGCCAACGCATTGGACAGAGAGGGGGAGGGGAGGCCTGATACACATGATAGAAAAAGAACGAAAATGCCCATGTTTATACCAATGAAGAGAGTACTGTTAAACACTGGGGATGTTAACACTCGGTAAAGTAAAGTAAAATAGTGCCTGTCAGATAAGATGGTCCAAAAAAGTGTAATTAAGTCTTTTTTGCGTGGTTGATAACATCTTTCCAATGATTACTAAGTTTGTACCCATCATCACGGTTGAAATTATGTCTGTGTTTGTATATTTGTATGGCTTCGTGTACAAACCTTTGATGGTAGCCGGGAGGTTTGCAGAGAACCTTGGTCTCGGAAAAGACAATTTCATGAGAGCCCACCGAGTTGTAGCAATGATCGGCAACGGCCGAAGAATCAGTTCTGCCGTGTTTCAGATCTGACTTGTGCTCGCGGACACGATCAGAAACATGACGTTTCGTTTCTCCAATGTAGCAATCACCACAAATGCAACTCAATTTGTAGACTCCAGGATACTGTAAGTCAGGAACGACATCCTTCACAGATGGAATCAGGTTCTCTGCAAACCTCCCGGCTACCATCAAAGGTTTGTACACGAAGCCATACAAATATACAAACACAGACATAATTTCAACCGTGATGATGGGTACAAACTTAGTAATCATTGGAAAGATGTTATCAACCACGCAAAAAAGACTTAATTACACTTTTTTGGACCATCTTATCTGACAGGCACTATTTTACTTTACTTTACCGAGTGTTAACATCCCCAGTGTTTAACAGTACTCTCTTCATTGGTATAAACATGGGCATTTTCGTTCTTTTTCTATCATGTGTATCAGGCCTCCCCTCCCCCTCTCTGTCCAATGCGTTGGCGTGTGCAGCAGAAACCGCGTCCAAGCCGTCGTCCATCCTTTTGGCCCCGCCCCCCTCCCCCTCCCGATGCGTTGTACGTGGCACTCCGTGCCGTCTTTGAGCCCCGCCCCCCTCCCTCCCGATACGTTCCATTCATTGGCTACCACATTCTGATGAGCTCCCCCCCCCTCTCCTCCCCCCCTCAACTTGCTTTTAAGGGATTACATCTTGAATCATTGCCTCACTTGATGCAGCTAATCCGGCTGTGACGGTCCCACCTGATGACGGAGACTTGTGTTGCCTCCGAAACGTCGTGATTTTTTATTTTATTTTGTATTAATTTTGATGTTTTACCTACGTGACTTTACCGAAAAAACCTAAGAATATAACAACGACAGTGGCAACGATGACAATGGGAATTGCAATCGTGGGGAACACTGCATCGCGATAATCGCGGGCTGCGATAATCGCGGAGTTTCTGTAATCGCGGAGTTTCGATAATCGCGGAGCTGCGATCATCGCGGCACAAATCGAAAAATCATCTGACGGAGAATTGTGTTTGAAGAGACCTCCAATCGAACATCACGATTATTGATGTTGTTACGGTCATCATTTAAACTAGTTCATTTAAAGTAGCTTAGTTATGTTTGTATATATTTTAAAGTGATGTGTTTACCTTTCCTGTGCTTTGCACTACTGTCGTGCTTTTGTATTGTTTTTGTAACGTTCTTATCCCGTACCATAAATGAACATCCGTGAGAAAAAGAGCTTCATAGCCCATCGGATTCCTCCAGTGTCAACACCGATTCTGACACAGCATGCGATTACATTGTTTACGATTGCGCGCCGCGATTCCGAATCGATTCAGTCTTCCACCTGCCGCTCCGCGTGCTATGGTGTCATTGTTCCCATGAGCGCGAAGCTCAGCATTGCACAACGACACGAACCGATTTCGATCTTCAACATTGCCAAAGGAATCGACGAGGCCCCCGGCGGTTAGCGCCGTGGGCTAATGGGGCTGTACCATTTGCTGGCGGGGGGGTTGGGTCAAACCATCGCACTCGGGGAGGGTTGTGAACCCCCCCCACCAACGACCCAACGAATTCTTTATGCCTCAACGAGTTACAAGCATACGTCACTTTAATTGCTTGTGATGTTAATAACCATCGAAGAGGAGATTTTAAGTTATTTAAATGGGGGGGGGGGGGTCTGTGCTGTTGCTCTCCGTCCGCCCAAGGCGTCCCGTTGCCAGGCAGCAGCAGCAGGGGACTCAGAGGCCAGCTGCTCCGTGACACACGCGGGGTCTCTCCCCTGTCTCTCTCTCTCCCCTGTCTCTCTCTCCCCTGTCTATCTCGTGTCTCTCTCCCCTGTGTCTCTCTCTCCCCTGTCTCTCCCCTGTGTCTCTTTCTCCCCTGTCTCTCTCTCCCCTGTCTCTCTCGTGTCTCTCTCTCGTGTCTCTCTCCACTGTGTCTCTCTCTCCCCTGTCTCTCTCTCTCCCCTGTCTCTCTCTCCCCTGTCTCTCTCTCCCCTGTCTATCTCGTGTCTCTCTCCCCTGTGTCTCTCTCTCCCCTGTCTCTCTCTCCCCTGTCTCTCCCCTGTGTCTCTCTCTCCCCTGTCTCTCTCTCCCCTGTCTCTCTCGTGTCTCTCTCTCGTGTCTCTCTCCACTGTCTCTCTCTCCCCTGTCTCTCTCTCCCCTGTCTCTCTCTCTCCTGTCTCTCCCCTGTCTCTCTCTCTCCCCTGTCTCTCTCGTGTCTCTCTCTCGTGTCTCTCTCCACTGTGTCTCTCTCTCGTGTCTCTCTCCCCTGTGTCTCTCTCTCCCCTGTCTCTCTCGTGTCTCTCTCCACTGTGTCTCTCTCTCCCCTGTCTCTCTCTCCCCTGTCTCTCTCTCCCCTGTCTCTCTCTCTCGTGTCTCTCTCTCTCTCTCCTGCGACATTCTCTCACAAACTATCTCGTTGTGAACATCCGCTTCGTTGAATGTGTTGTAAATATACCGACTTTGAGTGTTGTATCGAGTCGACCGATTCCCGACTTCAGCAGTGAGTGCGGTTTTATTGTCGTGATGATGGGTTGGAGGTGTGGGGGAGGGGAGCTGCGCTCGAACCTGTCCGTGGATATGTTACATTACAATTATTTTTTTGTTTTAAACTAAAGTCATGTATTTGTAACTGCCGCTGAGTTGACTTGCAAACTCCAAATATACAGCAGCAGCAGGCGTCAGGGTCGGGATCGAACCCACGACCTCCTGCACACCAGGCGAGGTAGTTAACATCTCCTAGCCACCGTGGCGCCCGAGGGAGCGCGGGACCCCCTCCTGCCAGCGTGTCTTGAGACTCGTCAGCGAAGTGAGGCTCTCCTGGGTGTAAAGCCGTGCAGAGATGATCATGGATTCTGAAATTGGATGGTGACGCCTTGACGAGTCGTGGTGCGATATTCGGGAGTGTGCGAATGGTTCGGTACATCGTCGGACTCTAAGAAGACGCTCTAAACGAAAATGTGTTCCTATTTTATCTCCATATTCACTAATTCCTGCAATCGATTATCACAATTCAATCTTAGAAATCAATTCAGTTTAGTTTGAGGGTTGTTATTACAGCAGTAGCATCATCATAATGATAGCAGTTGAAATGGAGTGAATACGCCAAAGAGAGAGTACACGGAGCGATGACATCGGCTCGTGTGGCACGAGCTGCTGCATCGTGGCAGGGCGGCGTGCGATGGTGATGGCCTTGGGGAGGGTTTCATCCAGCAGTGGATAGAGCATGTCTGACGAAGAGCAATGCTGTTATTAAAATCGTTTTATTCAACTTGAATCACAACAGAGGTGTGTGCTTTCATAGCCACGCGTTTTGTTGCCTTTGCTCATTCCCTGCCGCTTTGTCAATCCGCTGCTGGATGAAGGCATCAGCATCCTCACCCCGAAAACTGCGTGGGTCTTCATTCAACGATTTGCACGGTTGGTTACGTACGGTGCGAAAGAAGTTCAACATACACACATAGACTCACATAGTCACTCACCCACTCACACAGTCACTCACCCACTCACATAGTCACTCACCCACTCACACAGTCACTCACCCACTCACACAGTCACCCACTCACACAGTCACTCACCCACTCACACAGTCACCCACTCACACAGTCACTCACCCACTCACATAGTCACTCACCCACTCACACAGTCACTCACCCACTCACAGTCACTCACCCACTCACACAGTCACTCACCCACTCACACAGTCACTCACCCACTCACACAGTCACTCACCCACTAACATAGTCACTCACCCACTCACACAGTCACTCACCCACTCACACAGTCACTCACCCACTCACACAGTCACTCACACAGTCACCCACTCACACAGTCACTCACCCACTCACATAGTCACTCACCCACTCACACAGTCACTCACCCACTCACACAGTCACTCACCACTCACATAGCCACTCACCCACTCACACAGTCACTCACCCACTCACACAGTCACTCACCCACTCACACAGTCACTCACCCACTCACATAGTCACTCACCCACTCACACAGTCACTCACCCACGAACACAGTCACTCACCCACGCACACAGTCACTCACACAGTCACTCACCCACGCACACAGTCACTCACCCACTCACATAGTCACTCACCCACTCACACAGTCACTCACCCACTCACATAGTCACTCACCCACTCACACAGTCACTCACCCACTCACAGTCACTCACCCACTCACACAGTCACTCACCCACTCACCCACTCACACAGTCACTCACCCATTCACACAGTCACTCACACAGTCTCCCACTCACACAGTCACTCACCCACTCACACAGTCACCCACTCACACAGTCACTCACCCACTCACATAGTCACTTACCCACTCACACAGTCACTCACCCACTCACAGTCACTCACCCACTCACAAAGTCACTCACCCACTCACACAGTCACTCACCCACTCACACAGCCACTCACTCACCCACTCACACAGTCACTCACCCACTCACACAGTCACTCACCCACTCACACAGTCACTCACACAGTCACCCACTCACACAGTCACTCACCCACTCACATAGTCACTCACCCACTCACATAGTCACTCACCCACTCACACAGTCACTCACCCACTAACACAGTCACTCACCTACTCACACAGTCACTCACACAGTCACTCACCCACTCACACAGTCACTCACCCACTCACATAGTCACTCACCCATTCACACAGTCACTCACCCATTCACACAGTCACTCACCCACTCACATAGCCACTCACCTACTCACACAGTCACTCACCTACTCACACAGTCACTCACCACTCACATAGCCACTCACCCACTCACACAGTCACTCACCCACTCACACAGTCACTCGCCCACTCACATAGCCACTCACCCACTCACACAGTCACTCACCACTCACATAGCCACTCACCCACTCACATAGTCACTCACCCACTCACATAGCCACTCACCCACTCACATAGTCACTCACCCACACCCATTCTCCGATGAGCACGGTTGGCTACGTACGGTGCGAAAGAAGTTCAACGTGCACACATGCAATGTCTACACTTCCTCCCCTTCTCCTCTGCATCCTCCAGGTTCACCTTCCACACGTGCCGCCATCTCTGCTGGGAGGATGATGGCGATGGACACTGTGCACACGCTGGCCTCTGAGGGCGGCAGGAGCAAGTTGAACACCTTGGTGGGGCTGTCTGATGAAGGTAAAGTCCCTCTGCTCTCTCAAACAATTCTCACTTTATCGTCACGGACACTGGTGAGACAAGGCCATAAAGACGTGCAGAACAATCAGTTTAAAAGACAATGAACATATTATTATCTGAGCATGTTTTGCCACAAGACGTGATGCATTGCAAAAGGTATCTCTTTTGTGTTTGAACATCTTAACACAACTCCTGTTTTATTGCCAGAAAGAGCAAAACCTATTTTTAATTCCAACTTTGCCGTAATCCACAGTAGCTCTAGGAGCTTCATAGCAAAGTCTGGCTCCCTGAGTCACGTTCACATTTAGATTTCTACGTTAAGAAACTTCGAGGTGCCTTAGTCTGGCCTATTTCGCGTAATCGCGTCATCTGTTGCCAGGGTTGCCACCCGTCCTGATCTTCCCAGGATCCTCCTTTTGGTTGAGGAGCCAGCTGCTGTTTTGCTGGGGAATCTCTAAGGGAGCCACGGTGGCCAAGAGATGTTAACTACCTCGCCTGGTATACAGGGGGTTGTGGGTTCGATCCCGACCCTGACGCCTGCTGTATATTTTGGAGTTTGCGTGTTCTCCTTGTGGTCGTGTGGATTTTTCGCCGGGTCCTCCGGGTTTTCCCTCCGCATTTAGATTCAACATCACGCGTTTAGAATATTTGACTGCTAGAAATTTCCATGTTATGAGCCACTTCATTGAGCTATCATTTGTGGCTATCACAGATTGCTTCTGAAAAAGCACTACACAGCTCAGTGGGCCTTACCTGGTAAAATACAAATTGTTACATAGTCATAGTTAAGTGTAACCGGGACGTTGCGACCAAGTTCCGACGTAGTGATAATGTGAATCTCTACGATGTGCTCCGGCGTCGTTGTGCCCGTGGCAACCCAATTCGTTGCACGGAATTTTCGCCGCACCTCCGATTAGCCCGGTTGGCCACGTATTGCGCGAAAGAAGTTCAACATACGTACATGCAATTTACGTCGCGTGAGAGAATACTGTACTACACATCATTCCCTTACACAACAGCTATATATACATACTACATCGTAATCTCTTAGCACAACAGATCGTGTTGCCATGTGTGTATCCACTTACTTGTACATACTGATGTAAACGTGACTATGAGATAGGGGCGTGTACCTGTATATGTACGTTGACCTCTGAAGCGTCAATTCTTGCCTGGCTTAACAACGTATTCAAAAGTGACATTTTTGGCCCGGCAAAACAAGACGGCGTCAGCCAGCCATCACGCTTTGTGTGTTTGCGAGGGCCCTTTCTGCATCGTGGATCTCGTCTTTCTTCATTCACCCCGTGAGCTGTGAATGATGCAGGGCAAGCACGTGAATTGCCCCTCAAAGTAGTTGCTGCACCTGCGGTAACGACATTTTATACCGTCCGACGGATTCACTCCGCATGCCGGGATCTTCTTCTTCGGGAATTGGATGTTCAGCTTCACCAGGAACTGACTTCGGGAAGAAGAAGCTCCCCGTGCATGTGGGGCGAAACATCGGACGTCGTGCCGAATGACACGCCGATGCGTCCAGAAAACTTCTCACAGAGCTGTACAGCACGACCGCGGAACCCTCTTACGAACAGTAAGAAAATGATATACAGCGCCGTGGCAATACATTGCAGGCCGAGTACCTTCCATTCTCGTGTTGGTCACGGGGATCATTTGACCGTACGTCATTGCGATGGTCAGCGCGAGTTGACAAAGTGGGGGGGGGGGGGGGCGCACAGATGCGGAAGTGTAGAAGTTCTCTACAACGTTGAAATCTATGGCCCTGCCCTCTGCTGCCGGCCCCCCGTCGCCCTGCAGCCCATAACGTGCAGCCGCCGTGACAGGCTCGCTTCCTACTGAGCCTGCCAGAGTGTGTGGAGCCGTCGCGGTAACACGCGGCAACTCCCGCAGTCGGGAATCTGACTCAGATTTGCAGGTTTTTTAGTGGAGTGCCACCAACCACTGCGCCACTGCTCGCGAGATGCGACTCGCACTGCTTTGTGACCACTGCAAGTTCATTGCGCCACTTTATGTTGCCGCGAGATGTTTTTACTGCTGTGCACTGCAGTGCGTTGGAGTTTATGATGTGGCTGTTGAACGTTCATAAATGCAATATTGCCCCCCGTACGAGCTTCCCACGTGACTTGGAGGAGCTCTGAGTGCTGAGCCGGCACCGCTGAGACGCTGGGTTCGAATCCAGGTTTCAGCTGCCTGCCATTAAACAATTATCCACTTTTATGTAATGCCATACAGCTCTCTGTTTGCAATTGAACTGTATTCTCAAGTATATGTATGTATGTTGTGATCGAAACGTCGCAGTTTTTCATTTTATTTTTATTAATTTGAACCTGGCCGTGTCGGGTGGTGGAGGGTTACGACACATTTATAAATAACGCGATCTAAACCCAAAAATCGTTGATTATGAACTATCTCCGTGAATTTACCAAAAGGCCCAAAGAATATATATGTACGTGTGTGTGTGTACGTGTATGTGTTTGTGTATGTATACGTGTATGTGTACGTGTGTGTGGTTGTGCGTGTGTATGTGTGTGTATGGGTAATTGTTTGTACGTGTACGTGTGTGTGTGTGAGAATGTATATGTGTGTATGTATGTGCGTACGGATGTATATGTATGTAGAACGTTTTTCCCACCGTACATAGGCAACCGCGTTAGTCGGAGGTGTGGGTGATTGGGTTGTAGATGAGAGGAATTCTCCTGATGCCCTTTTGTGAAGGTCTCTGCAGCCAGCAGGGCAACAGTGATGTTTTCCGAGATGCGCCTAATAATACATTTATTTGAAAAAACCTGCGGGTTGAGTGGTTCCACGGAGCCAACGCTTGTGAGCTAGCAGAGCCAAGTTAGCCGAGTTCATACATAGAGACGCCTAGATATACACAACAATGCCAATACCCGCCATTCACCACAAAGTGACGGTGACGTCACTACGGCGCCTATGCCAGGCCAAGTGCACTTTGAGGGCACGTGAAGTGTTGAAGGCTCGTTGACAACAGGCGGCCAATTTTAACACCACTGGTACCAGTCTTCTCCGCTCAGCTCGACATCTTCCCAGACCATATTGGCTCCATTGCTTCACGCCTTCTACTGCATCATGGCGGACGAGACGCGCGATGCGAGCAAGAAGGAGCAACTGGCCGTCGTTAACCGCTTTGTTGAGATCAAGACTGGCGTGCTGCGCCAGTCACCGGCACGTGCGCCCCCACGCTCCGCGATTCCATTGTCGACATGCAGACCAATCGCGGTCGCCCGATCGCCAACTGCCGCGGGCAAGCCTACGATGGCACGTCCAATATGAGCGGTGAGATCAACGGCCTGCAAGCCCTGATCAAGCAGCTGAAGATTTGGCCTATTACGGGCACTGCTGGGCCCACGGCATCTCTGCCCAACACCACCTGGCCAGTGAATTGGAACATGTACATCGTGCCCTCAAGATGAACGGATACTCGGACCGTGCTATCCGCCAGCGCGGTGAAGTATGGTTAAGTAATTCCGACGATCCACAAAAGGCGTGGGGAGTCCCTCATCTAGCAGTGGATTGACAGGATGAGCCCGTGCATGCACACAACAAAAACCCAGCGGATGTCGCTCTGATCAACCTACTACCCAGGTCACTCACTCTGCCAAATGAGCCTCCTCCATCGTGATTTCTTAAATTCTCATGTGGTCACGCAAAAACAACTTGACGTGCATTGCTCAGTCACAGTTTCGTGTGTGTGTGTCTGTTCCTCCCCAGAGATTGTCAAAGTGTGGGACGGAGTGTCGACCTTTATTGAGAGACACATGGCTCAGCACAAGGTGAGTTTTCCCATCTTTATTCATCTTCTCTGCTTAGGATTTCTGCCCGAGGAGAGGTCCGTGGAACAAGCTCCTCACCATCCGATGGGATCCTCCTCACCCCTCCTCACCCCACTCCTCACCCCCCGCCTCACCCCCCTCCTCACCCAATTCCTCACCCCTCTCCTCACCCCTCCTCACCCCACTCCTCACCCCCCGCCTCACCCCCCTCCTTACCCAATTCCTCACCCCTCTCCTCACACCTCCTCACCCCACTCCTCACCCCCCGCCTCACCCCCCTCCTCACCCCCTTCTCACCCCTCTCCTCACCCCCTCCTCACCCCCCTCCTCACCCCCCGCCTCACCCCCCTCCTCACCCCCTCCTCACCCCCCTCCTCACCCCACTCCTCACCCCCCCACCCCCCCACCTCACCCCCTCCTTACCCCCCGCCTCACCCCCTCCTCACCTCCCTCCTCACCCCCCTCCTCACCCCACTCCTCACCCCACTTCTCACCCCCCACCCCCACCTCACCCCCACCTCACCCCCACCTCACCCCCTCCTCACCCCCCTCCTCACCCCTTCCTCACCCCCCTCCTCACCCCCCGCCTCACCCCCTCCTCACCCCCTCCTCACCCCCCTCCTCACCCCACTCCTCACCCCCACCTCACCCCCACCTCACCCCCTCCTCACCCCCCTCCTCACCCCCTCCTCATCCCCCGTCTCACCCCACTCCTCACCCCCTCCTCACCCCCCTCCTCACCCCACTCCTCACCCCCCCCCCACCCCCACCTCACCCCCTCCTTACCCCCCTCCTCACCCCCTCCTCACCTCCCTCCTCACCCCCCTCCTCACCCCACTCCTCACCCCCCCACCCCCACCTCACCCCACTCCTCACCCCCCCCACCCCCACCTCACCCCCTCCTTACCCCCCTCCTCACTTCCTCCTCACCTCCCTCCTCACCCCCCTCCTCACCCCACTCCTCACCCCACTCCTCACCCCCCCACCCCCCACCTCACCCCCACCTCACCCCCACCTCACCCCCTCCTCACCCCCCTCCTCACCCCTTCCTCACCCCCCTCCTCACCCCCCGCCTCACCCCCTCCTCACCCCCTCCTCACCCCCCTCCTCACCCCACTCCTCACCCCCACCTCACCCCCACCTCACCCCCTCCTCACCCCCCTCCTCACCCCCTCCTCACCCCACTCCTCACCCCACTCCTCACCCCCACCTCACCCCCACCTCACCCCCTCCTCACCCCCCTCCTCACCCCCTCCTCATCCCCCGTCTCACCCCACTCCTCACCCCCTCCTCACCCCCCTCCTCACCCCACTCCTCACACCCCCACCCCCACCTCACCCCCTCCTTACCCCCCTCCTCACCCCCTCCTCACCTACCTCCTCACCCACCTCCTCACCCCACTCCTCACCCCACTCCTCACCCCCCCACCCCCCCCTCACCCCCACCCTCACCCCCACCTCACCCCCTCCTTACCCCCCTCCTCACTTCCTCCTCACCTCCCTCCTCACCCCCCTCCTCACCCCACTCCTCACCCCACTCCTCACCCCCCCACCCCCACCTCACCCCCACCTCACCCCCACCTCACCCCCTCCTCACCCCCCTCCTCACCCCTTCCTCACCCCCCTCCTCACCCCCCGCCTCACCCCCTCCTCACCCCCTCCTCACCCCCCTCCTCACCCCACTCCTCACCCCCACCTCACCCCCACCTCACCCCCTCCTCACCCCCCTCCTCACCCCCTCCTCACCCCCCTCCTCACCCCACTCCTCACCCCCACCTCACCCCCACCTCACCCCCTCCTCACCTTCCTCCTCACCCCCTCCTCATCCCCCGTCTCACCCCACTCCTCACCCCCTCCTCACCCCCCTCCTCACCCCACTCCTCACACCCCCACCCCCACCTCACCCCCTCCTTACCCCCCTCCTCACCCCCTCCTCACCTCCCTCCTCACCCCCCTCCTCACCCCACTCCTCACCCCACTCCTCACCCCCCCACCCCCCCCTCACCCCCACCTCACCCCCACCTCACCCCCTTCTCACCCCCCTCCTCACCCCCCTCCTCACCCCCCGCCTCACCCCCCTCCTCACCCCCTCCTCACCCCCCTCCTCACCCCACTCCTCACCCCCCCCACCCCCACCTCACCCCCTCCTCACCCCCCTCCTCACCCCCTCCTCACCCCCCGCCTCACCCCCTCCTCACCCCCTCCTCACCCCACTCCTCACCCCCACCTCACCCCCACCTCACCCCCTCCTCACCCCCCTCCTCACCCCCTCCTCACCCCCCGCCTCACCCCCCTCCTCACCCCCTCCTCACCCCCCTCCTCACCCCACTCCTCACCTCCCTCCTCACCCCCCTCCTCACCCCACTCCTCACCCCCCTCCTCACCCCCACCTCACCCCCACCTCACCCCCACCTCACCCCCTCCTCACCCCCCTCCTCACCCCTTCCTCACCCCCTCCTCACCCCCCGCCTCACCCCCTCCTCACCCCCTCCTCACCCCCCTCCTCACCCCACTCCTCACCCCCACCTCACCCCCACCTCACCCCCTCCTCACCCCCCTCCTCACCCCCTCCTCACCCCCCTCCTCACCCCACTCCTCACCCCCACCTCACCCCCACCTCACCCCCTCCTCACCCCCCACCTCACCCCCTCCTCACCCCCCTCCTCACCCCCTCCTCATCCCCCGTCTCACCCCACTCCTCACCCCTTCCTCACCCCCCTCCTCACCCCACTCCTCACCCCCCCCACCCCACTCCTCACCCCCTCCTCACCCTCCTCCTCAACCCCCGCCTCACCCCCTCCTCACCCCCTCCTCACCCCACTCCTCACCCCCCCCCCACCTCACCCCCTCTTTACCCCCCTCCTCACCCCCTCCTCACCCCACTCCTCACCCCCACCTCACCCCCACCTCACCCCCTCCTCACCCCCCTCCTCACCCCCTCCTCACCCCCCTCCTCACCCCACTCCTCACCCCCACCTCACCCCCACCTCACCCCCTCCTCACCCCCCTCCTCACCCCCTCCTCATCCCCCGTCTCACCCCACTCCTCACCCCCTCCTCACCCCCCTCCTCACCCCACTCCTCACCCCCCCCACCCCACTCCTCACCCCCTCCTCACCCCCCTCCTCACCCCCCGCCTCACCCCCTCCTCACCCCCTCCTCACCCCACTCCTCACCCCCCCCCCCCCCCCACCTCACCCCCTCCTTACCCCCCTCCTCACCCCCTCCTCACCTCCCTCCTCACCCTCTCCTCGCCCCTCCTCACCCCCTTCCTTACTTCCTCCTCACCCCCCTTCCTCACCGCCCTTCCCACCGCCCCTCTTTAGCCCTGACTCTACACTCACCATGCCAGCCATTCATAGCACGGAGGTTTTTTTCGCATCCAATATTGCAATCCGTCGTCAATTCCACCGGGGTTGGGAGGGGTTCTTATTTTTACACAGATTTGGTTAGATGTTTGTGGCCTAATAAAAAAATCTATTCGGGTTAGGGTGGGGAGCACAGGGGTATGTGAGTGTGTGGGTGAGTGACTATGTGAGTCGATGTGTGTACGTTGAACTTCTTTCGCACCGTACGTAGCCAGCCGTGCTAATCGGAGGTGCGGGGGAAGGACAACAAACTAAAGGTGGCCAACCCATAGCGCCTAGATCTGTCCCGTCACCTCCTTACTGTGAGCCTTCCACATTTCATGTAACGGCCTCGGCGTGCACCCAGCCTGGCACAAGCCCTTGTGGTGCACGTGCCAGTCATCTCAGATGACCCACGGCACCCGTGTTTGCCCCTTGACCTCCTGCCAGCGAACCTTCGGAGCTACCACGTGATGGCCTCAAAAAGTGCACCTTGCCTGGCATAATTGTCGTGGTGACCACATCGCCGCCACTAGGTGGCGAATGCCGTCTGTTGCCATCGTTGTGTGTGTGTCGTGTGTGTGTGTCGTGTGTGTCGTGTGTGTTGTGTGTGTGTGTTGTGTGTGTGTCGTGTGTGTGTCGTGTGTGTCGTGTGTTTGCCGTGTGTGTGTGTGTTGTATGTGTGTTATGTGTTTATTGTGCTGCATTGGCTTCCGGTTACCTAAGAAATACATTATAAGGTCGCACTCATTACACACAAAGTACTTGCCACAAATGAACCACAATACCTTGCTGATCTCGTCAAGGAACATAGATCATCATCCCAGCTCCGGTCATCCTCGCAGCAACGGCGGCTTTTGGCTATTGAACAAAGATGGTCACCGCATCGCGCGGCGCTTTCAGATGCGCTTCTGCAGCCTTCTGGAACGCTCTTCCTTCCGATATTAGAAAGCCACTGGGAGCTATGGCACTTTTAAATCATCATCTCGGTTGAGTTTAGTTTGTTGTCCCCCCGCGCCTACGATTAGCACGGTTTACTATGTACTGTGCGAAAGAAGTTCCACATACATGCGTACATATGAGCATGGGTCTCTATGGGTTTATGTGGGTCTCTGTGGGTTTCTATGGTTCTATATGAGTCTCTGGATCTCCGTGGGTCTCTATGTTGTCGCGTGTGTGTTGTTACGTGTGTGTTGTTGCGTGTGTGTTGTCGCGTGTGTGTTGTTGCGTGTGTTGTTACGTGTGTGTTGTTACGTGTGTGTCACGTGTGTGTTGTTGCGTGTGTGTTGTTGCGTGTGTGTTGTCGCGTGTGTGTTGTTGCGTGTGTTGTTACGTGTGTGTTGTTACGTGTGTGTCACGTGTGTGTTGTTACGTGTGTGTTGTTGCGTGTGTGTTGTCGCGTGTGTGTTGTTGCGTGTGTTGTTACGTGTGTGTTGTTACGTGTGTGTCACGTGTGTTGTTACGTGTGTGTTGTTGCGTGTGTGTTGTTACGTGTGTGTTGTTACGTGTGTGTCACGTGTGTGTTGTTGCGTGTGTGTTGTTGCGTGTGTGTTGTCACGTGTGTGTTGTCGCGTGCGTGTCGCGTGCTCGTTGTGGCGTGTGTGTTGTCACGTGTGTGTTGTCGCGTGCGTGTTGTCGCGTGCGTGTCGCGTGCTCGTTGTGGCGTGTGTGTTGTCACGTGTGTGTTGTCGCGTGCGTGTTGTCGCGTGCGTGTCGCGTGCTCGTTGTGGCGTGTGTGTTGTCACGTGTGTGTTGTCGCGTGCGTGTTGTCGCGTGCTCGTTGTGGCGTGTGCAGGGCGTTCACGTCCCCGAGCTGGGCACGTTCACGTTCGCGCTGCACAGGCTGCCGATGAGCTGCGGGCGGAGCGTGGCGGTGCGCCGCCCGGTCCTGCGCGTCTCGGAGAAGCTCATTCAGACGCACGGCCTGACGCACTGCAAGCCGCACGTCAGCGGTGCGTTCTGATACCCCCAGCGGCTCCCGGTCGTCGGCGGTCATTCTGACAGCGGCACTGAGACTCTACTGCCGGGGCGAGGAATCCCCACAGCACATAGTGTCTGCTCAAAACTCACGTATTGTTCTCTAGCTCACCCCACGACCCCTTAATCTCCCCCTGATAACCACCACCACTGTTACTGTTGTAGGGGTGTCAGGGGAAGGATTCCCACCAATAGATGGGTTAGGGGGAGGGGTGATCGAGGTGATATAAGGGGAGAACGGGCGGGAAAGGGGGGCCTTTGGCGGGAACGGGATTGGGACGGCTGGCGACAGGTGTGAATGGAAGGAAAGGAATAAAGGACGAGACCCCTGCAATCTCGTGTCGGCTCCTCTCTACATTTGGTGGCAGCGGTGGGATCCTAATGGCTACAAAGAAGAATCCTCGCGGGAGGGAGCCGAGGGAGGAGGAAGCAGGGGCCGGGGATCCTTCACATCCTGGGCAACAAGGGGGCCTGCTGTCAGAAGCAGCAGAAGGGGGCCCGGATCGCCTGGAGGATCGCATGGAGGACCGCATGGCCCGCGTGGAGAGGGCGCTCCAGGAGCTCTTGCAGAGGCTCCCTATGGGGGGCCCGCCGGCACCGGGACCCCCACCCCCACGCGTACTACGGGAGGAGAGGCCACGGGAACCGGACGCCGACCAGCCGGCCGGGCAGGAGCCGCAACCAACCTCGTCACGCCAGCCGCCGCCGCTCCCGCCAAAACCCCCAGGGCTAAACACCCAACACGGAGAGCAGGTGGCCGGACGGCCGCGTCGGCTGGGGCCCGTCGACAAGTTTGTGGCTGAGGAAGAAGATTGGGAGGAGTTTGTCCGCCGATTCGAGGCTGCCTTCCACGCTCTCGAGTGGACAGACGAAGAGGCCCTACGAGCGCTGCCATCTGTTCTGGGCAAAGAAGCACTCTCCTCTTACACCTCCCTTCCCTCGCACAGCAAGTCCACGCTACAGGCGGCCTACGAGGCTTTGGGGGAGATCTATTGCCCGGCGGAAGGAGCCTTTAAACGGTTCCAGGATCGCCAGCGAGGGGCTAAAGAATCCCCTTTAGCCTACAGGGGGGCGCTGCTCGTGTTGGCGAGGAGAGCTTTCCCTCGCCTGGCTGAAGAAGCGCTCGAGGACCTCGTGGTCGAGCACCTCATCGCCTACGCTTGCCGCGCCGGCGTTGTAATGCCCGTAGTGACGCCGGAAGAACGCACCTCGCTGTGGGCTGCCCGGACCATCCAAGCCCACGAGCAGGTCATGGGCCGGGCGCCACCCGTGGGCCCGGTGGCTGGCGCGGCGGGGGGGAACAGCCCAGCCGTTGCCGCGGCGCTACTTGGTCCAGCGACACTAACCGCCGAACCTGCACCGTCACCACAGGCTGCCGGGGGGGCATCTGGGGACGGACCGCCGACGTCTGAGACGGAGCCATCGCTGCGGGAGGTGTACGCGGCGATCCGGGGACTGGCGGAGCAGAGGGACCAACCGCCGCGTCGCTGGCAGCCGCCTCTACAACATCGCGCCGAGCCCCCCCGACGCAACGCCCCGTGGGTCTGCCACCGTTGTGGTCGCGAGGGGCATGTGGCGAGGGGGTGCCGCACGGAGCCGGAGGCCGCCAACGTCACCTGGAACCTGCCGGGGCCGAACGCCGACAGGAGCCAGGCGAGTGACGCCGTCCCACCCGGCCTCTCGGGCGGGCCGGGTAATTACACTTCCGACGCCGCGAACTCACCGGGAGTCTCCTCGGGGTGGGCGCCGGTGGTGTCGTTTCCCGGTCCCCGCTGTTCTGGTCGGGGGAAGGGGATAGCGCCGGGGCCTGTGGTCGCATCGCGACCCGGAGTGGCGTCGCGAACGGACGTGACGTTGCGTCCGGAAGTGACGTCGCGGTCGGAAGTGGTGTCGCGGATCGCGCCGGGAATTGCGCCGGGGCCGTGGACCGCGCCTGGAATCGCGCCGGGGCCAGGGACCGCGTCGGGGATCGCGCCGAGGCCGGGGACCGCGCCGGGAGTCGCGCCGACGCCGGGAGGGACGTCGCGGGCGGAGGTGACGTCGCGGGCGGAAGTGACGTCGCGGCCGGCAGCGACGTCGATGCCGGGCGTGACGTCGCGCGCGGGCGGGGTTTCGCGGGCGGGCGTGGGTTCGCGGGCGGGCGTGACGTCGCGGGTGGGCGTGGTTTCGCGGGCGGGCGGGGTTTCGCGGGCGGGCGTGACGTCGCGGGTGGGCGTGGTTTCGCGGGCGGGCGTGGGTTCGCGGGCGGGCGTGACGTCACCGGCGGGCGTGACGTCACCAGTTACCTGCAACGCCGGCGAGTTGCCAGGGGCAACGGCCCGGGGGCGGAGGCAGCCCACACGATTGACATTGCGCCCTGGAGCAATTCCACGACCCGCCTCACCACCGCTTTGCGACAGAGCGAGACGGAACCAGGGGGACCACGCCCCCGTGACAAAGGAAAGGGAGGGGCTCACGGGAAGGCCCACCCCCCAGTCCCCACCGCCCCCTGCAATGGGGGGGCCCCCCCACACCACAAGGGGGGCCCATCCTACGTCACCTAGGGGGGGCAATTTGCACTACACAGAGAGCCCAGCCCGCAACCCAGGGGTAAGCCCACACTATGTAACAAGGGCGCGTCCACCCTGCTGGGACGCACTCCAAAGGGAGGAACCCCATCTTCAGTCCATCCACACCCATCCCCCATCATTTCACCATGCACCACAGGATAACGAGACGCCGCCTGGTCAGTGGCCGGACTCAGCCACACAATGGAGGAAGCTGGCAAGGCGGGTGGTAGCGGCCACGTCAGGAACCTCGGTCCTGGTCGGTGAAATCGCGGGAGTGTCGGCACGTATCTTGGTCGATACGGGGGCATCAGCCACGATCATCTCGAGCACCATGCATGAGATGCTGCCGGATAAAATCCGACCTTTAGTCCCCGTCAAGACAACGTTCATTGCAGCAAATGGAGGCAGCATGGGCTTCCTGGGCCAGGTTGAAGCCCCGATACAGATTGGACAGCTTTCGGTAGCAGGACCCATCCTTGTCTCCGCAACGTTGCCCGTACCCTGCCTGTTGGGGACGGACTTTCTGAGGCGGATGCCAATGAAAATCGATCTGGCCAATGGGCGGGTGGAAGTCCAGGGAACGCATCTCCATTTCCTAAAGGCGGAGGGGGCCAGCCGGGGTGTACCCTACGTGCAGGCTCTGGTCAGTAAGTCTGTCTCCATTCCCCCGGCAGCCCAGATGCTGGTTCCGCTGCAATATCGGTCCCCCCTCGTGACAGCCCGACCAGACTCACCCATCCTGGTGTCTCCGGCGTCAGCGGCCATGGATCGTCATGCGCTGGTGGGGGCCGAAACTATTGTACAGAGGAACCAGCATCTGTTCATTCAGGTGCTGAACACCTCCGATAGAACAGCGACGGTGCAGGAGGGAACAGTTCTGGCCCACGTTAGTCCCTTGTCACTAGGAGCCCCAGGGACAGAGCCCGAGCTTGTAGGCAGCATCGGCCAGTCCGAGGACAGAGGGGCCAAATCGTGGATGGACCAGCTGGCGGGGCCTGAGCCGGGATTGCCGCCCGACCAGAAACAGCAGCTGCACTCGTTATTGCAGGAGTTCTCGGACGTGTTCAGCCGGGGACCGTTCGACCTAGGGCGCACAAATCTGTCACAGCACCACATCAACACGGGAGATGCCGCACCCCTGCGCCAAAACACATATAGAATGAGCCCAATGGAAAAAGGGCACATTCAACAAGCGGTGCAGGAGATGCTGCGGGCCGACATAATTTCTCCATCCTCGAGTCCCTGGGGGGCACCGGTGGTCCTAGTCAAGAAGTCAGATGGGTCACTGAGATTCTGTGTGGACTTCCGACGCCTCAATGCCGTCACGCTGGCCGACGCATATCCCCTACCACGTATCGACGACTCATTGGATGCACTGGCGGGAGCAAAATTTTTCAGTACGCTGGATTTGTTGTCCGGGTTCTGGCAGGTCCCACTAGACGCGGACTCCCGGCCTAAAACAGCATTCCGGACACCACAGGGCCTGTTCGAGTTCAACTGCCTGCCTATGGGCCTCCAGACGGCGCCGGCAACGTTCCAACGCATAATGGAGTTGGCCTTGGCAGGCCTCCAATGGGAAACGTGCCTCATCTACCTGGACGACGTCATTGTTTTCAGCCGATCATTCGAGGAACACATTGACCGATTGCGTCAGGTGTTCCTGCGGTTCCGGAACGCGAACTTGAAGCTCAAGCCGTCGAAGTGCCACCTTATGCAGTCGTCGGTACGCTACTTGGGCCACGTCGTCAGTGAGTCGGGAGTGGCTACAGACCCGGAAAAGACGGCCTGCGTGAGGGCCTGGGCTGTTCCCACAACGGTTCCGGAGGTACGCCGGTTTGTGGGTTTCGTTTCTTACTACCGCCGGTTTGTGCCCAACTTCGCAACCATTGCCAAGCCCTTGCACGTGTTGACGGCGAAGAACCAGAGGTTTTATTGGGGCCCTCTGGAGGAAGAGGCATTCCAGCAGCTGCGCTCACGTCTGACAGATGCACCACCATTGGCCTTTCCGGATTTTGGCCTCCCCTTTATCCTGGACACGGACGCCAGCGATGTGGGCATCGGCAGTGTTTTGTCGCAAGTCCAGCAGGGTCGGGAGGTGGTTATCGCCTATGGTAGTCGCGTGCTTTCATCAGCGGAGCAGCGCTACTGCGTCACACGTAGGGAACTCCTGGCAGTCGTTCACTTTGTGCAGCAATTCCGACCCTACCTGTATGGTCGCAAATTTACGGTCCGCACTGACCACGCGGCCTTGCAGTATTCGCTCCGCATCGACCAGCCTTCGGGCCAGCTGGCCAGATGGATAGAACGCCTGCAGGAGTACAGGTACCAAGTAGTGCATCGCAAAGGGACCAGACATGCCAACGCAGACGCATTGTCCCGACTGGTGCCCCAGGGCCCTTGTGCATGCACCACAGGCGGGGCACGCTGCAAGGAGGCGAGGCCGGAGGGGACGGTCATCGCTCCTGTACGCACGGCGGAGGGCGCACAGGGTGAGGTCCAGCTGACCGACCACGACCTGGGGCTGACCTTGGACGATTGGAGACGGCTACAGCTGGAGGAAGCCCCACTGCGAACACTACGCGCCTCAGCAGAGGCAGGGGGGGAGGAGTACATCGTATGGGAGGATCTCCTCATGCGATGGGACCCGACAGGGCGCCGGCGATGCCTGGTAGTTCCGGAGTCGCTGCGTCAACAATTGGTTATGGACGTACACGGCCGCCAGCTGCTGCACCTGGCAGGGCGGAAGACACTGCACACATTACAGGGTCGGTACTTTTGGCCAGGTATGACCGCTGACGTGCATCGATGGGTCGCTACCTGCGTCGAATGTGCGCGGCGAAAGCCGCCACCCCGGGTAAGCCGGGCGCCCCTACAGCCCATCACGGTGACCAGGGTCAACGAATTGGTTGCGTTGGACATCTTGGGACCGCTGCCGGTCACGCCACGGGGAAATAAATACCTGTTGGTCGGAGTCGAGTACTGCACGAGGTGGCCGATGGCGTGGGCCCTCCCGGACCAAACGGCACAGACCATCGCCGATGCCTTCGTGGGAGGCTATGTCCTTGATAAGGGGGCACCGGAGCGGTTGCTCACGGATCAGGGCAGGAATTTCTCCTCACAGCTATTGAAGGACGTCTGCTCTATCCTGGGCACTAAAAAGGTCCGAACATCTCCATATCATCCCCAGACCGATGGGATGGTAGAGCGGCTTAACCGCACCATAGCGGCCATGCTGTCCCAAGTGGTGGACGAAAACCATTCCGACTGGGACCTCCACATTCCATCGGTCTTAGCGGCGTACAGGGTGGCCCCACACGCGGCGACGGGGTTCTCGCCGTTTTTCCTGATGTACGGACGGGATCCCGTTCCGCCTATTGAGGTGCAGCTGACGGACATTCCGGCAAGAGCCGACGCATGGCCGAAGGCACTAAAGACCTCCCTCATTTATTTGAGAGAGGCCCGCCAAGCAGCCGAGGCCGCATCGGCCGCGAGCCAAGAGAGTAATGTACGGATACGGGAGAGGACAGTGACAGCCAAGCCCTTTAAAGTTGGGGACCAGGCATGGCTACACTGTCCTCAGGTGCCGGTTGGCCTCTCACCAAAGCTGCACCGACCCTGGAAAGGGCCGGTCGAGGTCATCAAAGCACTCCGACCGCAGTGCGTCCAGGTCCAACTGGGTAAGCGACGATGGTTTGTACACCCCACCCGCCTTAAGCCATACATCTCTCCACCGTCATCTTCACCAACATCACCACCAACATCACTGCCAACATCATCATCATCCCTACCCAGGCCAAGGTCGCCGACCACCACGCGCCGACCGGCAGGGGGTTCGGTGCCCTGTGTTCCCTTGTCACCTACAGCACCCCATGTGAGGCCTGACGGAGCGGCGGCACGAGCGGGGGCCGGAGAGACAGCGGCGCCAGGCAAGGCGACACCGGCACCACCGAACCAGGGACCGCGACGAGAGGGCCTTCGAAGGAGGGGGCCGCCACGGTCATCTGCTGCCTGTGGATGTCCGGGCTGTTACGGGATGCTGGCTGGAGACCTGGGCAGGCCGCGCAATTGATTTGTTGTGTTATATTGCATTGTAGGGTTGTGGGGGGGGGTAAGGGCTGTCGTCACTGTCAGTGGTGGGAGGCATGGGGAGACTTAAATGGTCCATGGGGGAGGCAGAACCGAGGACGGTTATTTTTTCTCCGGGGGGGGGGGGGTGATGTAGGGGTGTCAGGGGAAGGATTCCCACCAATAGATGGGTTAGGGGGAGGGGTGATCGAGGTGATATAAGGGGAGAACGGGCGGGAAAGGGGGGCCTTTGGCGGGAACGGGATTGGGACGGCTGGCGACAGGTGTGAATGGAAGGAAAGGAATAAAGGACGAGACCCCTGCAATCTCGTGTCGGCTCCTCTCTACACTGTTATCTCTTCATACGCACATTACATGGCCATCACTCATTCACCCCCATTCATTCCATCCATTGATCATAATTTACTATCAGAATAATAATTATCATTGCATGGCTCTCACTCATACACCCCTATTCATTCAATCCATTCATCATCATTTACAATGATTACATGTCTATCACTCATTTGCCCCCATCATCATTTACTGTCATCAATTTCACTTTCACCAATGTCACGCATAATCACAGATTTGCCCCAAATTGCTTCCTCTCATCCATTTCATTCACCTCATCTCCATCGTCTCATTCGTATGTAGTGCCGTTCTTCATTCTTTGTAAAGTGCCTTGGTTAAGGTGCTGTATAATTTCCGTTAAGATAAGATGAGACAGACACACGGGACTCCGTCGTAAACGTCACAAGACTGTTTCACACTTCACGCGACTCTCATTCTCACATCACGCGATTCCGTTTCACACGTGACGTTAAGATGAGCCAGACACACGTCACGCGACTCCGTTTGACACGTCACGTGACTCCGTTTGACACGTCACGTGACTCCGTTTGACACGTCACGTGACTCCGTTTGACACGTCACGTGACTCCGTTTGACACGTGCCTCGACTTCACTTCATGCAGCTTATTTTCACGCGGGGCCTGCCACTCCTAAGCTGCCCCGCAAATTACATTTGTATCCCCGTCACTGCGAGCAACTTAGCCGCACTAATCGGGTACCAGTGGGCAATATTCTCGTCGGCGAGCCTGACGGCCACCTGTCGTCGTTGACCGGCCGGACCCCTCACGCCGGCGCGTCTCGACCCCGCCGCCGCCCCTGCGCCGCGTCCCCCTCCAGGGGAGGTCCCCGTGGTGCAGCTGAACTGGACGGCGCTGGCGCTGGAGTGTGGCGTGTCGCGCGCCCAGGCCGAGGGCGCCGTCCACTGCCTGCTGCGGACGCTGGAGCGGGCGCTGGCGGGCGGGCGCAGCGTGGAGCTGGGCCTGGGCGCCGTGGGGCTCCTCTCCGTCAGGGACTCGCATGTCAAGATGCGCTTCCACCGACGCTTCGTGCTGCTCGCCACGGCGGCAGCGCCGGGTGGTGGCGGCGGCGCGGGCGAGGACGCGCTGCGCGCGATGATCGACGTGAGTGCACGCGGCACGCGATGATCGACGTTGAGGACATGGGGGGGGGTCCTCGGGATATCGGAAAGGCTGCGATGCCTGTCTCTTCATCGCCACCTGGTGTTCAATACTCCAGCAAGGATTTTTTTGACTCGACGGTACGAACGTAGAAGGGTGGCTGAGCCCCCCCTTACAGCAAGGCGGCCGAGCCTCCCCACACAGCTCCTCGGCACGACGGCGCTGGAGCAATGACCAAACACATTGACCCCTACACAATGGGGCCTTATGAATTTGTGTACGTATGTTCAACTTCTTTCGCACCGTACGTAGCCAACCATGCTAATCGGAGGTGCGAGGGACAAGGACAAACTAAACACAAAAACCAAGTTTAAAGAAGTGAGTTTTCAATTGAGATGATTTTAAAGTGCAAAGCCTCCAGTGGATTCCTAATATCGTAAAGAACAGCGTTCTAGACGGCTGCAGAAGCGCATCTGAAAGCGCCCCACGATACGGCGGCCGTCTTTGTTCGATGGCTAGCCAAAGCCGCTGCGAGTATGACCAGAGTTCACATGATGGATCACACGATGAAGAGTTGGGTGGGTGGACAGATGAGGACTTTATATATATTGTTTTATTTACGTTTGTTTACTGAGGAGGTTCCTGCCAAGTTTTTGAAGTCAGGGGATGATGTCGCTGCTGCTTCTGTGTGATCCCAACTGAGCAATCTTGCAGGAAATGTTTCAGCATTGGGATGTCTGGGCCTTTACCGGTCACACAGTTGTGTGTCTTTAGCTGGGAGGAAACCGGAGAACCCTCGGGAGATCCATGCAGACCACGGGAGGGAGAACGCACCAAACAGGTGCTCGAGACGGGCATCGAGCCCAGTCGCTTCTCTCCGTGAGGCCACGAGGGAGCGAGTACAAGGGAGGAGGGGGGGCAGCGCACGGTGCATGGCAGGGTCGGCACGGCAACAATTGGCCGGGGGGGGGGGGTGAATAGCGGATGGTAACTCGAGCGGGGGGGGGGCGACGGACGGACGGTGACATGAGGCTTCGGAGAAGGGCTGAACGTACACGGGACAAAGCGAGTCGAGAGAGCAACGATGAGAGAGAGAGGGACAAGATAAGTGGATAGGGCTGTGGATCATCAACAGGGTGAAGAGATTTTGATTGGATTCTATCAAAGCGTTATTTGTATGTATGTACGTTGAACTTCTTTTCCACCGTACGTAGCCAACCGTGCTAATTGGAGGATGGGTGAGTGTGGGGGTAAGTGATTTTGTGATTGGGTGAGTGGCTATGTGAGTCTATGTGTGTATGATGTTGAACTTCTTTTGCCACCGTACATAACCAACCGTGATAATCGGAGGTGTGGGGGAAGGACAGCAAACTAAACACAAAAAGCAGTTCTAAAGAAATGAACCTCCTTATAGAGAGACACTCAGACCTATGGCTCAAAACTACTCTCCCTGACAAAACCATTGAGATGTACAGACACCCAGACCTAGGGCTTGAACCTATGCGCACACAACAAGCCAGGATGCTGCGGGATGCTTCTAGATGCTACTCATGCACCTGAGTCGTTGTTCAGCCTGCGTACGCATCTCACGTGTTATCGCGGACTGTGCTTTACCCCCTTATATTATATATTATAACGCGATTTTTCCATAACACGGTGTTCTTCAGGAACGCAACTACCGCCGCGTTTTCGGAGACTGTTCTTAGAAGAAGTCGATCCGAAGATCTCAGGGACCTATTTTTAGCAAACTCTTAATGATGTTTATTTTACCAGGTAAGACCCACTGAGCTATCGAGCTCTTTTTCAGAAGCTTGTCGTGTGGCAATTTACAGCAGCCAAATAATCTAAACACGTGATGTTGATTCTAAATGCGGAGAGAAAAACCGGAGGACCTGGAGAAAAATCCACGTGACCACGGGGAGGGAGACACAGCAAACTCCAATATACTGCAGGTGTCAGGGTCGGGACTGAACCCACGACCTCCTGTATACCAGGCGAGGTAGTTAACATCTCCTAGCCACTGTGGTAATGACGGGAGACTTAGAGACGGGCAAACTCCAAATATACAGCAGGCGTCAGGGTCGGGATCTAACCCGCGACCTCCTATGTACCAGGTGAGGGAGTTAACATCTCACCACCGTGATGATGAGCAGAGAGAGACAGGCAAACTCCGAATATACTGCAGGTGTCAGGGTCGGGACTGAACCCACGACCTCCTGCATACTGGGTGAGGTAGTCAACATCTCCCTGCCACTGCGGCACCCCTCGTTGGTGTACAAAGGCGGATCGTGTTCCTGTAAACATTTGCGGGGCTTCACCCATTTGAGTGTTTTGTCCCTTGGCCCACAGCGACCGGGCACCGCCGACTCGGTGCTGCCGGAGGGCCCCTTACACCGGCCGGGCACGAGCAACACCCTGTGTCTGCCACGGTGAGCACTCTCTCATCCTCGTTTTGTTTATTCACAAACCGCAGCCTTTGAGTGAATCGAGCGACATCAAAGTCATACCCGAAATTGGAGACTTTTTTTCGGGAGGGTCTTGACAAGTTTTTATTTCCGCGGCAGGGGGCGATGTTGTTGCTGCCGCGTGTCTTTTTGACGGCAATTGAGTCATTTGCAGGTGATGTTTTGAGCATTGGGATGTTTTGGGCCAATACCGGTTACATTTATACTCGTTGGTTCTTTCGGAAAAGTCACGTAGGTAGAAAAATTTAATAAAATAAAAAATAATATATCGCGACGTTTCGATCGCAACACAAGCAGTCGTCCTCAGGTGGACGACCGCTTGTGTTGCGATCGTGATATATTATTTTCTATTACATTTTTCTACCTACGTGACTTTACCGAAAGAACCAAAGAGTATGGATTTATGCAGTCACGAAAGTTTAAAATCAAGACCGGTTACATTTGTGTGGGTTTATTATAACTATGGGAGGAAACCAGAGAACCTGGAAGAAACCCACACAGAACAGAGGGAGAGCCTGTACACTCTGCACTAAGGTGCCCGAGTCAGGAATCGAACCCCCTGGGCGCTTCCTGCTGCGAGGCACGAGCATCGTCGCCGCTCACCACCATGACGCCCATCACCGTGTACGGCGTGGCAGCATGGCCGCCCCGGTTTTCGAGGCCAGGTCGGAGCTCCCCCCAATTGCGGAGGCGGGGGTCATGGGAGACGGAGACGGAGGAGACGGTCGCGGGGACAACGTGGAGCCGGGAGACGACGGACACGGAGCCTGGAGCGAGGGACACGGAGCTCAGAGCGAAGGGGCAGACGCCGGTAACGTGGCGGCTTCTGGCCCAGCGGCTCGCTCGGGCACACACGCAACACAAACAGAATTATAATCGGAATCTTTACTTATCCTGGAGGAATCCGATGAGCTATGAAGCTCTTTTTCACATATGTGATTGTCTCGTGACGAGAGTAAAATAAAAAATAGTTTTAGTTTTGGTCTCCTCCAACCTCACTGTGTGGGTATTGTCGGCAGACCCAGCTCTTATCATTCATGCGCTTCTGACACCCCAAACGTCTCTGACCCTGGCAGTCATTCTGTCAACTATAAACTATATTTTATTTTACCAGGTAAGGTGCCCACTAAGCTGTGTAGCTCTTGTTTTCAGAAGTGACCCTGATCCATCATAAATGATAGCTCAACCGAGTGGCTGATATCACCGCAGCAGCGGCGGCCAAATAACTTAGTGACGACAAACATGCGCCAGGAGGCGGGGGGAGGGGGCGGGGTGTCCTTCTGTTGGAGCCGCTGTGCGGTTGTGCCCCAGTGTCCCGACGTTTCGCTTCGTGTGCTGGGAGCTTCCCCAGGAGCACACACACGGGCGGGGAGTGGACTGGTGGCACAGGGCAGGTGTGGCAGAACATCAAAGTTGGTGCTCGTAGCGGTTGCCCCTTGGTGTTTTCTGCCCGGTGGTAGTGGCCTTTTTTTGGCTAAGCCGTTGAACAAAGACATTGGTCACCGCATCGTCACGCGGCGCTTTCAGATGCGCTTCTGCGGCCGTCTGGAACGCTCTTTCCTTCCGATATTAGGAAGCCCACTGCAGCAATGGATTTTTAAATAATGTAGATTGAAACTCATTGAGAACACCGTTTTGTGTTTAGTTTGCTGTCCTTCCCCCGCACCTCCGATTTGCACAGTTGGCTACATACAGTGTGAAAGAAGTTCAATATACATGCATAGACTCAGATAATCACTCACCAACTCACATAGTCACTCACCCATACACTCACCCATCCTCTGATTTGCACAGTCGGCTACCGACATATGCACGTGGCCTGTAATCATCAGGCAGTTGTCAGAATGATTATGGGAGTTAATAACACACCGGTGTGCTGCCGAAGCGGTAATAAATTGGCACGTTTGTTCATCACATTATGACTTTAATAACTGGCTGCGTTGGGTGGAGTAGAGTTTAGGACGCAGCATTTCACTCACACCGGTGGTGGCCGGGTTCGTAGCGCAGCACGCTTACGAAACTTAACATTGGTCGCGAAAGGCCCGCTTATTAGCAAATCATCGTCCTTGCGTTTCCCATAGAAGAGGATGCCAACAAGAGGATCGTATTAAGGCAGCCCGTGCCGTTGGCCAGAGCGGGCAACTTCAGCTGGACACCGGAGGCCTGCGGCAGGCCTGCGCTGGCGCCGACGGCCGCTCTGGCCTCACCGCCCCGGACCCCGCAGAGGCCGCTCGGTGGCGCGGCATCGCCGGGTCCGAGAGCCGCGGCGACGCCACCCGGGACGCCACCGGTGGCCCCGGCAGGTCCTCGCCGAGACGCCCGGCCGCTGGCGGCAGAGATGCCGAGCGAGGTGGCGATGTCGCCGAGATCGCCGCACCCGCCCTCGCCGCACCGCGTACGCTTGCCGCTACAGGTGCCCGCCGGCAGGTACCGTGGCACCTGCTGGGCCCTGGGCCGCTGCGACGGTTCTGGCGATCCCGGCGATCCCGGCGATCCCGGCGATCCCGGGGCTAACAGCTGTACTACTGCTGCCCATGGCACGTGGTGGCTAACAAAGACAAATATCTCCCGTGTAGCCTTAACAGATTGTTGGGGCAAGTGCTGTTAGCGAGCAGCACCTATGAAGGCTGGAACGGCGCACGAGGGGGTAGGTGGCCAACACCATGCCCGGCCGCCTTTGTCTCCCCAGTGGTGATATTTACACACCACACCAGGTACTAATTTGAGGCTGAGTCGACCTAGGGGAGGCCCATGACCAGGTTAGATGATCATCGCCGTTGGTGGCCGTGAGGGAATCGAACTCGGATCGCCGGATTCGTAGCGCAGCGCGCTAACCACTGCACCACCGCTCCCCATGACGCTAACACGCACGCGCACGCTGAGTGACACCAGTGCACCTGGTCACTGTTGAGTGTCGAGCGAGGCTTTGTGTGGGATCGTGTAAAGGGCACTGACATCACTTAGCCCTGACGGGGAACACAGCTGACATCTGAGATTGTTGTTCTCCTCCTCCACGTGGCTCCTCCGCAACGCACGCATCCTGCCACCGTGGCCGCCACAATTCTGGTTGTAGCAAATTGCCCAGTCGGTGCCACTTCGGTGACCCTAGAATAGCAGGGAGGGCGCGTGTCTCAGGACCGGTTCCAGATCACGTCGCTCGCCAACGACGTTAGCCTTCGCCCGGAATGCGACTCGGGTCACCGGGTTCACGGTGCAGTGGCGCCAAACTTCTGTACCACGATTCCCACTGTTTCCTGCGCTAAATGTCACTTTCAAATTGGGGTCGGTTCACCTGCACCCGTTCAGATGACGGCACTGATATTGACCGTGGCCGTGGGTCGGACATGCAGGCCCCCCCCCCCTACCCCTCCATTTAACGCCGGGTGGTTGCGTTCCTGAAAATTGCTGCAATAAAAGGACTTTGCTGGAAGGTTGGGGGGGGAGGGTGCAGTTCCAGCTTCGTCATTTTAATATTGTTGTTATAATATTGTTGGTATAATATTGTCGTTATAATATTGTCGTTATAATATTGTTATAATATTGTCGTTATAATTTTGTCGTTATAATATTGTCGGTATAATATTGTCATTATAATATTGTCGTAATAATAGTCGTTATAATATTGTTGGTATAATATTGTCGTTATAATATTGTCGTTATAATATCGTTATTGTAAGTAGTCCGCCACGTGCTAGACTCACGTTATAGTGAGCAAACCCTTTCATCCGTTGGCAATTGTGAAAGGTGCCTTGCAACCACGAGCAACACTCGCCAAAGAGTAGCAAAGCATCGGTACTCCGTAGACGCAATCGCTATCATGCACAGCGATCATCGCCCCCCGTGCTGGCAGAATATTGCCCCAGGTAACCCTTGCAAGCGAGACCGTGTTCCCGAGATAAACAAAGTGAGCTTGAAACTTGACGTAAGTGGCTCCTTTAACCCTCGCTCGCATTACGCAGCGCTTGCTTCGTCATCATCAGCTCCTGTTTTGCTTGACAAAAGGGGCTGTTGTTTGGCGCTGTAATAATTCATCGGGCCCCGTCTGCGTGTGTCTAGAGTGTCCCATGAACTATTGATGGCACAAGGGCCACGACGGTCTGCGTCGGTTCAGGGCAGCGGTGTTGCCCATCACGGACAAAAAGGTTGCGAAAACAAAGGCTGCTGATGATGATACTGAGGACGATGATGATGACGACGATGGAGATCACCGTCATCATCATTGTCGTCATAAAGAACATCATAATCATCATCATCAAGGGCCAGTGCGTCGAGCCAATGGTAGTGTCACGATGCATCGAGTCGTTGGAACGCGGCATTTGTTGTCGCAGGCCCGGCTGGCTCGGCCCGCGGACGCGCTCGCTGCGGCCCAGCTCAGCGGCGGCAGAGACGGGCGCCCACGGGAGATGTTCCTGGTGCCCCGCGCCCGCGCCGGCCACACCGCCGGGCTGCACGGCCCACGGGCATGCCGGGCAGGTGAGGCACCAAAGCTCACGCTCACACTCGCAGTGTGGTGGTGGCGGCAATGTTAACTACCTCGCCTGCTATGTAGGGGGTCGTGGGTTCGATCCCGACCCTGACGCCTCCTGTATATTTCTCTCTCTTTCTCTCCCCGTGAATGCGTGGAGTTTTCTCCGGGTCCTCCGGTTTTTTCCTCCACATTTAGAATCAACGTGTGTTTAGAAGTATTTGGCTGGTATAAATGTACACATGATGTATGTTGAAATTCTTTCGCACCGTGCATAGCCAACTGTGATAATCAGCGGTACGGTGATAAGCAGTGATAAGCCACAAAGAGCTAAAAAAAAGTTTTTAGTTTAGCTGAACGTGGCGGCGGCACGTTCGCCGCTTGTCTCAGAGGTTTCTCACCTCATTTCACTGCTCCTTCTCGAACTCCTTCTCTCACTGAGCCATCACCCCAGTGGTTCGGGCTCCACTCCTCTCCTCCTCAACCCTCCTCCAGACCTCCGTGTTTCTCCCTCTTCCCATCCAGGTGCTTTTATTCCGGTACAGCACCTCACCCGCACCTCGACACCTCGCAAGTCTATAGGACATTCGGTGTTGACTTCCCCCACAAAGTGGTACTCATTTTACGGACCCCAGGAGGGAGGGAGTGATGATGGGCTGAGTCTAGAGTAAAACTATAAACTATTTTTTATATTCTACGAGGTTAGGCCCACTGAGCTACGTAGCTCTTTTTCAGAAGTGACCTGGCCACAGATGATAAACCCAACGAAGTGGCATATTGGGTGGAAATTTACAGCAGCCAAATACTCTAAACTCATGATGTCGATTGTAAATGTGGAGGGGAAAAACGGAGGACCCACAGAAAAATCCACACAACAACAGGGAAAGAGACACGCAAACTCCAAATATACAACAGCAGGCGTCAGGGTTGGGATCGAACCCACGACCTCCTGTATATCAGGCGAGGGAGTCAACATCTCCTCGCCGCAGTGGCACCCCCCTGCCCCCCCAACCAGGATTTGAACTCGCAACCTTCCAATCACAAACTGGCCCGCTCTGCTGCCCAGACACTTCCCACCGTTGGTGTTCTTGTGAAACCAAGTTAACGCGATGATGCAATGTTTTTGTTTTCTCCATTTCAGCACGATCTTCCGACTGCTGCACGGACTCCCGTGGAGAGGGTATCTCTCTCTCTCGAAACCAGCGCCCCCCCCCCCCACCACTTGCTCTTCTGTGGCTCCTAGAGCAGCTGTCGTCACGTCCAATCCGCAGCGTGTCTCACTTTGACTCTCGTTTCTCAAGTCAATTTACGATATTCATACGTTCGCACTTACACGACTGCTAACAATGTAATGTAATGGCTATTTGATTATTTTAGTATGTATAAAATCATAATTAAGGTTTATTTTTTGGGTTAGACCGGCATAAATATAAATGTGGTCGTTAAACCCGACAAAGCCAATTTCGTAAAGGTTTTTCACGTAAACAGAACGTGCCCAATTAGTATACTAGTTCAGCGCTATCCGCTTGTGTGTTGGAGAGTAAACCCACGACAACATTTACAATTATAGTGGAGTGTATAGTGAAGTGCATAGTAGTGTAGTGTATAGTAGTGTAGTGTATAGTGTATTGTATAGTGTAGTATACTAGTATACTAGTTCAGCACACCAGTTTGAACCCACGACAACATTTCCAACTGGAGGACCGTGACGTTTCACTGGGGATTACAACCGGCCTCATCAGGCGATCAGCCAGAGTTGTGGGGAATTCCCCCTCCTTTTTCAGTCTTAAATAGAAGGGGTAAAGGTGATGGCACGTTTTGTTTACGTGACAAACCTTACAGATTGGCTGTGTCGGGTGGTGGTGGTTGGTTTACCGACACATTTATATTTACGTGATCTCACCTAAAAAAAACCTTTATTATGGATTATATTGGTGGTGAAAGCTTACGTGTCAAATTCTACATATGCATAATTGCAATGTATTTACTAATATAATTCTTAGCGCTTCATGTTAAGGCCCAAGGCTTAATGAGCCAGACTGGCAGCTTGAGGACTCTTAGAATTCAGTGTTAATACCCAAGGCTCGGAGGCCCCAGCCTAGGACTCCTTTATGATTCTTTAGGTTCGGGATTTATTACTGGGCCTGGTGGGGCCAGACCAATGCACCTTTAGGATTCTTCGGGTTCACTGCTCTTGAAGGCTCACGGGGTTTGTGAGGTTAAATGTCAGCGCCCGAGGCTCACGGAGAACACGTCACGAGTAGGCAGAGCGCAGCAAGGAATCGGCTCATGCAGTCACGCCGCGAACGTATATGGATACCGTGAATTGAATATTCTACGTTGTATTTGTTGGTTGTGCCTGTGGCTGTCTTCGCTGTTGCACGTGCGTCGCGTTCCCGTTGTTGGTGTCCTTGTGTGTATGTGTACGCATGTTGAACCTCTTTCGCACCGTACATGGCCGAACGTGCTAATTGGAGGTGCGGGGGGAAGGACAACAACAGGCAGAGCCATTTTTGTTTTCAAATTCGAGAGATGGTGGTCGCCCACAACAAATAACGTCACGAAGCAGCAGGCCCTTAAAGAGCAGCACGCGGAATCTGGAGCCGGAGGTTGTCGACCCTGCCCACCCTGGAGGGAGCATGAGGTTCCTTGCATGCGGGCGTTGCTGATAGCGACGGTGTTCTCTTGCGTGTCCCCGGGTCAGAGATGTCCTTTAAGTAAAGGGAGTGACTTCACGTCGAGGCAAGAGGTGCAAGGGGCGTAAGTCGTACGCAAGGAACATGGAGGAACAGGTTCAACTTTGCGCACTTCCATGGCTTGGAGCGAAAGTCTCTGCAGGTTATTTATTCAGATGATTAATATTCCTCACGTGTTATAAGGACACGTTTGGTATCCTTACTAAACATAATTTTAAACCGTTTAGTAAATTTTGACGTCCGCTCTTAACCAATGAATACGAGCCGCCTGGAAGAGGAATCTGGTGAACATTTGAGTTTCGGAAACTTGAGTTTACCACAAAATATTACAATTGTGCGATGCCATCATCACGTGGGGGTCAGCACCGTTTCCACTGTCGACCAAACCTGGACATATTTCCAAGTCAGCCTTGGGCTATTATCAACACGGCGCAGTTCATTGCAGTAAAGTGCAGTAAAACACAATATCGGTACGAGATCTCGGCACAAATCAATTCCCCGACGCCCAAACACAGACACCAAATTTCCCAGACTGTCGGGGGAATTTGCAGACCCTGCCTTCGCATGTCGCAAGATGAAGAATCCACGTGGAAATCTCTCTGCTATTTGGCACAACGTTCATTTCAGGGGGCGAGTGCCGGAATAGTGGAATGTGCACGACAAGAGCCGACCGCGGCGTTACTCCGTCTGTTTGGCATTTGACGTCCATTTAACGTTGACTGCATCGTGCCGAACTTTGTACGCCCACCCAACCCCCCCCCCCCCCACCTTTACACACGGTCACACTACGGAGGCTGCCTTCTGACCGGCTGTGTGCTGCTGCTGTGCTGCTGTTCCCGTGCACGCAGGAGCTGTGCTACCTGTGCATGCAGCGCTCGCTGCGGAACGTGCCCGTGTATGTGGCGGAGGAGCGGCGGCTGCAGGAGGAGGCCGAGGAGAGGGCGCTGCTGGAGTACCGGCACGGCCAGGATCTGCAGGCCTTCACCAAGGAGCAGGTACCAGAGCGGCGGGCCTCCCAAGCTCGGGGGGGGGGGGGGGGGCGGGGGGGGGGGCACGCTGCCAACCGCCGAGCGGGCGTTGTGCGGGCGTCGTGCGGGCGCGGCTCCAGTGGCCAGACGCTCGCGCACCGCAGTGATGGTGAGATGTTTACTCCCTCGCCTAGTATACAGGAGGTCGTGGGTTCAATCCCAACCCTGATGCCTGCTGCTGTATATTTGGAGTTTGCGCGTCTTTCTCCCCATGCTCGCCTGGAATTTTCTCCAGGTCCTCCGGTTTTTCCCTCCACATTTAGAATCCACATCACGGATTTAGAGTATTTGGTTGCTATACATTTCCACGTGATAAGCCACTTCGTGAGCTATCATTTGTGGTCGGGTTGCTTCTGAAAAAGAGCTATATATCTCAGTGGGCCTTACCTGGTAAAATCAAAAAATAGCTGAGAGTTTTTATAGTTTTTATCGCCAGGGATTAATGTATCTATACAATTTTAACTTATATACTTAGTCACTTGTTTACCTTTCCTATACTTTGAACTCCTATCATGTTTTTGTATTGTTTGTGACCCGCCCCTTACTGGGCATCTTTGAAAAAGGGCTTCATAGCTCGTCGGATTCCCCCTCCAGTCTAAATGAAGATTCTGATTCTTTATTCTGACTCGAGTGCCATCCAGCGTGGAGTTTGTACGTTCTCCATAATGAAAGCCTAAGTGCCAAACTGGGTGCGTTCTCTCTCTCTCCTCTCTCCATCACCTGTTCTGCATGGGTTTCCTCCGGGTTCTCCAGATGTCCTCTCATCGCTAAAACAAACGATTTAACTGGTATTGGCCAAGCATCTCAATAAAAAAAAAATCTCCTGCAAACTACTCATTTTGGATCACACAGCAGCAGCAACATCGCCCTCCTCCCCCCAACTAGTGCGAAAACTTGGCAGGACCCTCCTGAAAAGAGTCTTGAGACTCAGTTAGGCTTTGCTGGGTAAACAATCATAATAATAATGAGTTGTCACAAAAGGTAATCAGACACCCCGATGGCTAAGAAATAGCCACTACATTTTTGACAAAAATCACGGTATTTTTTTTGTTTGTGTTTTTCTCCCAAGTTTATGGGGAGAGGTGGCACAGTGGTTAGCACACTGCGCTACGAGTCAAGCGGACTCAATTAAATTCCCAGCCCCTTCGTCAATATCGGTGGCAAGCTATACTTTAACTGGTCTCGGGCCTCCCGTAGAGGTTGACTCAATCTCAAATAAGTAGCTGGTGCGGTAAATATCTATGCTGGGGAGAAAAAGGTGGCCGATTGTGATTCTGCTGTCCTCCCCCTGCACCTCCAATTAGCACTGTTGGCTACTTACGGTGCGACAAAAGTTCAACATACACACTTAAATAGACTCACATAGGGGCCGTCCATAAATGACGTCACGCACCTGAGAGGGGTGGTCAGACATGTGTGACGATGTGTGACGGGGGGGGGGGGTTTGAGAAATGTGACGTCACATCAAAATGCGCAACTTTAAATAAATATAGAATTTTGTTTAATTTTCATTATTAACTATTTGATTTCGATTTAAAGCTTTCGTGACTGCAGGGATTCATCTTCTTGGTTCTTTCGGTAAAGTCACGTAGAAGGGAAGTAATAAAATAATAAAAACAAGACATAATAAAATAATTCTCACGACGTTTCGGCCACAACGCAAGCAGCCGTCCTCACCTGAGGACGGCTGCTTGCGTTATTTTATTATGTTTTGTTTTTATTAACTATTTGATTATTTAAATTTACTAAGGTCACCTTTTATTTATTCCATAAAGGAGCATTTTGCTTCTCCATGGGAAAATGGAGAAGCATACATTTTGTAAATGTTTTTAATGATTGTTATTAAACATTTTGATTTTAATGATTCTACCAGGGCGTTTCATTCTGTGGAATGAATATGTGATTGTTATAATTGTACTCTCTATTTTGCTTCGTTCTACTACAAAGTTTCAAGTATTTTTTATAGTTATAATTACTTTTAATATTTTAGAATTATAAGATAATTTCAATATAATATTCTGAACATCTGCAGTTTTAGTTATACGTTGAATATTTTCAATTGAATTTTATGCTAAATTTAAGCTTTCCAACGCCTCCTTTTTAATACGTGTTTCTCCTACAACATCAGAGTGCAGCGCCACATTAAATACGCACTACAATGACAATAGTTTAAAGCGATTTGAAGCATGTTTTATTTTCAAAATGGAAATATGGTTTTGGGGGGGGGGGGGCAGAGCTATTTGACGTCATATTTGAAGGGGGTCTGAATTTTGTGACGCTGTGTGACGAGGGGGGGGGGGGTCAAAAATCTTCCAAAATCGCGTGACGTCATTTATGGACGGCTCCATAGTCACTCACCCACTCACCTAGTCACTCACCCACACACTCTCCCATCCTCCGATTAGCATGGTTGGCCACGTACGTTGTGAAAGAGGTTCAATCTACGTACATATGTACACCCTTAGTTCGCATGTTGTAAATGTATATGAATGTGTACGATTGACAGCACTTTCCTCAGCACAGCAACCTGTGTGGGCTACATTTGGGGGTGGGGATTTTGGCATTTGCAGGAATTGATGGAGCTGGCCCGGGATAACAGCAGGAAGGTGGCAGCCTTCAACCTTGGCGTGTCTGAGGCCGTCAAGGCCTCCAAGCATGGACAGAGCAATGGCTTTCAGGTACCGCGCACGGCTTGGTAGATTCTTCTCAAAGAGCAGTCACTCGCAACGTCTCACTGACGAGATCGGCAACCTCCGATGGAGCACGGTTGGCTACGTACGGTGCAAAAGTTCAACATACATAGGTACACAGGCTCAGCCACTCACATATTCACTCGCCCACTCACATAGTCGTCACCCACATGCATACGTCAGTACCAAACTAAATAAGTATGCAACGCCTCCTTAATTGATCTGTGCCTCCAGATTTACAAAAATAAATACATTTGACACTTCCCATCAATGGCACGGCCGTCTGGGAGTGCACAATTTTAGTAGCAGTGGTTCAGCACAAGCGAACGATGGGACCGGTTTTGACGCAGTGTCTCATCGGCAGTGAGGCTCGCTTCAAGCAATGCCGGTGAACTGCCAGATGTTAAAGGCGACAACATATCTTTGAAATACGTTTCCTAGTTCGACGTAAAATTGTATAACGCACGCGTCGTTGATTGAAGGGGATCACGTTGGCTGCTGATGTTGACACCAAGCAGAGGGGGGGGGGGGGAATCACACACGTGCATGGATTCTGTGAGGCTATCCAACATGCTTGCGCTGGCGTGTGCGTGTTTGCGTGTCTGTGCACGTGTGAGTGTAGTGCTTTGTCTTTATTTGGCGACAGCGCCTGCATGTGTCTGCGTGTCTGCATCTTGCGCCGAGCGGTGGCGTGGTGATTTAAGCGCCTCAACACTACGAACTCCGGCGACGAGAGTTTAATTCCCGCTCACGGCCAATAACAGTGACAATTATCATTTAAACCGACCCCCCGTCCTTCCCTAGGTAGATTCAGCCTGTAAATGAGTAACCAGGTGTGGCTTGCAAGCACCGGCACTGGGGGCCAGGCGCGGTGCTAGCCAGCCACGCTCACGTGTGCTGCGTTGGCCTGAACAGTCGCTACGCTTCCGGCGCTCGTCCCCAGGGTTTGCGAAAGGCTACACTGGGGGACCTTTGTCTGCGTGCGCAGTGTTCCTTCATCCTGGGCGACCGGGCCGCCACGCCGCCGTCAGCCGCTCGCTCGCGGGAGTACGCGCACAACCTGGAGCGGCAGCGGAGCGAGCGCGTGGAGCGCGAGGGCCGGCACAGGGAGCAGCAGCGCATCCTCGAGCAGCTGCAGAGAGTCCAGCTGGCTCGGGAGTCCGTACCTGGCAGCCTCTCGCACGCACACGCGCGCACGCACGCATACGGGCACACGTGCACGCTACGCATGCTCACACGCGCGCACAAAGAAAAATATCCCCCATATAGCCTTAACAGACTCTTGGGGCAAGTACTTTTAGCGAGCACCTATGAAGGCCGACACCACACCTGACCGCCTTTGTCTCCCTAGTGGCGATGTTTACACACACTCATTTGAGGCTGAGTCGACCTCGGGAAGGCCCAGGACTAGTTCAGAGCAGTGGGGCAGCGGTTAGCGTGCTGCGCTACGATCCTGGCGACCCAAATTCGATTCCCACTCGTGGCCAACACCAACACCGGTGACGATTATTTGAACCGGTGGAGCGTGCGGTGCTGTGTGGTGGTGGTTTGTGTGGTCTTCTTCATTCCTCAAAATGCAGAAAGCAGTGCAGCAAAAATCCATGGCTGTTGATGCACTCTCCTCCAACCTTTGCCAGCTCGCACTCACCCAGGTGGTGAAGTACGCTCAAGTATCGTAAAAAATAACCCCCGCGACCAGCCTAAACCTCCCCACGCCAAACATCCAAAATGTAAATAAATAACATAATTTAATATTTTAATAAGCACGCATCGTTGGTAAACACACCCTGCTGTCACTCGTTCATCATCTAGAATTAATAGCTCCAACAAATAGGCGTCATTATCTGCCTTGTTCCCCGGCAAGAGGGCATGTTGACCCCACTTCAAACAAGTTGTGTTAGGTCCCACCACGTAGCGATGACTAGGCCCTGGGATCTTTGAGATGTTAACTACCTCGCCTGGTATACAGGAGGTAGTAGGTTCGATCCCAACCCTGACACCTGTGTATTTGGAGTTTGTATGCTTTCCCAATTGTCACGTGGATCTTTTTCTGGGTCCTTCAGTTTTCCCTCCACATTTAGAATCAACATGCATTTAGAGTATTTTACTGCTGTTGTAGATTTCCACACGATGATAAGCCACTTCATTGGGCTATCATTTGTGATCGCCAGGTCGCTTCTGAAAAAGAGCTACATAGCTCAGTGGGCCTTAGCTGGTAAAATAATTTATTTTACATTTTTAGCGTTACAATAAATCTCGCTACCGACTCAGGTCCCGATCCCCCTTTTGGAATGAGGATGTCCAGAATAATAAACACCTCCTCATTCGAGACCCAAACATTGCACACCTCCTCCTCCTGGCTTAGACATTCCTCCTCCTTGAAGACACCGGTGGTGGAACCATCAACCGCATCACAACACAACCCAACGATTGTTTCTCATGCACGTCAAAATATTTTATGCTTGTTCATATTTTTTTTTCCCAGCAGCCCCGAATCAACTCGGAGGGGAAACACAATCTAACGGCAGGAGATGTCTGACGAACGCATTCTGGTTAAGAATGCAAACGGGACGAGCAGCCGGGTCTCTTGTAGTGCTCTCTGCGTTGGCTGCCTTGTCCCCTGCTGCAGACTGGCTCTGGAGAGGGAGCAGATGCTGCAGAGCAAGGCGGAGGAGGCGCAGGCCTACCAGCAGGCCCTGGCGACTCAGGTGACCAGCGGCGGGCGGATCGACATTCGATCGATGCCGATACCGATCGATGGTGACGCTGCGGGTTGACAGTGCTGGTGATGACGAGCGATTGATGATGATCGATGGCGATGCTTGATAATTGACGACGCTAGTGATGACGAGTGATTGATGCTGATCGATGATGATTCCGATAATTGATGCTATTGATGATGAATGATGATCTATGATGCTGATAATTGATGATGCTCGTGATGAGTGATTGACGCTGATGATGAAGAGTGAGTGACGATAACGGACAGATGCTAACCCCCCCTCCCTTTTAACACGGTGCCCGCAGGTGCAGTCCAAGGCACTGGCGGCGGCGTCGCAGGAGAGGGGCGCGGCGGAGTCGGCGCCGGTGTTTGGCGGTGACGACTGGACGGCGCGGGCGCTGGAGGAGCGGCGTGAGCGAGCGCAGGAGCTGCGCTGCGAGCTCGCTGGGGAGGCGGCGCGCAAGAAGCGCTCCGCCGTCGTCTCGCAGCTCGCCGAGCAGCGCCGACAGATGGAGCTCCTGGAGCGCAACCAGCAGGAGTGAGTGCTGCCCCCCTGCGAGTGAAGCACCAAACCGTTTGTTCGTTGATTCGCACAAGCGCCGTGGTGACGTCGCATTTAAAAGCGACGCGCGACGGGTGACCGCCTTTGTTCAATGATTAGCCAAAATGCCGCCAGACAATGCGAGCCGCTGGCTCGCGAGTAGTCGTAACTCACCCCGCCCGCCCGTCACCTCCTACGTGAGCTCGGCAGGCCCCACGCGACTCAGTCGCCCGTCCACCGACTCGTTTTTTGGCAGGCTGGCGCGAGAGCACGTGACGCGGCACGCGCAGACGGTGGGCCGGAGGGTGGCCCTGCAGGAGGCGTGGGCCCTCAGCGCAGAGCTCAAGCGCGGCCGCAACCTCCAGCTGGAGACGCACCTCAAGTGAGTGGCGTGAACGCCGTGCCCGGGATGCCCTGTGGTGATTGTCTCCTGACGATGGTGAAGTGAAACGTTTTATGATTTTAGCCTTTGGTCTTCTTCTTCTCACTTGCGTGGGTTTTCTCGGCAGACCCAGCTGTCATCGTTGATGTGCTTCTCACAATCCTATATATATAAAACATTTCCAGTTAAAGCTCACTGAGCTCTAAAGCTCTTTTTGAGAAGCCACCTGGCCACAAATGATATCCTAATGAAGTGGCTTATCGCGTGGAAATTTAGAGCAGCCAAATACTCTAAACGCACGTTGATTCTAAATTAAGAGGAAAAAAACTGGAGTACCCGGAGAAACATCCACGCGACCATGGAGAGAACATACAAACGACAAATATACAACAGGGGCCAGGGTCAGGGTTGAACCCACAACCTCATGTATACCTGGCGAGGTAGTTAACATCTCACCACTGTGGCACCCGTAATCATGTGCTCCTGTAATTATCGGAACACTAAAAGTAATCTGCTTTTTTATGTAAAAATGTAATTCCAAGGGTAAATGTATTGTTAGGTGTATTTTGTATTACTTATGTTTTAAAAACCATTCTGGCGAAACAATTACATTAATTGGAGCACTTTATGAGATCTGCGTGCGTGCGTGCCGCGTGTACCGCGTGCGTCACCAGGGCTGGCGCGGGCCTCGTGCAGGAGCAGTGTGACAAGTACAAGCGCTGCCAGCAGTGCACCCGGCGGCTCTCCAACCGTGGGGAGAGTCACGTGTGGAAGGACTCGCGGTACTTGCCGGGAACTCGCATGATCCTCTAGTCCATGGTCACTCGTCACCTTCTCCTCCTCCTTCCCCTTTCTTCTTCGTCCTTTGTTTTCTTCCTTCTTCCACTTCTTCCTTCTTTCTCTTCTTCCTTCTTTCTTTTCTTTTCCTTTTCTTCTTCTTAGTCTTCCTCCTCCTTCCTATTGTTCCCTCCTCCTCCTTCGAAGCCGAGTGTCCCATTGTCACGTGGGGTCGGCTGCTCCACGAGCTTTATACTCTGGGCCTCTTTGCCAGTCGCATCCACCGTCCTCCTCTATGTAGAGACAGGAAACAACCTCGCTCGAGATCCAAACACAGTCGCATCTCCTTCTGGATTTGACATTCCTCCTCCTCGAAGACATCGGTGGTGGAGCCATCAACCACATCAGAACATCATCACCAGGCAGATGCACGCACATCTCCACAAATGGGAAACTTAAAGACAAAACCCACAGTATTTTTTGGTTGTTTCGGTAAAGTCACGTAGTTAGAAAAATAATAATAAAAAATGAAGTGCATACAAATAAAAAGAATAAAATTAAAATAATAAAAACAAAAAAAACACTAATGTAGACTGTAGCCTGGTTCTTAACCTCGGTGAGCGTACCGACAGTCTATAATGTCGACTGTAGCCTGGTTATTAATCGGAGTGAGTGTACTGGCAATATATAATGTAGACTGTAGCCTGGTGAGTAAGTTTGGTGAGTGTACTGGTAGTCTATAATATAGACTGATGACGACCGCTTGTGTTGCGATAGAAACGTCGTGGTTTTTTTTAATTTATAAAAAAAAATATTACTGAAAGAACCAATAATAAGTCTACATTATAGACTGCAGTTCGCTCACTCAGGTTAAGAACCAGGCTACAATCTACATTATAGACTGCCAGTACGCTCACTCAGGTTAATGACCATTATTCGCTTTATTTTTTATGATTATTTTTCCATCTACGTGACTTTACCGAAAGAACCAAGGAATATGAATTCCTGCAGTCACGAACGTTTTAAGTCAAAATACAACCCACAGTAGTTACATAGTGGCCATGCAACTCAAACTACGAAGCATATGGTAATCCGCTGTAGGCTTGTGACCCTTTAACGGAAGAGTAGCACAACTACACCAACTCTCTCCTGAAGTCATCTTTCGTCGTGGCCAGCAGACCTCGACATTGGCATCTCGCTCATGAAAATAATGTAATATGACATTTAGACCTATAGACTCGCATCCAATTACATGAATCGTAAATCTCATAGGGGGTCCATAGAATTAGAAAACTAACAACCTACAGACTCGCATGATCCACAGACTCACGTAGAGATAACAGGAGATCATATTCTATGGTTCTTTCGGGAAAGTAACGTAGATAGGTTCAAAGAAAATAACAAAATAACAAAAAACGACGTTTCGATCGCAACACAAGCGGTCGTCATCTTGTGTTGCAATCGAAACGTAGTTTTTTGTAATTTTTCTTTGAACCTATCTACGTGACTTTACCGAAAGACCCAAAGGATATGAATTCCTGCAGTCACAAAAGCTTTAAGTCAAGAGATAACAGGAGACTCGCATAGACTGCACGATTCACAGACTGAAGTAGAAATGCAAAGACTGACTCAGACTGACATGATTCGTAGACTTACGCACATACTCGCAGATACACAAACCTACATGATTCATAGGACTCACTAAATCCCCGTTGTCTACATCGCTTCTGCGATAGCATTGTATCTATACTCGTTGGCCTGTCGCCTGCAGCGTGTTTCATTCTGTGCTTCTATTGCATTCAACCACCAGGGAAGTTCAAAATCTGCAGGCCCTGCCCCTTCCACGCTAGGCCCCGTCCTTTCCTTGTTAGGCCCCATCCTTTCCTCTTTAGGCCCCGTCTCTTCCTCTTTAGGCCCCACCCTGTTTGTGTTTAGGCCCCCGCCCCTTCCCCCTGGGTTGGTTTGGGTCGTATTGGGGTGAGTGTGAGCAGCAGTCAGGATAGTTGGTGGGCAGGGGTCAGGATGGGTAGGGGTGGGTGGGGTCAGAAGGGGCGGGGCCAGTAGGGGTGGGTGAGGTCAAGAGGGGTGGGTGAGGTCAGTAGGTGCAGGGATGGATGAAGTCATTAGGGCTAGGAGTGGGTTTAGGTCAGGAGGGATAGGTGTGGGTGATGTCAGGAGGGGTGAGGTCAGGAGGGGTGGATTCAGTAGGGGTAGTGGTGGTTTGGGTCCCAAGAATTGGGGCCACTTCACCACCACGATGACCATAACCCCTCTGTGTGCAGCAATATGATAATAGATGTCTACAAACTTTGTGTCATCTTTTTGGGAGTTTATAGATTAAAAGATACCCCCCCCCATTATAATATCTGCTTTGGGCTGCCCCAATGGGCCAGCACTGCGCGATTCATGGACCCAGCAACCTGTGTTAAATTGCTGACCGAGGCTAAAATCGGTGGCGATCGAAATCTGAACCGGTCCTGTTTGGGCGCCATCTCCTTCACCACCCTGCACTGCCCAACGTGGTGAAGTATGGTCAAACAACTCCCACGACCGACGTGGCATGGAAAGGCCTCATGCCAGCAGTGCAATTGGCAAGTTGTTTATGGATTGAAAAGGCGGCCTGTCGTTGCGAAGCATCGTTCGTCACAAACGTAACCGATTTGGGGGCGGCTGCTACTTGGCAGCCGAGAGATGCCGGTGCAGCGGGCGGGTTTGTGAAACCCGCGAGCGTGTGAAAATGTTTGCCGTTGTCCTCTACGAGTACGCTCGCGGAATTGTTTACGGCGGCCTACTCAGGCTTCCCTCGTTGCATGCACAAGGCTCCATTGGCCAAAGATCCACAACCGCAGGCCCAACCAGGAAGAGAGTCGTGTAATTTTGCGGGTTTGGTATTCGTGCCATTCTCATGGGCGCAAGGGCCGTCGTGAAGGTGCAAAGGTTTCACAGATGGGTATAGTCTGCAGGCAGCGGATGTGTTTCCTTAGATGAATGCGCCTCTCGATCCGTACCTGGCCAGGTGTCTCAGCCGGCAGAGAGGGTGGCTCGCGACCGGGAGGTTGTGAGTTCACATTGTGGTTGGGGGTTGACTTGGCCCATCATTCCCTCCTTCCAGGGGTCAATAAAATGTTTATCTTTCGATTTAAAGCTTTCGTGACTGCAGGGATTCATCTTCTTGGTTCTTTCGGTAAAGTCACGTAGAAGGGAAGTAATAAAATAATAAAAAATAATAAAAATAAAACATAATAAAACAATTCTCACTAGAGAATTGTTTTATTATGTTTTATTTTTATTATTTTATTACTTCCCTTCTACGTGACTTTACCGAAAGAACCAAGAAGAAAAATGTTTATCACTTTGTGGGGAAGTCAACAGTGGTTGTTCTGGTGAGATACACTCTCCACCCCCGCAATAGGACCATGGAATTTACACCACTGGCTCAGGGGCTATAAACAGATGAGGACCGCACGATGCCCAGTTGCGCAGGAAATCCTTTTGACTTGACTTTTTTAATCAGGCGAGTCAGTTTGCTGGCTAACTTTTCTAATTTTTTGCAAAAAAAATTTGGACAGGGTGACGCCAACGCACACAATGGCCTCCTCCTCTCTTCCCAGTAACCTCACGGGATCTTAGGCGTGGGAACAGGGAGATATAGTGGTCGTTTTTTTTGGGTTCATGCTCTTACAGTATTAACCGGGACGGCCGCCGGGGTGCCTAGAACCGGGACCCTCTGCAATAAAGCGTAACAACGCACCCCCAAGGGCCTGGTCAGTCTTGAGACTCGGCCAGGGTGGTAGCCCGTATAACGATGATTCGATTGCGTTGGCTCTCGGCCTGATGGCAGAAGTTGCGGATATAACCTTCGAGAGCATGAACATATTAGTGTGTTAAAACAAATTACATTTCTCCTGTGACCTTAAAGATGGGTAAGATTATATATTTTTTTGTGGTTTATGTAATATTTCAATCAAATGCATATTGCACTGCTTATTCGATTAAAATAAAGTTGTCTGATCCTTAATACAATGTGATCCATTTACAGACACCCCACTGATTTCTGATGACCCTCTTGTCAACACCCGATTGGATGTTGTGACTGTAATGGCTCCGCATCTCACGGAGGAGAGCATCGAGGTTGGTTGGGACGTGCAGGGGGTTTGAATGGGGAGTGTTATTTTTCTTCTTGGTTCTTTCGGTAAAGTCACGTAGAATGGAAATAATAAAATAAAACATAATAAAATACTTCTCACGACGTTTCGGCCACAACGCAAGTATCCGTCCTCAGGTGAAGACCAGGTCTGTCAGGGAGACAGCGTCTGAATGAAACAGCGCCATGCTTGGAGCGTATATTTAAGCTGGGTTGGAAGGGGGGGAAAAGGGCGCCTTGACAAAAGAATTTGCATATCAAGAGGAATTTAGCATATTTATGGAAAATGCAGGTATGTGATTAGTACTACTTATGCCCGTGCATTATGCAGGATTAGCAGCATCAAAGGGAGGGGATATGGGAAATGCAGGTATGTGATTAGTACTACTTATGCCCGTGCATTATGCAGGATTAGCAGCATCAAAGGGAGGGGATAGGGGTAGCATTAATAAAGGGAAGGAGTGTTAATAGTATGTAGTTACTGCAGCTGAGGACGGATACTTGCGTTGTGGCCGAAACGTCGTGAGAATTATTTTATAATGTTTTATTTTATTATTTTATTATTTCCATTCTACGTGACTTTACCGAAAGAACCAAGAAGATGAATCCCTGCAGTCACGAAAGCTTTAAATCGAGTGTTAATTTATTTATGAAATCTAACTATAGATAGTCCCCGAGTTACGATGGTCCGACTTATGATATTTCGATCTTATGATGGCGATAGCAATACGCCAAAATAGTAAAATATTTAAAATTTCGCGCGGCAGGCAAACGCAGCAGCGTATGAAGTACGATACTGTACGTTAGGACGCTGCCGGGATGTACTGCATGCATCTCCCGCCTTGTGTGATGCCTCACTCTCACCAGCGGTCGACGGATTTAAGTTGTCTCGGTGTTAGCGCGTGTACTGTACCTTGTTTTTTTACTTTACATTTTACTGTGCAATACAGTATTGTAATTAATAAATACATACAGTATATAGTTTATACAGTATGGTACTGTAAATTGCTCTGTTTTGCTAAATTATCACCATTCTTTAAGACTCCTGGGTAGGCGAGGCCATCTTCGACTTACGATATTTTTGACTTCCGATGGGGTCGTCGTAACGCATCTCCATCGTAAGTAGAGGACTACCTGTACCTGTATATTCAACCATCTGCTGAGCAGAAAGAGGGTAATTAGTTATCAGTGGGGTGGAGATGGTTGGGTGACTTAGAGGTCACGAGGTCAGAGCACTGAGCCGGCATAACTGAGTTTCTGGGTTCGAATCCACGCGGCCTCCTCAGATTAAATCGGCTCTTCAAGTGTAGAGTGGAGGTCTCAGCCCAACGACTGGCACAAAAACACCCGTCGCATTAAGTTTGAATCTGGTACTAAATTCGCTCTCCGAAAATGAAGAACATAGTTTTTTTTACTCTTCACGTGACAGACCTCACCCTCGTATACGCAGAGCGCATTGGGAAAGCGATGCTCTCCATTGTATGTGGATCAGAGATCGCTTGAGGCGGGCTCTGTGATGTCCGCTTCTGTGGACCTTTCCCCAACTTTAAAGCGTCGCACCGCTCGGAGAGAGATCCGAACCGATTCAGCGTCCGGTGAAGCGCCTTCTGTGGAGCGGCCGGGATCCAAAATGTTACAATAACCAAAACAAATCAAGCGACTCAATGAGGTGTCGAATACATGTGTAATAACAGCTATCGTGGGTTCACGTGGGGGATTGGCTTGCCGGTCCTGCTTGTAGCCAATAAGGGTTGAGATAGGGAGTGTGGGGCCGGCGTGATCACGGCATGTCAGCAGGAGTGATTGGCCCAGCCAATTGGGACCCCAGCCAATGGGGATCCGGGTAAGAGGCGTGGTCCCGGGATTGACAGGGAACCATCGAGAACGGTCGAGATTGTCCATGGAGGATTGGCTGGGAGGACCACGTGACGAAGGGATTAAGAGGGAGAGAGAGGAAGGATCGAGGAGGAGTCTGGGAACTGAACGGGGGCGAGAGCCACGCGCGTACGGGGCTCCGGGTTCCACGTGCGCGGTGGGAGCTGGTGGGAGTCCGCTGACGCTACGTTGTCTGCCAGCAACGGAGCGTGTGGGAGCAAGTGTACCGTCAAGTGAAAATAAAGAGGACTGATTCCGAATCCGTCTCCGGAGAATTATTACATTGGTGTCAGAAGTACTTCTGCGACTGTTTGGACGATCGTCAAGATGTCCAAGCACCCCAGAAAAAAGAACCTGCCTGTGCCTCTATCGGAGGAGGAAGTCGAGACGGATGAAGATGAGCTGTTGGGAGCTACAGCCCCTATGCCGCCTGTTGAAGATGTATCTCTCGACGTCTCTCAGCGTCGACCGACGGCAGATGCAACCGCTGCAGGAACAAAAGACGAGTGGTGGCTGATGGCGGAGCAGATCGAATCATTACGCGCCATTTTGCTTAGTCTGGTGACCGCCGTGGCATCCTCACCAGCCGCGGGCCGCCAGATTGCCGATCAACTGGACGCCGTGGGAAGGAGTCCGGTGAAGGAACCTGCGTCCGCCATTCCTTCTGCTACGCGGGAGGACGCCGTCATTCTGGGTGGAGCAGCTGCGCCGGAGCCGTCGGCCGCCATTTTGGGCGCGCCTACCGCCACGCGGCCGCCGGCCGCCATTTTGTCTGATACGGGTGGAGAGCGGGAACGCCAGTCGGAGACGCCCGCGGCGCGCGCTTGCCACCGCGGACATCGCCTTCCACAAATCAAAGAATTCATCGCCGGAGGTGATTGGAGTGCTTTCACATGGCGCTTTGAATCAGCTTTTAGATCCGTCAATTGGACGGAGGAGGAAGCACTGGGAGCGCTACCTACACTGCTCGACGATGTTTCTCTGGGGGTCTTCCGTTCCATTCCGGCGGCCAAGAAGAAGACACTGCGGGACGCGTTCGTGGAGATGGCGGAATTCTATGACCCACCGACGTCAGCCACCAGAAAATTTATGTTACGTCGCCGAGCATCGGAGGAATCGCCGTTGGCCTATCGGGGGGCATTGATGGCGCTGGCCATGGCTGCCTACCCCGACGCGACGGCCGACCATTTGGATCCTCTCATCCTCTCCCGTATGCTGGAGTTGGCTCAGGAACTCAAGATTTCGCTGCCAGTGTGCGGCCACGAACCACTTACATCGCGATGGGTGGCGCGCTGCCTGGACGCAAAATTTAATATCAGGCGTTGGGACCAGATGGCGGCATGGACGGGGAAACCGGAGATCGATGGGCCACCTTTGGGGTGGTCTCCACGACTAGTGGTCCACTGCTCCGACGACTCGGGCGACGACGACATGCTGGCTGCTGCTGTTTCGCACGAGAGTCCGGGACGGCGGCTGCGCGACCAGCGTGGCAACTACATGGGCCGTCCGCGTGCAAGGGCCGGGTCGTCCGACCGCCGGCCGACGTCGGCGGCTTGCTTCAAGTGCGGCAGACGGGGCCATTTCGCCCGTGACTGCCGCTGTCGGCCTCTGCTGTCGCCTCCTCCGACGAGGGGACCTCCATCTCCTCCACCTGCCGCGGAGCCGCAACAACCTCGGGCAAGTCGGCACACATCGGACACCCGGCAGGTCCTGTCACATCACCCATCCATTCGCACTCATTCTCACACTCCTCGGGAAAAATTTACTTCCCCCGCTACAGTTACGCGCTCTGCTACGCAGTGGAAAAAATTGGCTCGCAGGGTGGTAGCTGCGGCTTCGGGCTCGTCGACGGTACGAGGTACCATCGACGGCGTTGATGTGCGCATCTTGGTGGACACGGGCGCGTCGGCCACCATCATTTCTGATGTTATTTTCCATCTGTTGTCCATCCCTGCGTCGCAGATACGTAGGGTTAATGATGCGTGTGTCGCCGCGAATGGGGGAAGCATGGGTGTCTGTGGCCAAGTGGATGTGAGCATCGCTATCGGTAATATTACCGCCGCAGGACCTGTGTTAATCTCTCGCTCGCTAGCTGTTCCATGCTTACTCGGTACTGATTTCCTGCGTCGGATGCCGCTGAAAATACGAGTCGACCAGGACTGTTTAGAAATGCCGGGGGGTCGTCGTATGGCGTTCCTGCCTTCCTTGTTGGACAGCGCGCCTACAGGTAACGCAGTCACTGCCGTTGTTGCTGCTACGGTAGAAGTACTGCCGGGAGCACAGATGTTGATACCGTTGCGTTACCGTAAACCCCTTCGAATGGGGAAGGGTGCAGAAGGCGTGCTGCTATCCCCATCTAATTCGGCATCTAAATCATTTTCTTTAGCGGCGGCGCAAACGATCGTACGACCGGGTCAAGCACCTTTTATACAGGTGTTAAATGGGGGACCTGACCGCGTTATTGTTCCAGAGGGGTCGGTGTTGGCTCACGCCACTACCGACTTCGCCTCTTGCGACGCAGCGCCGCGCGCACGAATGCCCGCTGGTAGGCCCCCACACGATCGCTCTCAAGAACGTTGGATCGCAGATTTGTGCGGAGAAAATTCTTCCTTGTCGAACGAACAAAGGAACGCCCTGCGTTCATTATTGATACAGTACACTGATGTTTTCAGTAAAAATGATTTGGACCTCGGCCGCACGTCGCTTTTGTCGCACCATATTGACACCGGTGCGACGCCTCCCATCTCTATGCACCCTCATCGCATGAGCCCGGCGGAAAGGGATCACGTGCGCGGAGCGGTAAATGAATTGTTGGCGGCGGACATCATTTCGCCGTCCAACAGCCCCTGGGCCGCGCCCGTCGTTCTGGTAAAGAAGAAAGATGGCGGTACAAGATTTTGTGTTGATTTCCGCCGGTTAAACAAAATTTCGGTGGCGGATGCATACCCCTTACCGAGGATGGATGATTCGTTGGACGCTTTATCGGGTGCTAAGTTTTTTTCTACCCTTGACTTGTCCTCGGGGTTCTGGCAGCTTCCCCTCGACGATGAGTCGAAGGCAAAAACGGCATTCCGCACGCCGCAAGGTCTCTTTGAATTTAATCGGTTGCCTATGGGCTTGAATGCGGCACCGGCGACGTTTCAGCGGCTCATGGAATTGGTGCTGACTGGACTGCAGTGGGAAACGTGCCTCATATATCTTGACAATATAATTGTTTTCAGCCGCACGTTCGAAGAACACCTCCAACGTCTAGAGGCGGTTTTTCTACGAATGCGTACGGCTAACCTTAAATTTAAACCTAAAAAATGCCACCTTCTGCAACACTCTGTCCGCTACTTGGGTCATATCGTCAGTTCGGACGGCGTATCCACTGACCCGCTGAAAACGAAATGCGTACGAGAGTGGCCCACACCCACTTCGGTGGGAGATGTTCGGCGGTTTATTGGCTTCGCTTCCTATTATCGCCGCTTCGTTAAAAATTTTACGACGTTGGCAAAGCCATTACATGTTCTGACTGGCAAAAATCAAAGGTTTCAATGGGGAGCGGAAGAGGAAAACTCTTTTATGGCACTTCGGGACCACCTCGCCACGGCGCCAACGCTGGATTACCCAGATTTCTCACAGCCGTTCATCCTCGATACGGACGCTAGTGATATCGGCATTGGGGCCGTTTTGTCGCAACGTAAGGACGGGGTAGAGCGAGTAGTGGCGTACGGCAGCCGGGTTTTGTCCCCTGCGGAAACACGCTATTGTGTGACAAGACGGGAACTTTTGGCAATTGTTCACTTTGTCCGTTTGTACCGGCCGTACCTGTATGGACGGAAATTCCTAGTTCGCTCAGATCATGCGGCTTTACAATACTCCTTGAAATTAGATCAACCGTCAGGCCAATTGGCCAGGTGGCTGGAATCGTTACAAGAATTTTCCTTTGATATTACATACAGAAAGGGGGCCCGTCATGCGAACGCTGACGCGCTCTCAAGGCTGCCGCTCCTTCCTCCGTGCGCTTGCCTGACGGGCACGCACCGCTGTGCGGCACCGGCCGCTTCGCCTTGTCCGGTTATGGGGGCGATAGCGGATGACGATGCAGGGGCGGAAGCGAAGGAGGACAACCAGCAAGGGTCGGTGGACACGGATGATATCTTGCGGTTACCGCACGCGGTTTGGCTACGTGAGCAGGAGGCTGATGCCTCGCTGTCTCCACTACGGAAATTGATAGGGAAACAAAAATCTCGATTGGCGGGTTGGAAATGGCAGATGATCCGAGGCAAGTCGGGATTGTTAATGTGTACTGACGGGTTGTCTGATCGGCCACGCTTGGTCGTGCCTACTTCACTTCGCTACGACCTGCTTCGTGCTTTGCACGCTGATAAATTGATGCACCTCGGCGTCCAAAAGACTTTGGCCGCACTGCAGAAGGATTTCTTTTGGGCCGGTATGACAACAGACGTCAATGACTTTATTCGCTCATGCCAGGACTGTGCAAAGAGGAAGCCGCCTCGTAACCCCTATGTACCACCGTTACGTTCCATTGAGGTGTCCCGCATTAACGAATTGGTCGCGCTCGATATTCTGGGCCCGTTTCCCCCGTCGGCGAGGGGCAATAAATACCTTCTCGTCGGGGTGGAATATTTTTCTCGATGGCCGATGGCCTGGCCCCTACCCGACCAGACGGCAGCATCCATTACCGACGCTTTCTTGAACGGGTATGTCATGGACAAGGGGGCACCTGAAAGGTTGCTCACAGATCAGGGGCGGAATTTCTCTTCCAAATTGCTTAAGGAAGTTTGTGACGCGTTGGGTACGAAGAAAATTCGCACTTCTCCTTACCACCCACAAACAGATGGTATGGTGGAACGATTTAACCGCACCCTCTCGGCTATGCTTTGTCACACGGTCAGTGAAAAGCAAACCGATTGGGACCTGCACATACCAGGCGTCTTAGCGGCTTACCGCATGGTTCCGCACACATCCACGGGATACTCACCATTCTTTTTGATGTATGGCCGTGAAAATGTTCCACCCATCGACGTGCAATTGGGTGAGCCAAGCAAACGGCCGTCCCGTTCCTTGCCTGACCACGTGCGTGACTCGCTTGAACGGGTGACGGAGGCGCGAGAGGCTGCCCGGTGTGCGACAGCCCGTGCTCAGGCGAGGAACGAACGTTATGCGCGTCGATCGCATACGCACATGTCTTGGTCAGTGGGGGACCGAGCGTGGCTCCACTGCCCCCAAGTACCGGCGGGCACATCCCCCAAACTGCACAGGCCGTGGCGGGGGCCTGTAACACTAATAGATGTTCGGAACTTGCAGAGTATCCGTGTTCAGTATGAAAATCGGCGGTGGTATGTCCACTCCTCACGGCTCAAACCCTATGTTGATGCGCGTGTCGGCCCTTCATCCCCATTAGTTGACTTGCCGGGTTCCGTCGAGCCGACCACGCCGCTTGTCACACCTATTGATCCCAAGGGGGACTGTGTTGTGCCTCCTACAGATGAACAGGTTCTGAGGGCTGAGGTGGCCCCAGCCGCCCCCCCTCCAAGGAGACCTGATCTGGACGTGACCAAGCATCCACAACCTACTTCTTCTTCAAGCCTACCACCTCCTGTCCATCCGGAAGCAAAGGGATCAGGCGCTGGGAGCGGAGGGGGTCCCGCGTCGCGTACGCGGTCGAAATCTCTCCCGTTTCGTTAACGTTTTATCGTTTGTTTTATTCCCTGTTGTTACTGCGCTGCAGGGGCGCCCTAATGTATGTCGTTGTTTTGTTGTATGGGTGACTTTTTATATGTTGTAGGCGCAGGGACGCCGGTTCACCCTTATATCGTTAAACGCACCTTGGTGCCCTAATAATATGTTTCGGAATTGGTTTATCACCCTTTCCCAGCCGAGACGGCTATTTTTTTCACCGGGGGGGGGGGGGGGGGTGATGTAATAACAGCTATCGTGGGTTCACGTGGGGGATTGGCTTGCCGGTCCTGCTTGTAGCCAATAAGGGTTGAGATAGGGAGTGTGGGGCCGGCGTGATCACGGCATGTCAGCAGGAGTGATTGGCCCAGCCAATTGGGACCCCAGCCAATGGGGATCCGGGTAAGAGGCGTGGTCCCGGGATTGACAGGGAACCATCGAGAACGGTCGAGATTGTCCATGGAGGATTGGCTGGGAGGACCACGTGACGAAGGGATTAAGAGGGAGAGAGAGGAAGGATCGAGGAGGAGTCTGGGAACTGAACGGGGGCGAGAGCCACGCGCGTACGGGGCTCCGGGTTCCACGTGCGCGGTGGGAGCTGGTGGGAGTCCGCTGACGCTACGTTGTCTGCCAGCAACGGAGCGTGTGGGAGCAAGTGTACCGTCAAGTGAAAATAAAGAGGACTGATTCCGAATCCGTCTCCGGAGAATTATTACACATGGATATGGCCCTGTATAGTTATGTCACGTGCTTGCTGCAGGATGAATGGGAATTTTGGACAGGTCGCTATTGAAAAAAAGCTTCTGAACCCAATTGAGCCTTAACCCAAAATAAACTGAACTGACGCGATTAGGTTATTGACAAAGAGCACTTAAGTTCTATTTAGGGACTTTATACAAGACGGACGGGGGGTGCGGCGGTAAGGACGAAGTTCAGTGCAATGTTTATGCTTGGATTCACTCTTGGGTGTGCAGTGGAGCGCGGTGCGAGATGAGCACGATGTCTGCATGCCATCGCGATGCGCGCATGCATTTGGCACGGCAGATAATAAATTGGATTTACGCGTTAATTCTCTGTGTGTGTGCGTGTGCTTCAACAACAGAAACCTGGCTCGTGATCTGAAATTGTAAAAAATGTCTTGCGGTCCCACACGCCCTTGCGGTTGGCGCACGGACAATCCCCCAGTTTAACACGTAGGTTTTCGCTACCAATATCATCCATAATAGAGTTATTTCGGGTTAAAACCCGCCACCACCCGACACAGCCAACTAGTGAGGGTTGTCACGTAATGTTCTGTTTACGTGTTCTGTTTACGTGACAACCCTTACTAGTTGGCTGTGTCGGGTGGTGGTGGGTTTTAACGACAAATTTATATTTACACGATCAAACCCAAAAATACCTATTATGAATCAATCCTCCGTTTGTTGCCTCTTGTTGTTTTAGCCTTCCGAGTGATTCTGACATTGTGGTAAATGCAAGGCCTTGAAGTTTTCGTGACTGCAAGGATCCATACTCTTTGCTTCTTTCGGTAAAGTCACGTAGGTATAAAATGTACAATAAATTAAATCACGACGTTTCGGGCACAACACAATTGCCCGTCATCAGGTGGAACAACCACAGCAATAGACAATTGCTGAAGCTGGCAAGAGGAGGCTGCTGGTAACAAGAGGCTATATATAAGTAAGAGAGGGGGGGAGCCAGGGAGGAGAGATAGAGAGAGTGGGGGTGTGGGGTAGGGGGAATGGGGGAGGAGTGCCTACTCAACACAGAGTAAAGCACAATGCTGGGGCTGGGAAGTGCAAGATCCAACAAGTAAGTGAGCCATTCGGCTCACAGGGCTATACCAAAAAATAAAAACCATGAACAAGAAAACATCTTAAAGTGACTATGCGCAAACAGAAAAATCCAGGAAAAAACTGCAAATTCTTCCAGAAAAAGCACCGTACACCAACGCTGTGTGCAACAATCCCAGTGGGATGCAAGTCAAACAACAACAACCACAAGACAACTTAGATTAAAGCCATCAGTCTATCTCCGTACTACAACAAACAAAACATGGCCAAATCACCAAAATAAAGCCATACGCAATGTAACAGTGATCATAGGAACTGTGACCGAATTTTCACAATAAACGACATAAACAACACGTACCACCAAACCCTGTAGCCATAGCTGGCTGAATGAGTCACTCCACAACAGCAGGAGCATCAGTAGGAGTATAAACATTTTTCAATGCACCTTTAAGATCAGCACACTAAATCAAAACACAAGAGCATACTTTGCAGCAGTCATCCGGAGCGAGAACATTTGATTTTAGGCCACTTAATAGCAGTGGCAGCTAGAGGTGTAAACTCATCTATAGCAGTTTTGAGTGAAGATCTCATAGGTAGTGATTCAAGTTTCAGTTTATCCAACACGAGTACGACAAAATTCCGGGACTGGGAAGTGAGCGAGGCTGGGGGGTAGAAAGCTGAAGAAACTGGAGATGAGGATATGAAGGCAAACTATAAAGCAGTTAAGGTTTCACCAGGTTAATAACATCCTTCCAACGATTGCTCAATTTGTATCCATCTTCTCGGTTGAAGTTATGTCTATGTTTATATATCTGGATGGCTTCATGAACAAACCTTTGATGGTAGCCCGAAGGTTTGCAGAGCACCTTGGTATCGGAAAAAAACAATATCATCAGAGACCACAGCATTATAGCAATGGTCGGCCACAGCGGAGGTATTAGTCCTGCCTTGTTTCAGATCTGCCTTATGCTCGCGAACACGGTCTGACACATGCCGTTTCGTTTCCCCAATGTAACAATCACCACAGGAGCAACTTTGTTTGTAGACTCCCGGATATTGCGTGTCAGGAATGACATCCTTCACAGATGGGATTAGATCACGGGTTTTGTGTACTGTACTCAATCGGACCTGGATTTTGTGTTTGTTTAAGATTTTGGCAATCTTTTGGAAATGCCCGCTATATATGGTAACATGATGGTTTTGATCGGCATCTCAGGGGGTTGTTTCTCCATGGTTGGAGAAACCGCTTTGCGGATAATGTGGTCCGAATATCCATTCATCTTAAGGGCCTGGTGTACGTGTTCCAGTTCACTGGCTAGGTGGTGTTGGTCTTGTTACCAGCAGCCTCCTCTTGCCCGCTTCAGCAATTGTTTATTGCTGTGGTTGTTTTACTTGATGGCGGGCACTTGCGTTGCGCCCGAAACGTCGTGATTTAATTTATTTTATATTTTATACCTACGTGACTTTACCGAAAGAACCAAAGAGTATGCAAGGCCTGCCTGTAATACTTGGGTTCCTACGTAATGCTAATCACGGCGAAAGTAGCTTGTGTTGTGGGTAGCAGCAACAGAAGTGTCAGCTGTGGCGGTGAATATGATGGGAAAGCATGAGTGAGTGTTCACGTTGAAGAAGCGACTGGCATATCTATTATTGAAAATAAAAGTAAACAATTTATTTTTTTATTTTAACCAGATAAGGCCCACTGAGCTATATACTATAGTTATTTTTCAGAAGCGACCTGGCTATCACAAATGATAGCCCAAGGAAGGGGTTTTGTGAAAATGTATCGCAGCCAAATACTCTAAACGCGTGTTTCTACATGAAGAGGCAAAAATCGCAGGACCTGGAGAAAAATCTACGCGACCACGGAGAGAGAGAGACACGCAAACTCGAAATATACAGCAGCAGGCGTCAGCGTCGGGATCGGGATCGAACCCACGACCTCCTGCATACCAGGCGAGGGATTTAACATCTCACCACGACTACCTCTGTTGTGGAGGAAGCCGCCATGGTTGTGTAATGCGAGCAAGGATTGAGGGGGGCGGAGTCTGGGTCACGTGAGGAGAGGAAGGAGTTAGGGTCACGTGGGGGAGAGGATTTAGGGAGAGAACCGGAAGGGGATCGGGGACTTAAGACGGAGTGAAACGGGAGGAGGCCACTCTGGGCAGTACTGGGAGGGTGGCGCGATCGCCACGTGTTGGGAGACCTCGGCACCGTCGGCCATCGGTGTCCGGGCGCAGGGGGCTAGCGGGCTGTGGAAGGCTGGCTGCAGAGCGGGGCAGCAGTGAGGCTGCAGAGCGGGGCAGCAGTGAGGCTGCAGAGCGGAGCAGCAGTGTGGCTGCAGAGTGGAGCAGCAGTGAGGCTGCAGAGCGGAGCAGCAGTGAGGCTGCAGAGCGGAGCAGCAGTGAGGCTGCAGAGCGGAGCAGCAGTGTGGCTGCAGAGCGGAGCAGCAGTGTGGCTGCAGAGCGGAGCAGCAGTGAGGCTGCAGAGTGGAGCAGCAGTGTGGCTGCAGAGTGGAGCAGCAGTGAGGCTGCAGAGTGGAGCAGCAGTGTGGCTGCAGAGCGGAGCAGCAGTGAGGCTGCAGAGCGGGGCAGCAGTGTGGCTGCAGAGCGGAGCAGCAGTGAGGCTGCAGAGTGGAGCAGCAGTGAGGCTGCAGAGCGGGGCAGCAGTGAGGCTGCAGAGCGGGGCAACAGTGTGGCTGCAGAGTGGAGCAGTAGTGAGGCTGCAGAGTGGAGCAGCAGTGTGGCTGCAGAGCGGAGCAGCAGTGTGGCTGCAGAGCGGGGCAGCAGTGAGGCTGCAGAGCGGAGCAGCAGTGAGGCTGCAGAGCGGAGCAGCAGTGAGGCTGCAGAGCGGAGCAGTAGTGAGGCTGCAGAGTGGAGCAGCAGTGTGGCTGCAGAGCGGAGCAGCAGTGTGGCTGCAGAGCGGAGCAGCAGTGAGGCTGCAGAGCGGAGCAGCAGTGTGGCTGCAGAGCGGAGCAGCAGTGTGGCTGCAGAGCGGAGCAGCAGTGTGGCTGCAGAGCAGGGCAGCAGTGTGGCTGCAGAGCGGAGCAGCAGTGTGGCTGCAGAGCGGAGCAGCAGTGTGGCTGCAGAGCAGGGCAGCAGTGTGGCTGCAGAGCGGAGCAGCAGTGTGGCTGCAGAGCGGGGCAGCAGTGTGGCTGCAGAGCGGAGCAGCAGTGTGGCTGCAGAGCGGGGCAGCAGTGTGGCTGCAGAGCGGAGCAGCAGTGTGGCTGCAGAGCGGGGCAGCAGTGTGGCTGTAGAGCGGAGCAGTAGTGTGGCTGCAGAGCGGAGCAGCAGTGTGGCTGCAGAGCGGGGCAGCAGTGTGGCTGCAGAGCGGGGCAGCAGTGTGGCTGTAGAGCGGAGCAGCAGTGTGGCTGCAGAGCGGGGCAGAAGGGTGGCTGCAGGGCGGAGCAGCAGTGTGGCTGCAGAGCGGAGCAGCAGTGTGGCTGCAGAGCGGAGCAGCATTGTGGCTGCAGAGCGGAGCAGCAGGGTGGCTGCAGGCCGGAGCAGCAGTGTGGCTGCGGAGAGCTCGACGGAGGAGACGCGGGCCTGAGCGAGGACGCCGTGGGAGCGAGATTTACACGAACCCAAATAAAGGACAACGGAGGTCGACACTGTGGAAGAGTCCTTTATTACAGTTGTAATGGTTGCCACACTGGACAACTACCCAGAGGTTGCCGTTTCGATTCCATTTCCTGACACGGCACTGAAAGCAACCGTGGAAGTTTCTTAAATCGACCCCCCCCCCCCGCCGCGCTCTGTGCACTCGGCAGTGTAAGCGGTTACACGCCACAGGCCGCGTGTGGTTGGGTAAAGTTGAGGTTGCCCCCCCCCCTTCCAGCTTGAAAGAGTACGGGGCCAAGATATTCTCGAGGGAGAATCTCCGAGCAATTGCATGGTCGTGCCTATTGCAATCTCTTTTTGTTTTACGGAGTCGGACGATGTGAGGTGGGGGGGGGACTGGGCATGGCGCGGACCTCATTTTGTTCCGGATGGGTCTCACTCAATAAAAAAACCGAATCGTTAATGATGGAAGGGCGACGGGGCCTCGCCTTTTTACCGCTCACCTCTGAAGGAGTGGCGATGCGAACGAAACAAAACATCCCGCGGCATTTGAAGTGACGTGCGGAAATTTATGTGGTCTGGCTTCGGCTGAGAGCTCTTGTATTACACACAATTGATGTGTTGCTCAAATCTATTTGTGTCCAGTCTGAATCATTGTCTCCGCTGAGATGGGGTTCTCATCATTTACAAATTTTAATGAGTTGCCCCTGAGGCAAATGCAATTTGTGGTCCCCCATAATATGAAGGTTATGTGCCTCTGTTTAACACGTAGGCTTATGTGTTAAATACTTGGCAACGTAAGACTATTGCTGTCATTGCAAATTCATGAATTCCCAAGGCTGAGCAATACCAAATTAAACCAAGGGCCTCAAAACCACCTAGACTTTACGGGTTACCAAATATTTGCAAAATTGGTGTCCCATTAAGACCCATAGAAAGTACAATAAGCTCTGCCACATGTAAATTAGCACAATATCTAATTAAACACATACAGCCCTACATTGGTAGGACATCTTAATTCATAATAAACTGAACATCTTATGAAGGTGATTCGAGATATTAAACTTAACCCTCATGCTATTCTGGTAAGCTTTGATGTAATTTCTCTATTCACGAGGGTTCCGGTTAACGAGTAAATCAAATTACTCGATACCCTGGTAAATAAGGCAAGTTTACCAAAAGATGTTCTAAAATGTGCTGAGCATTGTCTAAATGACACTTATTTCGTATGGAGAGGTGATTTCTTTAAACAAAAGGAAGGAGCAGCAATGGGCTCTCCTTTGTCTCCTGTCATTGGGAATTTGTACATGGAAAACTTTCAAGCAAGAGCACTTGCTACAAGTACACTAAAACCATCTTTTTAGTTTAGATATGTGGAAGATACTTTATACTAAAGATGAACTGCCAAAGTTATCAACAGAAGGTCTGCATCGGATTAATTTCTCGTGTGGTAAATACTACGTTGGACAGACGTGACGTAACATTAGCGTAAGACTAAAAGAGCAATACATATTAAATACAAACATAACTATCGGCAGTTGCCGAACATGCTTGCCAACAAGGACATACAATTAATTTTGACAACGTTCAAGTGTTGTGTAAAACTAATTATTACTGGCCGCGACTGATTCAGAAATCTATTGAAATTGAGAGAAAAAAATTATTTTAGGCACGTTCACAGCTACAGGCTTAGTGCGGCCTGGAGTCTTATTTTAAGTAATTCACCTTACAACGATATTCCTTGTCAAGGCAACGCGTGCAAACCAACTGTGATTAGAAATATATTGTTATATAATTACAATAGCCCTCCCCCTCTGCTCTCCGCACCTGATTGGCTCAGTGGAGACGTCACCATGCAGGTGGATTGCTTCACTATGCTGGCAAATTGCCCGATGACGCTGGAAGCAATTACCAGCGAGAAGTCACGGTACTGGAATTGTAAATGTTGCGGGTTTACTCTCCAACACACCGGTGGGCTGAAGTAGTAAACTATTTGGCGCTTTTTGTTTAAGTGACAAACATTGCTGGCTGTGTCGGGTGGTGGAGGGTTACGACACATCTATACCTACGCGATCTAACCCAAAAACATGTATTACGTCCCTCTCCGTGTACGGGGCTTCCAGAGGCATGCGGCACCAGCAAACGCTGATGGCCGTACTGTACTGATGATGAGTCCTAATGAGAGTGAAACCAGACTGCTGCCCGCTATTGGCTTGGATGGCAACGCTTTCTCGACTCTCCAAGCCCGCCGGTGGTTCTAAACGAGAACACTGCCACGCGTTTAGTTCCATTGAGCTGGCGATCTGGACAAGGCTGAGAGCTTTTGAAAATGCAATGCTGCACATCTGCGCACGCGTGTGTGTGTCGTTAAATCAATGTATCACATGTTCATAAAATAAATAGTCAATATATCCCCCCCCCAATGCATTTCAATGCGCACGTCATGATACGAGAGAACACATTCAGAATTATTGCAGAGCCGTGCCTACGTAGCCCTCCCCCCGTGTCTTAGTGACGGAAGGAAAATATGTTTTAACGGGACATCTTGACGTCCCATCAAAGCACAACAAAAATGATGGGTTCAGTTATGTAAAATAAAATTGCAAAGTCAAGCAATAACTGATATCGCGATAACTGTCATATCTAACCCTAACCCTTGCGAAGTTGATGGCACGGCAAAACCCCGAATCAACACTGGTGTGGCAAGACACCAAACCCGCCTTTTTGCCTCAGAGGTGCAAAGTACCAAACAACAAAAATGTCAAGCGGCCAGCAACGACCAGCACTAACATTTGCGCAGACCCCCCCCCCCCCTCACGCACATGTAGTGACATTGAATGAGTCACTGTAGCGCATGGCGCTGGGAGATTGGTAGACAATGGAATTAGGGTTAGCAGCCTGTTCTACCAGTGGGACCCATGGGCCAAGCCCGGAGCCAGCGTGGCCAGGCTCCGCCCTCGGCCACGCTGGGGAGGATAAAAGGCGAGCTCCGACTCACAGTTGGGGCTGCTGTCATTGGGAATGGAAGTCGTGCTGCTGTCGTCGTGGTCGTCGCCTCTTCAAGCTGTGGGTCTGGAAGCATGTTGGCTGTCCCGACCTGGTATGGAGTTATCCCCTATGGCTCTAAGAGCTGGAATTAACAAGAGGGATAACTTTATATTTAAAGCTTTCGTGACTGCAGGGATTCCTATTCTTGTTTTTTTCGGTAAAGTCACGTAGAAGGGAAATAATACAAGAATAAAAATAAAACATAATAAAATGAAATTCTCACGACGTTTCGGCCACAACGCAAGCAGCCGTCCTCAGGTGATGAAATAGAGCTGTCAGAAAGACAGCGTCTTAATGAACACTGCTAAGCTTGGCAGCGTATTTGAAGCTGGGTGGGAGGAGGAGAGAGCCTTAACAAAGGAGTTTACATATCAACAGGGGAATGTGGAATATTGATGACAAATGCAGATATGGGGTTAGTCACTCCTTGCGGAATGTGTATGCGGTGGGGGGTCTCAAAGTCCTATTATGCTCATGTTCAAGTTCATGTATTAGGTATAGCCCTGTGAGCCATTCCGCTCTTGAATCGGGTGCAACCGCAACAAACAAAAAACATGAACAAGAAAACATCTTATAGTGAATATGTGACTAAGTGCAAACAAAAAATCCAAGAAAAGACAGCAAAATATTGCAGAAAAAGCACCATACACTAACGCTGTGTGCAAAAATCCCAGTGGGATGCAAGTCAAACAACAACAACAACAACCACAAGACAACTTGGATTAAGGCCATCAGTCTTACTCCGTACTACAACAAACAAACATGGATAAACTAATAAACTTTTCGAAATCACCAAAATAAAGCCATGAAAGCAATAAAACAGCATTTTCACAATAAATGACATGAACAACATGTACTACCAAAACCCTGCAGCCATAGCTGGCTGCATGAGTCACTCCACAACCGCAGGAGCATCAGTCGCAGTATTATAATTTTTCAATGCACCTTTAAGATCAGCACACTAAATCAAAACACAGGTCATACTTTGCAGCAATAATCCGGAGAGAAACATTTTATTTTAGGCCACTGCATAGCACTGGCAGCTAGGGGTGTACAACTCCTCGAGCAGTTTTGAGTGAAGATCTCATAGGTAGTGACTCGAGTTGCAATTTATTGGCAACAGCATTCCAGATCCTGGGGGCATCGATATCAAAGGCCCTTCCTCCAGTATATGTACGGCAATAGGGAATATGAAGCTGGTAAATGAGTCTAGACCTTAGGTCAAATTTGTTCTATGAAACAGGGAGGAGATCCAGCAGGTAATCTGTGGATTTTTTTGTAAATACATCATGAATAAATAAGATCTGGTGCACAAGCCGTCGAACATTCAGAGATGTTAAGTTTGACCCAATGTAGAGATCACAGTGGTAAGTCCTATATGGAAAGTTCAATACAAATCTTAAAGCCGAGTGATACATTGAGTCAAGCTTCTTCAGTACAGTACTTGGGGCTGATTTATACGCGATGTCACAGTAATCAAGTAGATGCAGTATGCGAGTGTATTATGTGGGATTAGCAGTAATAAAGGGAGGGAAATTTGTGTAAAGAATTGCAGCGGCCAAACCACCGCGTATCAAGCTAGTACATTATGTGGAAAACAAAAAAGGAGTTTCTAAAGAACTACAAATACCTTACTGCCATACAATACACCGATGTGAAAAAACTAAATATAAACTACATCAATATAATCAATGTACTCAATATACTCTCCAATCAGCTGAGCTACTAACAATAAGTCCCTATACATTACAATTCTATGTCGAAAAAAGTGGCGGTTTTTTTTTCCTCCTGAACGTGAGCACCACGGAAAGCGGCGAGCGTTGTTCAGACGGACAAGTCCATCTATGCTCGGAACGGAGGAGGGTGGAGATGGAGAGAAACAACCACGGTGCGCTACTCTGCCCTGTGTGCGTTATAACTATGCTAGAAACTAGACTACTATACATTACAATATTATACCTTCCAATCTAAACTACACTATATAATATCGTATACACAGCCCAATATAAGCTCTAACATTATGCATTATATTCATATTCCTCCAATTAAACTTTTTTCTACATCACACGACTATACACTATACTATACACTGCCATAGACAAACCCCACCATTGAATTATACAATGCGTTACTATATACTTTACTATATACTATACACCTTAGACTATACATTGTAATATTACACAGTATTATTCTACAAACCCTACTGTATAGCACACTGCTGTATATTCACTATACAATTACGATACTATATATTACCTTATACATTCTATTAAACATTACACTATTATACTATTTATTATTATACAATCTACTATACACCATACCCTTGAACGGCGCGTGAAAGGTACTAAGAGGAAGCAAAGAAATATGTCAGTGGGAGAGTGATAGCAGGAATCTTGCAGCGGAGCAAAGACTCCGATCTGTGAAGAGAATACAAAAGCTATATAGTCAATGCCAGCGAATGGAATGCGGTCTGAAAGTCACGGTAAACGTGAACATAATCAATCAAGACCCGAAATGGTTTATCACGTCCTTCCAATGATTGCTGAGCCAGAATCCATCTTCTCGGTTGAAATTGTTTCTGTGTTTGTATATGTGGATGGCCTCATGAACGAATCTCTCATGGTAGCCGGATGGCTTGCAGAGAACCTCCGTCTTGGAGAAGTCAATGTTATGTGAGCCCACTGAATTATAACAATGGTCTGCCACGGCTGAGGTGTTGGTCTTACCGTGTTTCAAGTCTGCTTTGTGTTCACGGATGCGGTCCGAGACATATCGTTTGGTTTCCCCAATGTAACTGCTACCACAGAGGCAACTTAGTTTGTAGACGCCAGGATACTGTATGTCTGGAATCACATCTTTACAGACGGGACCAGATCATGGATTTATGTACTGTGTTGAATCGGACCTGGATCTTGTGTTTATTCAGGATATTGGAGATCTTTTTCGTGACCCCCGCAATGTAGGGTAAGGTGATGGTTTTAAATGGTTCCTCAAGACGATCCTTCTTCACGGTTGGAGTGATGGCTTTGCGGATTGTGTAGTCGGAGTAACCACTAGCCTTGAGAGCTTGGTGTACGTGCTTGAGTTCACTGGCAATGTGTTCCTGGTCGGAGATGCATTGGGCTCTATGGTGTAGAGTCTTGATGAGGGAATTCTTCAGGGATGGATGGTGGTGGGAATCCGGTTTTAGGTAAGCATCCGTATGGGTAGCTTTCCTGTAGACAGAGTGGCTCATTGAACCATCAGGTCTCATTTTTATTAGGACATCCAAAAATGGTAGCTTGCTATCTTTTTCGACTTCCATGGTGAATCTGATGGCTGGGTGTATGGATTGATGTTGTCGAGGAATTAGTCTAGAGCAGGCCAGCCATGTGGTCAGATGACAAAAGTGTCATCCATGTACCTCTTCCATAAGGTCGGGCGTAGAGTGGCAGTCTGGATGGCGTCGGTCTCAAATTTCTCCATGAAAACGTTGGCTACAACCGGAGATAAGGGGGAGCCCATTGGGGTGCCCTTAGTTTGTTTGTAGAAAGTTCCATTCCAGGTGAAGTATGTATTGGTTAAGCAGTGTCTCACCAGGGGGGGATAGCGCCCGCAGCTTGTTCGCTGGTTGCCGTTCCTCACTCTTGTCTTGGTTCTCAGCTGGTGCTGGTCGGTGTGTGTGTGGGTCGAACCCACGGCGCTCTCGCCGCTCTCGCCGGTGCTCTCCTCTTCCTAATGAGTGGCTGGTCAGGCTCTTTCCCCTGCTGGATGAGCTGAGTCGGCATAATGCTTGTCGCTTGTCCGCTGGCAGCTGACACCCTTTCTCGGTGGTGCTCAGTGGCGCTGCTGCGTGCTCTCTCCTGCTCCGTGCTCTCTGGCGGTGCACGATTGCGCGTGCAGCTGGTTCTTTGCGATGCTGGCTTGGACGATGCTTGGCGCTTTCCGCCCTTTCTCGAGGTTGATTGCTTGTCGTTGCTCTCCTTGATCGTGCAGCTGCTGGGTGGGAGCTGGCACTCGGTGTAGAATGACTTTGAGCGATACTACTTCTGTCAGCGCTGAACTCGTACTTGGTGACCCGTCGCTACTCAGCAAGCCTCGCCATCGTTGGTTGATTGCAGAGCCCATCCCGGAGCTTGCCGCTTGCAGAACTCTTCTGTGTTGTTTAGTTTTCTGTAGCTGGTGGTGGTCTTCTGTCGCTGGTCGTAGTAGCGATGTATGGGTCGTGTCTCTGTTTTTACGTGAAATTCTCTCCCCTCGGGCTCGCCTTCTTACAAAGGACCGGAATCCCTTTGATTTCGCTTTCAGCCTGCTGTTGTCCGGCCTGTGTGTGTGTTTTCATTTTATGGAAGTACTATAAGTTTCATCAAGGCTTGGTTCCTGTCGCCTTCCTAAAGCCATCCCGTCATCAATGGAAACAGATGCTTCAAATTGCCCCAGGTGCGTCCTTCCAGTACTCCAACCCTCTGCATGCGTATGCAAATTTCCTATCACGTGCTGCTGAGAGACAAAGGCGGTTGGGAGGCTCTCTCTCTCTATGAGATGCATTTTATCTTGGTTATGTGTGATTGACCTATTTCGCCTTTTATTCTTCTGGATGACCCTCGGTCCAATACTTCATAATTATTAGTTGGTTCATGTTTATCCAAGATTTGTGATTTATCATTGTCATTACCACGTATTTCCTAGGGTTTTATTAACCTTCGTCCCCCGTCTGTAGTCAGGGATTTGTGTTGGTTATTCTCGAGTTATTATTATTATTTTTGATATCCCGAGGTTTGATGTAACTACGTTTTGGCTTAAACATCCCTGACTGCTAGAATTCATTCTTTTGTGTTTTGTTAAGATCGCGTAGATATAAGAATAATAAAAAGGTGAATAACATTAGTATGAAAATAGTAAATGAGAAATAATATTCCACTAGTGTAGATTGTAGCCTGGTTTTTAATCGGAGTGAGTGTGTGGGTCTATGATGTTCACTTATTCTTGTTGTTAGAAGAAACAAAAAAATGTTGTCTGTTTCGTCATCCCTCGTCCGGGGAGATTTGTGTCCCCCGCTGTTTTGGGTACGTGTGTGTGTGTTCTACTTTATTGGGGTGATAAGTTGTTTCCTCAAGGCCTGGCTCCTTCCTTCACGGTCGGGTGTTACATTTTGTCTCTCTCAATGAGGGCCGCAGTCTCTTTGGGGTTTTATTGCTACCACATGCTTCTGGAAGACAAAGGCGGCTGGGAGGCTTTTTCTATGGAATACATTTTATCTTTGTCCTGAGTGTGAAAGGCATCTGCTCGTGGGGGGGGGGGAGGGTGTGCCTCATTCTTTCATGTCCCATGATCGCCCTGATCAATAACAAAAATAGTGGCAGAATTATTCTTAATATACATTTTTGGAAAAAGGCCTATATATATACAACAACAAATTGGAATCTTTGCTCTGCTGCAAGTTTCCTGGTACCACTCTCCCACTGACATATTTCTTTGCTTCCTCTTAGTACCTTTCACGCGACGGTCAAGGGTATGGTGTATAGTAGAATGTATAATAATAAATAGTATAATAGTGTAATGTTTAATAGAATGTATAAGGTAATATATAATATCGTAAATGTATAGTGAATATACAGCAGTGTGGTATATAGTAGGGTTTGTAGAATAATACATAGTGTCATATTACAATGTATAGTCTAAGGTATAGGGTAGTGTATAGTAACGCATTGTATAATTCAATGGTGCGGTTTGTCTATGGCAGTGTATAGTACGGTGTATAGTCGTGTGATGTAGAAAAAAGTTTAGTTGGAGGCATATAAATATAATGCATAATGTTAGAGCTGTGTATACGATATTATACAGTGTAGTTTAGATTGGAAGGTATAATATTGTAATGTATAGTAGTCTAGTTTATAGCATAGTTGTAACGCAACACAGGACAGAGTAGTGCATCGTGGTTGTTTTTCTCTATCTCCCTCCTCCTCCGTTCCGAGTGTAATGCGAGCGTATGTGGGGTTTCGCCGCCCCAGCCCCTAAGCCAATCAGGCGCCACGAAGCATCGGGGGCAGGGTCTAAGGGCGGAGCCGAGGGGCGTTAAGGGAGGGGTATTATCTGGAAGGTTCTTAAGGGGTGTGGCGAGGGGCGGAGTCTGGGTGACGTGGAAAGGGGATATAAGGGGGAGCTGGAAGGCGCTCGGGGTCGGTTGGTGAGAGCTGGAAGTTGGACCACGTCGGGAGTCTCCGCGAGCCATCGGCCCCGTGGCGACGTGGAGACGGCTCCCAGCACGCCGTCTGCCAGCGGTGCGCGGAAGCGAGGGGAAGCGCGAGAGCGGCGCATGAGCGGGACGTCAGCTCTGCGATGTGCCACGGAGTGATGGAGAGAGCGGAACGCGAGCTGTCCATAATGAAGAAATAAAGAGACGGAGACAAAGTCCCTTTCGTTGACCCGTTTTATTACACGAGCATAAATGGACTCGTTCGTCTGAACAACGCTCGCCGCTTTCCGTGTTGCTAACGTTAAGGAGGAAAAAAGAAACCGCCACTTTTTTCGACGTAGAATTGCAATGTATAGGGACTTATTGTTAGTAACTCAGCTGATTGATGTAGTTTATATTTTAGTTTTTTTTATCGGTTTACCATATGGTATTCATTACATATATAGTGTAGTGTATACCCAGTTACTTAATGTTGATAGCTCAGCTTATTGGAGAGTATATTGAGTACATTGATTATATTGATTTCGATCTTAATTTTAGAACTTTCGTGACTGCAGGAATTATTATTTGTTTCTTTCGGTTAAGTCACGTCTAAAGATAAAATAATAAATTAAATTAAATAATAGAATACGACGTTTCGATTGCAACACAAGCAATCATCATCAGGTATAATGAAATAGCGACATAAAATCTAACCAGAAAACTATAGACAGACATATTAGCAGACAGATATCACCAAGATACATAGCGAGAGCAACACAGGTAACAGAGAGGGGTGATCGTCTCTGTGTGGTGGCCTTAAATAGACAGAGGGGGGGCGGAGGCAGAGAGAGGGAGGAGGGTTAGAGAAAAAATTAGCATATCAATGAGTGGTCAACAGACGTGGTGCTGCGAATGCGATGGCACGGCAAGCAAGCCTGAAAATCAGGAGAAGGACACACTAAAATTAAATAACCTAGTAAAATATCGAAATGTAATGTATTACATTTCGATATTTTACTAGGTTATTTAATTTTAGTGTGTCCTTCTCCTATATTGATTCGTTTTTTCACATCGGTGTATTGTATGGTAGTAGGGTATTTGTAGTTCTTTAGAAACTTTTTTTTTGTTTTCCACAATGCACTAGCTTTATACGCAGTGGTTTGGCTGCTGCAGTTCTTTAATATTACATTTCCCTCCCTTTATTACTGTTAATCCTACATAATACACTAGCATAATATGACTTTGAGACCCCCCCACCGCCTACACATTCTGCAAGGAGTGACTAACCCCATATCTGTATTTGTCATCAATATGCTAAATTCCTCTGTTGATATGTAAACTCCTTTGTCAAGGCGCTCTCCTCCTCCCACCCAGCTTCAAATACGCTGCCAAGCTGAGCAGTGTTCATTAAGACGCTGTCTCTCCGACATCTCTGTTTCTTCACCTGAGGACGGATGTTTGCGTTGTGGCCGAAACGTCGTGAGAATGTAATTGTATTATTTTCCTTCTACGTGACTTTACCGAAAGGACCAAGAATAAGAGGGATAACGCTTCCTACTATTTTTTCTGAATTAGTACACTACACACATAAAACAGACTTGCACCCCGAGATTTAATTTCATAGTCGACAGCCCTTGACGTCCGTGGCTGTCTGCCAAACCGACACCCAAGGGACAATTTTTTTTTACCAAACTTTACTTTGGAAGCCAAATGGTGCTCGTGAGCTTGGGAATCTATATTTTTTTCTTGTGTAGTTTCGAGTTTCACCGCCTCGTCAATCAACGGATGGGGACATTTTACAGTTGAGTGACAAAACCCCCAGTGAAACAAAAACCGCTGAGGATGAACATGTTCTCTAAAAGCTTCATCGCAACCCTTCCAGGCATGATAATAATAATAAAGTGGTTTCCACCACCGAATTCCCACGCTTATATTAATAATTTTTATTTACATGGTACTGCAGTTGGTCAGTGACGGGAGGCTCAGGATGAACTATCTAGCTGGCGTGAACTGTAGTTGGACTTGACTTAAAGCTTTTGTGACTGCAGGAATTCATATTCTTTGGGTCTTTCGGTAAAGTCACGTAGCTAGGTTTAAATAAAATAACAAAAAACTAAGCGACAAATCGTGGACCGTGTTCGTGAGCATGAGGTGAAGGTACTTTGCAAGCCCAATGGCTATCACCAAAGATTCGTTCATTAAGCCATCCATATATAGACACAATTTCAACCGAGAGGATGGGTACAAACTCGGTAATCATTGGAAGGACGTCATCAACCAGTTTAAGTTATAACTAGCTGTGATGTTTCCATCTTGTCACCTTCTGATGTTAGTTTTATTTTACTATAATACCACAAGTTCATCTTCTTGGTTCTTTCGGTGAAGTCACGTAGAATGGAAATAATAAAATAATAAAAATAAAACATAATCAAATAATTTTCACGACCTTCTTGGTTTTTTCGGTAAAGTCACGTAGAAGGAAATCAATAAAATAATAAAAATGAAACATAATAAAATAATTCTCACGACGTTTCGGCCACAAAGCAAGCAGCCGTCCTCAGGTGCCTCTGTGGTAGCAGTTACATTGGAGAAACCAAACGACATGTCTCGGACCACATCCGTGAACATAAAGCAGACTTGAAACACGGTAAGACAAACACCTCAACCGTGGCAGATCACTGTTACAATTCAGTGGGCTCACATGATATTGACTTCTCCAAGACAGAGGTTCTCTGCAAGCCATCTCGCTACAATGAGAGATTCGTTCATGAGGCGATCCACATATACAAACAAAGAGACAATTTCAACCGAGAAGATGGATTCTGGCTTAGCAATCATTGGAAGGACGTAATAAACCATTTGGGATCTTAACTGAATGTGTTCACGTTTACGGTGACTTTCAGACTGCGTTCCACTCACTGGCATTGTATTCTCCGCAGGAAATGGATTCTTTGCTCCGCTGCAAGTTTCCTTTTCACTACTCTCCCATTGACATATTTCGTTGCTTCCTCTTAGTATCTTTCACACGACGGTCAATGGTACAGTGTATAATAACAAATAGTATAACATTTATATGCTTAATAGAATGTACAAAGTAATATATAGTATCGTAATTGTATAGTGAATATACAGCACTATGTATTATTCTATCCACCCTAATGTATATCACACTGCTGTATATCTATATATATAAAATCGCAAATCTGTCTGTCTGTCTGTTTGTGTGTCTGTGTGTCGCCGGACCATACGCAGTTTCATTGGACGGCGGTTGCCCCTGGCAACGGGTAGCGATGCATTCGCTGCTGGGTGGACGCCATTTTTAATTCCCGTAAAAAATATGCTCACACATTTGTCGTATAAACTCGATATACCCAGCGTTGCCCGGGGGGAAAATACATTTAAAATCTTATGAAAACTTTCAAACATTACATACCAATGAAAAAACAACTGTGTAATTACTTTTAAACCCGACGCGCCAAAAATCGATTCTCTGAATCGCGCAAAGGAATCGAAGGTTGTAGATTCCTTTACATTCGGACGATTCCTGTTTAATATAAGTTGCTTATAGAGTTCATATAAACTGCTACGAATGGGAAATATCCGGCGTTGACTGGGGCAAAAATAGAATGGTGAGGGCGGTTGTGAGTGGCCATTGTGAGTGGTGATTAGTGAGTGGTGAGGGGAGGTTGAGTGGTGACGGTGAGTGGTGAGGGTGAGTGGTGAGGGTGAGTGTTGAGGGTGAGTGGTGAGTGGTGATTGGTGAGGGTGTGATTGGTGAGGATGAGTGGTGAGGGAGAGTGGTGAGGGAGAGTGGTGAGGGTGAATGGTGAGGGTGAGTGGTGAGTGGTGAGGGTGAGTGTTGAGGGTGAGTGGTGAGTGGTGATTGGTGAGGGTGTGATTGGTGAGGATGAGTGGTGAGGGAGAGTGGTGAGGGTGAATGGTGAGGGTGAGTGGTGAGTGGTGAGGGTGAGTGTTGAGGGTGAGTGGTGAGCGCGTGTATGTGTACCTATGGATGGGGGGTGCGTGTGTGGGGAAAGCGGTAGTGTAGTGGTTAGTGCGCTGCGCTATGAACTCGGCGACCCGAGTTCGATTCCCACTTACTACCACCACCTGTGACGATCATTTGAACCGGACCTGGGCCTCCCCTAGGTCGCCTCAGCCTCAAACGAGTAACCGTGGTGTGAACATCGCCACTGGGGAGACAAAGACGGCCGGGCGTCGAGAATCCAAGTCCCGGGCGAAGCCGGGTAGTAAAGCTAGTTCACTATACAATTACGATACTATATATTACTTTGTACATTGTATTAATAAGATGAATCCCTGCAGTCACGAAAGCTTTACATCGAAATTTATACCACAAGTTGTTAATTTTTCCACGGCTCATACGTCTACCCTATTAACATAACCATTGCCGCTGGTTTACCAGGACGCTTGGGCTATGTCCATTTTAAACCTTTAAAAACAGCCTGCCTTGAGTAGCTTCCCCCCTCTTATTTTTCCTTCCACTTGATGACGGTCGCTTGTGTTGCGATCGAAACGTCATAGTTTTTTGTTTATTTCATTAGTTTTGAACCTATCTACGTGACTTTACCAAAAGACCCAAAGAATATGTAGTTGGACTGAAGAGAGAGTGGATTAAATTCAATCAACTGGGTTGACTATTACGATCGATGGTGAAGAAGATTGCTGAGCACAGGCCCATATACTGATCGGCCTCTAACAAACATCACTCATGAAGGACCTGTAATAGGTATAATATTTAACACAGTAAAGCTACTTACTGTAAGAACTTTGGGTGAAACAGACAATTATTATGATGGAAGAAACGAATTCCAAAGTGGAGCAGTGCAAGGAAGAAGTAGATACGCGAGGTGACCTGCAGTGTGGTGAGTGAGTGGTTGGGTGAATGTGGGAGTGAGATTAAATTATTGGCTCATTGAGTGTGTGGGTGATACAGACTGCCTACAACTGACACAAACTAAAACAAAATTGCCTCAAACTTATGAAACCTAAAATTGACACAAACTGCCTCAAACCGACCCAAATCGATGCAAACTGCCTACAGCTAAGACAAACTGAAACAAGACTTAATCAGACCCGAGGTGCCTCAAACTGACACAAACTGCCTCAAACTCACCACACACAGACTCAAGGTGCCTCAAACTGGTACATGTTGACACAAACTGCCTTACAAATTGTCACAAACTGCCTTAAACTGGCACACATGATTCAACGTGCCTCAAACTGACATATACTGACACAAACTGCCTTACAAATTGTCACAAACTACCTCAAACTGACACAGACTCAAGGTGCCTCAAACTGACACAAACTGTCTCACAAACTTCCTCAAACTCACACACCCAGACTCAATGTGCCTCAAACTGACACAAATTGTCTCACAAACTGCTTCAAATGACACACGCAGACTCAAGGTGCCTCAAACTGACATAAACTGACTCACATTGTCACAAACTGCCTGAAACTGACACATATAGACTCAAGGTGCCTCAAACTGCCTCAAACTGACACACAGACTCACGGTGTCTCAAACTGATGCAAACTGCCTCAAGCTGACACCAGAGGATGGGGTCCACTGGCAAGCTCCCCATGCTGTGACGAGATGCGAGAGGTTTCCTGGTCGCCTCCCGCCAAAATGGCTGCCACGTACACAACACAGACCTCGCGAGGGCCCTCAGCTCCACTGTCTCTATCACTTGCCCTCTGTCTCTGTGCACCTCGCCGGATATTTCCCTGGACGGCAGAATGTGAGTGCGCGTGGGGTGTCCTATTGGTGATTGAAACTCCTCGGGCTTCAAGACGGTCGCTTGTTGTTGCGATTGAAACGGTGTGATCTATTATTTTTTCTACCTACGTGACTTTACCGAAAGAACCAAAGAGTATGGATTCCTGAAGTCACGAAAGCCTCAAATCAAGATTGGGCTGTAGACAGTTGAGGTGCTTAATTCCATAGCTGGCCTATGTGTTTACTCAAGTAAATCTATAACCGATTATCAGTTAAACGAAGAGGTCCTACCGATGTAAGGCTGTATTTGTTTTGTTACATATTGTGCTAATTTGTATTTGGCAGAGCCTATTGTACTAACTATGGGTCTTAATGGGATATCAGGAATGTAATTATTTTTTGGTAGCCCATAAAGTCTTGGTGGTTTTGATGCCCTTGGTTTGATCAGGTATTTATCTTCCTTGGGAATTGATGACTTGATTTCCATTGTTTTACGTTCCAAGGTGCTGGTTGGGTCTCGTTTAATACCTTCATCGAGTAAATATTTTATTTTATTATCGTAGTCCTCACGGGGCATCACAACAGTTGATCAGCCCTTATCAGCAGCAAGAATTTGGATATCTTTATTTGCTCTCAATTCTCTTAAGGCCTTCTCCACAAATCTGGCTGTCACCTGATGAAGCTAGTTGTAATTACTGGCGAAACGTCGTACTCAGATTGTAAATGTTGTGGCTCTCCAAGACACCGGTGTGCTGTACTAGTGACGAATTGGCATGTTCTGTTTAGGTGACGACCCTTACTAGTTGGCTGTGTCGGGTGGTAGCGGGTTTTAATGACACATTTATATATTTACGCGATCTAACCCTAAAATCCTCTTATGGATGATATTGGTCACGAAAGCCTACGTGTTAACTGATATGTTAACTACCTCGCCTGGTATACAGGAGGTCTTGGGTTCTCTCCAGACCTTGACGCCTGCTGTATATTTGTAGTTTGCGTGTCTCTCTCCCCGTGGTCGCGTGGATTTTTCTTACGGTCTTCCGATTTTTCTCTCCACATTTAGAATCAACTTCACGCGTTTAGAGTATTTGGCTGCTATAAATGTACACATGATGTATGTTGAACATTTTTCGCACTGTAACTAGCCAAGTATGATAATAGGAGGTGCAGCGATAAGCAGTGGTAAGCCACTTCGTGGAGCTGTCATTCGTGATAGCCAGGTCGCTTCTGAAAAAGAGCTACATAGCTCAGTGGGGCATTGCCTGGTCAAATTAAAAATAAGTTTTTAGTTTTTTGTTATCGACAACAGAAGGGTGCGATTACAATTTATAGTTTGAGTCGACGTAATGTCTTGTATGTGTGAACTTCTTTCGCACCGGAGGTAGTCGGTCGTTGCTAATCGGAGGTGCGCGAGTAAAGTCGTCCCAGCTTTATATTTGTAACGCACCCGCGCCATTCGTTGTGTGCCACCCACACAAAAAAAGGAACACAGGCCTGCAGCAAATCGCACAGCACAGAGGCGAGATACACACAGTGGAGTACAACGTGACTTTTTAATGTCCATACAGAGACGCAGTGCGCCTTGTCCCACCAGCTACCCACACACACGTACGTTACCTACATCTGCGTTTCCGAGACCACAAAATCAATCGCCCTTAATGAATAGTAATTTTCCACGTCATATTTCATACTACTTGAGCATTTTTAACACGATCTCTTTCATCAAATCACACAAACACACTTGCTTAAATATGTGTGGGTGTGCGTGTGTTAGATTTTCTCCAATGTGAACTGTTTTTTTGTGAGGTCAGAGGTTGGCGACCCAGAGTGCCATCCGCATACCTGTCAACCCATACGGTTTACCCCGTATTCTTGTACATGGAAATTTAGTTTTTAGGTCTATACGGCGTACAGCTGTTTCAATAGGGCAACAAAAACTTTGTCTATTTGTTTGTGTTTCTCCCTTGTGATGGAACTTTTTAGGATGAACGTTGAGATGTATAAGAGCACGGGATGACCAATAAGGTCTGATTTGGCCTGTAATAAGGTAGGGCACTGACAAGGGGTTGACAGGTATACTGTACACTACACTACTGTACACTGACAAGGGGTTGACAGGTATACTGTACACTACACTACTATACACTGACAAGGGGTTGACAGGTATACTGTACACTACACTACTATACACTGACAAGGGGTTGACAGGTATGCATCCGTGTTGGGCCTCCGTTGTCACTTCCGTACCCCTCCGCACAATTCCGCGTCGGGGGGGGGGGGGGACGCCGCCTTGTAATTTCACGAAGCTGCTCCCACTTTCCTCCCGCTGCAGGCAATTTCCACCGTAAGGACCAGAAGTTTTATTTATTTCTCACTGATTTGCTTGTTCATCCGGGAAGGCCTACATTTAGTCTCAATGACCGTTGGGCGGGCGGGGGAGTTCTTGAAAAGTCGCATTTGTGTAGGGGGAGAGGGGGGGCGGCGATGTTGCTGCTGCTGTGTGATCCCAGCTGAGTAACTTGCAGGTAACATTTTTTCAGCATTTGGGATGTTTGGCCAATATCATTTGCTTTTAGCTATGGAGGCGGAGGGCTTGGGAATAGGAGAGCCCGAGGAAATCACTGCAGAAGAGGGGGGAGAGGTGAGAGAGAGAGGATAACACACACTACACACGGGGAGTGTGTGAACACAGGGGGAAGTTGCCTGGTGGGGGGGGGGGGGAGATGGGCGGGGGGGAGACACGGGGGGGGGGGGGAGATGGGGGGGGATCGAACTCGGGCCCTTTCTCGCTTTTGAGTTTGCGGGCGTTACAATTGCATCCACCCCTGCCACCCAAAAGAGTTGTGGGAGGCTGCGCTGCCCTGAGTCGCAGAGGTGGTCCGAAGTGGATCCCAACCAAAACCATGGGAGCTGGCTGAGTGCCTCGGATGTGAAGGACCACTGAGGTCCTGGGATTGAATCCCCGGTCTCAGCCGCCTGCAATTAAACCAGGTTGTCCAGCGGAGCGAGTGAGCTGATGGTCTCAGTCTGGTGACCAATAGCACAACAACAAACCCCATAATTGTATATGGGTCCTCGCTCGATGTTTGATAAGTTCCAGTTCTAAAGTTCAACACGTAGCCTTTCGCGACCAATATTATTCATAATAGTGGGGTTTTATTGGGTTAGATCGCGTAAACATAAACGTATTGTTAAATCCGCCACCACGGCACAGCCAATAAGTAAGGGTGGTTCAATCTTAATTTTAGAACTTTCGTGACTGCAGGAATTATTATTTGGTTCTTTCGGTTAAGTCACGTCTAAAGATAAAATTATTTAATTTATTATTTTATCTTTAGACGTGACTTAACCGAAAGAACCAAATAATAATAAGTAAGGGGGTTATCACGGAAACAGAACGTGGCCAATAGTTACTAGTTAAGCATACCGGTGTATTGGAGAGGAAACCCACTACAACAATGACATATTCTTGGGTCTTTCGGTAAAGTCACGTAAATAGGGTCAAGAAAATAACAAAAAATAAACTACGACGTTTCGGTCGCAACACAAGCGGTCGTCTTCAGGAAAGTGTAGTGTATAGTAATGTAGTGTATAGTGTAGTATCCAAATTCAGCACACCGGTGTGTTGGAGAGTAAACCCACTACAACAATTCCAATCATAGTATAGTGTATAGTAATGTAGTATATAGTGTAGTGAATAGTGTAGTATACTAGTTCAGCACACCGGTGTGTTGGAGAGTAAACCCACAATAACATTTACAATTCGAGTACTGTGATGTTTCCCCGGTAAATTACAACCAGCCTCAGTCGGCGACAGCCAGGATTGTGGAGAAATTCTCCCCCTGTTTCGGTCTAAAAATGTTTAATTTGACCATGTGACAAACTTTATTCTCATGTGGCAGAGCGGGTGGGAAAGTGCTCTCCTCCACTGTGTGTATAGCGCAGAGGTCACTTGAAGAAGTAGCTCTATGACATCCGCTTCTGTAGGCCACTGTCTTTAGACAAGTGTCCCTTGACTACTTTTGTGGGCCGTTATTTTTAGACAATGAGAAGGGATCTCAGAGGAAGCTCTGCCATATCTGCTTCTGCGGGCCATCCTCTCACACGGAGGGGGGGGGGTGGCACTGCCCTGTGACGTTTACGAATTATTCTTCGACTCATGAATACGTGACACCGATCGCAAAACTGGGATAAAAATGTGGAATTGTGCTCAATTGCACAAATTCAGCCGTGGGTTCATCCCCCAGCAGTCTCTGAAATTTAATGTGCAACGTACATAGAGTATATATATAGAGTCCTAAATATCCGATGTGAACTATTACATTGCGCACGCCATTTTTCATTGGCGATTCAGTGGATCCTGTTGGTACATTGGCAGGTCGCGGGGCAGTGCGTCATCGTATACTGGCCAAAGAAGGTCGTCCCACAGCCCAGTATCATCTTCATCAGCCAGCAGTTGATGTAATTGTCCAAGTACGGACACGGGTTCGCTGGAAATGGGGGGGGGAATGAGAGAAGATAATTTTCGTTGACGCACCACGTGCAGGAAGAACACGGTGATATACAGAATCACCGCACGGCTACCACGCCAGGTCGTGCTAAGCAAGGCCATCAATTGAAAGGCATTACCACACAACAGCAGCAGCAGCATATAACTCCACGGTGAGTCTGCGATCGGCAGGTCGCGTCTGGCCGGGGGTCAAGTGTGGGTACTCCCACAGCTTCCAAGAACGTGTTGTTTGCCATGCGTGAAAGAAAAGGCCAAGTATACCGTCCGGAGGGGGGGGGGGGCTCTTCGCTTGAGCTATCTCTAGCAGGCGGGGCGACACATTCGCCCGCAGTGGTGAGCGTGTAGTTGCAGGGCTGCGCCTGTACCTCTCGCTCTACCGTGTTTGCGTGTTTGCCGGTGACGTGGGGAAGGCACTCACTGCACAGTTTGTCGTCGCAGTCGTTGGGGCAGTCCTGGCAGGACGGGCCCTCGTCGTACGGCTTTGTGAGCCGGTTGTTCCAGTTGCCACTGTGTGGCACAAAGATAAAAAAAAAAGACAAAGGTCCCCCGTGTAGCCTTAACGGACTGTGGGGGCAAGTGCTGTTAGCAAGTAGCGCCTATGAAGGCCGGCACGGCACACGAGAGGATGGGTGGCCAGCACCAAGCCCGACCGCCTTTGTCTCCCCAATGGCCATGTTTACACACCGCACCCAGGTAGTTATTTGAGGCCGAGTCGACCTAGGGTAGGCCCAGGACCGGTTCAGATAATCGTCACTGGTTTTGGCCGTGAGCGGGAATCGAACTCGTGTCGCCGGGCTCGTAGCGGAGCACGCTAACCGCTACACTACCGCTCCCCGCTGTGTGGCACACACACACACGCCTTACTCTGTTATTATTATTTGTATTGTAGCAGCAGCAGCAGCAGCAATAATACTGAGTTGTGTTTAGTAGACGCTGCCCTGATTTACGCTGGAGGGTAATCGGCATCCCGGAAAAACGACCCGCGTGGCTTGTCATGTCGACGCGTTTGTAAGGGTGCGCCCCCAGTGGCAGCTGTCCCCGTGCGACGCGAGGTGAGTCGGCCACCTTGCCTCTTGCAGTGGTAATTCGTGTCGCGAGAAATGGGGGGGGGTGATGGCTGCTGTGTGATTCCCAATTGAGTAATTTTCAGACCACGACGCCGGCACGCAGTGGCCCTATTTGTATCGAATTACGTCGGAGGGATCTACGGAATGGTTTACGTGGAGCAGACGTTGCTGTACGTAGCCTTTATGAGGGTGAACACACCTGCAGTAATAGCCGAAATCTTGACACCTGCTGCTGTATATTTGGTGTTTGTGAGTCTCTCTCTCTCCCCGTGGTCGCGTGGATTTTTTTCTCCGGGTCGTCCGGTTTTTCTCTCCACATTGAGAAATATGCATTGGGATTATTTAGATTATTTTGGAGCTATAAATGTCCAAATAATGGGCCACTTTGTTCAGCTATAATTTTTGGTTTCCAGGTCACTTCTGAAAAATAAGTTAATACCTTGGTGGGATGGAGAAGGTTTAGTGTTGTATTCGTTTGTGTTTGGGTGGTTTGTTTACCTTTGTTGTACTTTGCACTACGATCGTGTTTTGTACTGTTTGTTGTTATAACGTTCTGGACATCTATGAAAAAGAGCTTCATTGCTCATCGGATTCCTCCTGCAGTGTAAAGACAGATTCTGATTCTGAAACTACTGAACGTCGCATACTGGCGACGAACGCGCGATCACTGTCGCTGCACCGAGCTTTCGAAGGCTCGTCAAGAGATGTGTTGTCCTGGACCGCAGAGAGGTGAACAAACTTGCGAGTGAACCCAAAACGACGCGCACTCTTGAAGGCGCTCTCCCAGTGCGTGGCGCGACGACGTCGGCGCGTCGTGCCGAAAGGAACGCGTGCGTGGCACAACAGCCGAACGCACGTGGGAAAAACGCGCGCATGGCAGTAGCGGCAGCAGCGGCGGCAGCAGCAGCACGACCGCGAACATCCACGCAGTCGCAGTGCGTTGAATATAGAGGGCGCAGCTTACGTAGGGCGGTACTCGCAGAGGTACATGTACTTGTACGCTTTCTCCGGGCAGTAGTTGATGGCACATCCCACTTGGTAGGTGCTGTACCAAATGACCTGTAACGCACGACGGACAAGATTACGCGACGTTATTCATTCAGCTCCGAGGAAGCCGTCGTAAAACCGGGGGCAAAACACTTTGTGCGAGAGAACGGCCCACTGGGAAGTGGACATCGCAAAGCTACCTCTGAGATCCCTTCGTCGAGTGACCTCTGCTCCGCGCTGGTGGTTTCCGACACACTGCTGGGGAGCGATGCCCGTCGTGTAATGTTCAAACCGATATTCACAGTTCTCAGAGCTGGACTTCGGAGAAGTTAAGTGTCGAACCAAATTTGTTGTGATGGTGACCAGGCTGGAACCATCAACCCACTGCACTTGACAATCCAGCTGAACTATGAACTGGCATCCAGAAATTGAACCCAGCATCTTAGCAGTGCCGGCTCGGTGGTCTGACCTCTGAGCCACCCAGCCACGAACATCACAGGTACTCAACGTTGACAGTAAATTGTACTTCGTGTGGATAAATTCCAGCTCTTGAGAAATTAACGTATCGGTCTGACTATCAAGCGGCGGACATTACCGTCACATGCAGAGTGGGTGCGGGAATGTGTTCTCCACTCAGTAGAAAAAAGGTCACTTAAGGAAGTGATGCCAGAGGTAGCTCTGTGATATCCACTTCCATTGGCCATTCATCAACACAAAGGGGTGTAACTGCTGCTGTGTGAAAGATCCAAATGAAAAAATTACAGCAACGTAATGCAGTATAATAATAATTATTGTACTTGATTACCCAGTAGAGCCTCAATAAGCCTCGATACTAACTCGCTGACCCCGTGCCCCTGACAGGACATCTGTGAAAAAGAGCTTCATAGCTCGTCGGATTCCTCCCTCCAGTCTAAATGTAGATTTCTGATTCTGAAGACTTTTCCGGAGGGTCCTGCCATATGTTCACAGAGGAAGGCCGATGTTGCTCTGCGTGTGATCCCAATTGAGTAGTTTGCAGGTAAAAAACAATAGTTTTCAGCTTGGCAATATTTGGCAAATAGCAGTTTCCGTTGTGCGTGTTGTCGTTCTAGCGCTGCGCTACAAACACGGCAACCCGAGTTCGATTCCCGCTCATGGCCAACACCAGTGACGATTACCTGAATCGGTTCTGGGCCTCTCCTAGGTTGACTCAGCCTCAAATGAGTACCTGGTGCGGTATGTAAACATCGCCACTGATGAGACAAAGGCGGTCGGCTGTGGTGCTGGCTACCCGCCCCCTCGCGTGCCATGCCGGCCTTTATAGGTGCTCGCTAACAGCACTTGCCACAAACAGTCTGTTAAGGCTAAACGGGGGATCTTTATTTGAGCTCTGTAGGGAGGAAACCCACGCAGAACCGGGCGGGAGAGAGCATACAGACTCCACGTAGAGAGGCACCCGAGTCAGGAATCCAACCCATGCATATATTGCTGTAAGGCGCAAGCATTGCCACTTCGCTATCACCAGCCTGCCAGCACCAACGAAATAAACAACACCAAAAAAAAACAACGTATTTTAATTATTTTTGTCAGGTCCGCCTGCCGCGGGTTTACCTGCGTGTAATGTCCCACTATTCCAGGGTTCCGCAGCCCCTTCCCGTAGTCGAATCCTGGATTGTTGACCTCGTCGACCCATACCTTGATTGCCTCGTCCCACGGATAAAGTGTATTGGAAAATAGTATGTTCTCACCGGACGGTATATCTGTGTAAACACAACATCATCATCATCATCATCGCCACCATCATCATCATCCGTGGTGTATATCCGTGGCTGGAGGACTCCAAGCTGTTTCGCCCTCGTCCCCACGATGACTGCGATGCGCAACGATCCCGCGTCGCAACCTCGGCGAGCGAGACAATTTCGTCGCTCAATTTTTTCCCGCGGTGAACGTTCCTCTCGGACACGCTCTGCTCCCTTGGCTCCAGCCGCTGTTAGTCTGCGTCGCTGTTAGTCTTCGTCGCTGTTAGTCTGCGTCGCTGTTAGTGTGCGTCGCTGTTAGTCTAACACTTCCTGCACACAATCCCACTCGCTTTCCTTTTTCGGTTTGTTTCACTCTTACGTGTCTTTCATTTGTAAGTGGGAAAGGGTTGGAATAAAACACATGCCTTATGGTGTCTCTCCAATGTACACACAAAGGCGGAGACGTTGTAAATATATAAATGTGTCGTTATACCTGCCACGACCCAACGCAGCCAATTAGTAAGGTTTGTCACGTAAACAGAACATGTCAATTCGTTACGAGTACAGCACATCGGTTGTGTGTTGGAGACCCAAGCCACCATCATTTACAATCTGAGTACGACGTTTCACCAGTAATTACAACTAGCTTCAAGTCCACCTGTTTCCTATCCTCAAATAGCGGCGTAGAAGCGATGGCGTCGCTTGTGCGCTCTTTTTGCGTCGAACCGAACTCAAAGGGCATCTTCTTGGGATCGTCGTCAAGTTATTGGAGGCCACATACTCGGGGGGCGGGGGGCGCGCCCCCTTCCCCCCCGGTGGTGCGGCTGCACTCTTACCGTCGAAATCCAGCTGCTCGGTGGTCCTGTGGAAAAAGTTGCAGGTTTGGACCCATTCCAGGGCTGAAGCCTGCGCAGCTGTACTCCATTCCTGAGTGGGGGGGGGGCACAGATAGATCGTCACCGTCTTCATCACTATCGCTGCTTAATACAGATTTCTTCAAAAATTGTTTTAACACTTACATGGGACTCTCGTTTTTTAATGGACAAAGAACGGATAATACATTAACATGGTAACAAATGTACGTCAATAGCTTCAGAAAGTTAAAGAGACTCCACTTGTTCGCCATCATTGTCAACGCTGCCTCGTGTTACTGCTGCCGCCGCTGCCATTCGCTTGATTGTGTGAAAAACACCATTTAAAGATGTTATTTGCTAATTTTGCAATAAAAAAAATCGAACATTTCATCTCCGACGCTAATTTCTAACTTTGAAAAAATATATTGATGACTGCCTCTTTGTATATACACCGTGCACTATCCTTGCTATATACATGCATTTAATCTTGATTTGAATCTTTTGTGACTGCAGAAATCCATACTCTTTGTTTTTTTCGGTAAAGTCACGTAGGTATAAAATAAATCACGACGTTTCGGGCGCAGCACAAGCGTCCGTCAGCAGGTGGGAAAGCATGGCCTACTGCTGATGCAGACTGTTTTAAAGGTTTGAAATGGGTGTAGCCCAAGGGTTATAAAGGAGTGGCTTGGTCTAGTGATGTTAATGCGAGATATTAGCATGTAACTGGGTACGGAAGTGGCTATGTTAATGTGAGAGATTAGCATGATTTTAAAGTGAGAAATTAGCATGTAACTGGGTACGGAAGTAGCTATGATAATGTGAGAGATCAGCATGATGTTACAGTGAGAAATTAGCATGTAACTGGGCACGGAAGTAGCTATGAAAATGTGAGAGAATAGCATGAAATAACAGCTGACATAGGCAGGTAGGATGGAAACATCACAGTTAGTTAAGACTTTACCTGGTTAATAACGTCCTTCCAATGACTGCTCAGTTTGTAGCCATCTCGGTTGAAGTTATGTCTGTGTTTATATGTCTGGATGGCTTCATGAACAAATCTCTGAAGGTAGCCGGTAGGTTTGCAGAGTACCTCCGTCTTGGAAAAATCTATTTCGTGAGCCCACAGCGTTAAAACAATGATCGGCAACGGCCGATGTATTGGTCCTACCGTGTTTCAGATCTGCCTTACTTGTTACACTGGTAAAGAATACAGGTTTACCAAAAGATATTCCGAAATTAGCTGATCATTGTTTAAATAACACTTACTTCTTATGGAGAGGCGATTTCTTTAAACAAAGGGAAGGAGCCGCAATGGGCTCTCCTTTATCTCCTGCTATAGCCAATCTGTACATGGAGAACTTTGAAACAAGAGCACTTGCCTCGAGTACATTAAAACCATCCTTTTGGTTTAGATATGTTGATGACACTTTAGTTGTCTGGCCACATGGTAAAGATGCACTTAATGATTTTCTAAATCATCTCAATGCACAAAACCCGGCTATCACCATGGAAATGGAGGTAAATAACAGACTCCCGTTCCTAGATATTTTGCTGGGACATGGTCTTAATAGCAAAATAACACGGCGTTTACCGAAAGCAAACGCACACTGATGCCTATCTGAATGCAGATTCACATCATCACCCAGCTCAGAAATCGTCTCTTATCAAAACACTCATACATCGGGCAAAAAGAGTGTTAGATGGTGAGAGTCTAGTGAGAGAGATGAAACATGTTAAAGAAGGACTAAGACAGAATGGCTACAATAATGCTCAAATCAACAGGACACTGAAGGCCAAATCACGAACGCAAAGCAACACTGCTGAAAGCGATAAGATTGTTCAAACAATCAAAATACCATACATCTCAGGAGTAACTGACAAATTAGCCCGGGTTTTGCAAAAGCAAAACATTAAAGTAAGATTTTGTACAGTGCACAAAATTCAAAAACTGGTGTCTGGCACTAAAAACAAATTGCCTAAATTATCAACAGAAGGTGTATACCGGATTAATTGTTTATGAGGCAGACACTATATTGGACAGACGGGACGTAACATCAGCGTAAGATTAAAAGAACACCAAAGAAACATTAAATTATCTCAAATACAACTGTCGGCAGTGGCAGAGCATGCTTATAAACAAGGGCACTCAATTGGTTTTGATAACGTTGAAGTGTTGTGTAAAACTAATTATTACTGGCCAAGACTAATTAGAGAATCCATTGAAATTGAGAGAAACAGAAATAACTTCAATCGCTCTGACAGCTACAGGCTTAGTGCGGCCTGGAAGCGTATTATTAAATAAATACAATTACAATTCCTTATAAGGGAAACAAACACCAATGAATAACAATTGAATTATTACCAATCTATATAATTACAATACCCTCCCCCTCTTTGCCTCGAATCACTGCACCAGATTGAATTGAATTAAATTATTACGTCACCCTGATGCTGCTCTATTTAAGACCGGAAGCAACAGGAGAGCTTCACCATTCTTGCCCGATGAAGCTAATTCTAATTATCAGCGAAAAGTCTTACTCAAATTTAAAATGCTGTTGATTCTCTCTTCAGCACACCGGTGGGCTAAAGACGTGAATTATTTTGTCCTTTGAAAAACGTGACACATTTTTTACTATTTGGCCTTGTCGGGTGGTGGAGGGTTACGACACATTTATAAATAACGCGATCTGACCCAAAAACCTATATTATGAATAATATTGGTCGAGAAAGCTTACGTGTTAAAATGCGAATCTCTTACATTAACATAGCTAATTTCTCACATCAACATAGCTAATTTCTCACATTAACATCACAAGACCCAGCCACTTCTTTATAACCCTTGGGCTACACCCATTTCAAACCTTTTAAACAGTCTGCATCAGCAGTAGGCCATGCTTTCCCACCTGATGACGGACGCTTGTGTTGCGCCCGAAACGTCGTGATTTATTTTATTTTATTTTTATACCTACGTGACTTTACCGAAAGAACCCACGAGTATAAATGCTTTTACTTAAGACAATATCTTGGTTAATTTTTTTTTATCGTACATACAAACGGTAACATTTATCGTACATACAAATGGTAACATTTTTTTTGTAGACCCTAAAGGTTTAGAGCCTATTGTGGCCTATTGGATAATAGGGCCCTGGGTGAAACCACTGCACGGTCCTCCTGTACGTGGACACTCGCCGCTCTGGCAGCAGCGATGTTGCTCTGTGCCTTCCCCACTTAAAATATTTTGAGAGTTTACCCGACTCTCTGCCGGTGGTGATTCCGGCTTGTTTGGAACAGCTGGCCCGCTTTCTACAGCCTGATCATCTCACGTCGACGGTTCGAACGCGCCACATACAACGTGACATAATGGGCCCATGTAATAGCTTGGTTAATACAAAAGTTATATGTGTAGTAATGTAAAATGGATCACTAAGGAAATATGGGGACAGAGGTTAGCACACCGTGCAGTACCATAGTGGAGGCATGGTACCGGATGCTAGCAGAAAGAGGCAAAGGAGCCCTACCGATGGAATAGGGAATATCAGCCACTCCGCCAGCGCAGCGAGTTATTGCCGCATAATTGGTCATGAGGAAAGTGGTGAGGGCTGCTGACGAAGATCTGAGGACGAGTCACCCCCGGCTCCGGGTGAAGCACGTGATGGACTGGAGTGAGGGGTAGGGGGAACAGGTGACTGAGGGGACATGGGTAGTGTAGTCGAGAAGCTTCTGGATAGTTCCTAAGGGGGGCGTGGTTAAGGGCAGAGCCGGGCAGGTAGCATGTGCGATGTTGTCGGGAACGTTTGAGAAGGGGGGCGTGGCCGAGGGTGGAGCCAGGTCGCGCCGAGAGGGATAAAAGGGGAGCCTCGATCGCATATCGAGGCTGTCCGTGGGTGAAGTGGAACCGAGGTGCTATGTCTACGTCTTCGTCTCCGTCTTCGACATCGTGGGTCAAACAGCACGTGGCTGCTCTGATCCAATTGTAGTTATCCCATATAGGAAAGAGATAGGTCTATTATAGTCCCGTGGGTAACAAGAGTGAGGGACAGGCGTATTAGTCCCGTGTGCAACAGTGTCGTGCAAAGTGTAGAATAAATTTTGTTGTCTCCTAATAGTGTCTCTGATATGATTCACTACATATGTACAATGATAATAATTGTATCCATAAAATAGGTTTTTGGGTTAGATCGCGTAAATATATAAATGTGTCGTTAAAACCCGCCACCACTTGACACAGCCAACTAGCAAGGGTTGTCATGTAAGCAGAACATGCCAATTCGTCACTAGTACAGCACACCGGTGTGTTTGAGAGCCAAGCCACAACATTTACAAACTGAATACGACATTTCATCAGTAATTACAACTAGCTTCATCAGGCGACAGCCAGATTTGTGAAGAAGTCTTACTGTTTCATTCCTTATACAGAGGCGTAGACTTCTCCACAAATATGCCTGTCTATTTACACGATCTAACCCAAAACCTCTATTATGGATGATATTAGTTGCGAAAGCCTACGTGTTATAATAATGTAATTTGCGAGTGCAACGAAGCAATGGACCGCGATGCCGGCGCGCAATGGGTCCGACTCCCTTTCGGAGAAGGCCCACCACGGCTTGCCGTGAACTCACACCCGTGGCTCACACCCGACTCACATCCCTGACTCACACCCATGGCTCACACCCGGCCCACACCCGTGACTCACACCTGTGACTAACACCAGTGACTCATACCTGTGACTAACACCCTAAGACTCACATCTGGCCCATACGCATGACTCATACCCATTACTGACACCTGTGACTCACACCCGCCCCACACCTGTGACCTCACACCCGGTACGCGGCAACTGCTGGGGCTCACCATTCTGAGCATGTTGGCGGCGCTGGGCATGACGTTGCGCCGCACCTCGTTGTGCGTTCTCAGGATGACGTCCTGGTTGGATGCGAGCGACCCGTCGTACTCCTCCCAATTGGCCCCAGAGGCCGGCACCAGGTGGACCGCGATTACGAGGGCCAGAACCGCCAGCGCTCCACAGCAGCTCCTGCCGTGAGACGTTTTTTTGTCACTTATTTTTTTTTATGGCCACGAACGCCAGCGAAGCCACGTGAATGTTTCATCATCATCATCATCATCGTCAATCATCGTCGATCATCATCGTCAATCATCGTCGATCATCATCATCGTCGATCATCATCATCGTCGATCATCTTCAATCAGCAACAGCATCGTTACCAGCCACGATCCAGCCTCCGCTGGGTGAAGGCTTCGCGCCAAACCACCGCCGCAACCTCTCGCCAACCTGCAGATGCCGTAAACCCAGCAAAGGCGCCTCCCGATCAGCGTGGTCGGCTACATGCGGCGTGAAGGAAGTCCAACATCTCCACACGCGGACACTTCATCGGATGCGCATGCAGTGTTTTGTTATTTTTTTGCGCATTAACCGGCCAGCGGGCGTTCGACACTTCACGTGGCCTCAACGTGCACATCGCCTGGCACAAGCGTCGTGTTGACGTCACCGCCACTTAGTGGCGAATTGCTGTTGTTGTTGTGTGTTTGTGTGTGTACGTGTGTATATGTGTGTGAGGAGAGGTAGTTTAGCGGTTAGCACGCTGCTGCGCTCCGAACGTGGCGACCCGGGATCGATTCCCGCTCAAGGCCAACAACAGTGATGATTATCTAAACCGGTCTTGGGCCTCCCCTAGGTCAATTCAGCCTAAACTGAATACCTGGTATGGTGCGTAAAAACATTGCCACTACGGAGACAAAGGCGACCGGCCGTGGTGCTGGTCACCCACCCCCTCGTGTGCCGTTTCGGCCTTCAAAGGCGCTCGCTAACAGCGCTTGACCCACCAGTATGTTAAGACTATACGGGGGATATTTGTCTTTATCTGTCTATTTTTTTTTATATATGAGCTCGCCACGAATCACACGCTGTATATATTAACTTTAGATCGTGAGGTTGTTACGGCTCAGCCCGCACTCCACCAGCGCGGTGAAATGCGATTAAAAGGGGGGCCCCTGTCTCCTTCTTCCCCCTGCATCTCGCAGCATCTCACGACTAACAAACATCCTGCAAAGAATAAGGCGCTCACCCCCATCCAAGCACTGAGCATGGCTCTCGACTCCGCGTCACTTCGAAATCCGATGTGAACGGGGCGCGATTTGGTTCGTCGGTGTTTACGGTCGCATCTGGTTGCGATACCGCGGCAAATGTAGAATTCGCGTTTGCCCGATGCTGCGCGCGATCGAACCGATAGCGCCTCGGGAAACTGTTAAGATGGATCGATGGCTCTGTTTTGGGCGCAAGGTCGTGTCCGGTCAGCACCTTTGCAGGTGTGGCGAATCGAAGGGAGGCCCCAGAGCGCCGTGACTACGGGAGAGGCTGGTCAAGCCGTTAGACCGCCAACGTTTGTCGGTCAACCGTGCGCGTTACAAATTCCAAGTTGCTGCTGCTGTTGTTGTAAACCACGACTAAATTAGAAACTGAGCGGATGCACAGCAGCAGTTTTGTGCTCTATAGATCATTGGATTCCTCCTGCTGTCTAAATAACGATTCCGATTCTTTATTCTGACTTGAGTGCCATCCAGCATGGAGTTTGTACGTTCTCATAATGAAAGCCTACGTGTCAAACTGCGTGCGTTCTCTCTCTCCTCTCTCCATGGGTTTCCTCCGGGTTCTCCGGCTGTCCTCTGATCGCTAAAACAAACGATGCAACGGGTATTGGCCAAGCATCTCAATGCAAACAAAAAAATAACCTGCAAACTACTCAGTTTGGATCACACAGCAGCACCAGCATCGCCCCCTCCTCCCCCTACTGGAAAAGAGTCTTGAGACTCGGTGATGGTTTTGCTGGGTAAACAAGCGGAATAATAATAATTAGTAGTAGTAGTAAACAATCCGAATGATAATTAGTAGTAAACAATCCGAATGATAATTAGTAGTAAACAATCCGAATAATAATTAGTAGTGAACAATCAGAATAATAATAATTAGTAGTAAACAATCCGAATAATAATTAGTAGTAAACAATCGGAATAATAATAATTAGTAGTAAACAATCCGAATAATAATTAGTAGTAAACAATCAGAATAATAATTAGTAGTAAACCATCAGAATAATAATATAATTGGTAGTAAACAAGAAACACCCTGACGATGGCTAAGACTAACTCGCTGACCCCGTGCCCCTGACTGGACAGAAAAAGAGCTTCATAGCTCGTCGGATTCCTCCTCCTGCTGCTGCGGTCTACATCAAGATTCCGATTATTGAGTTCCCACGGTCAATCACCCGAAGCCGCGGGCGTGGCGCTCGAACGTCGGAGTTGAGATCTCGCGACGTTGCTTGACCGCTCACCGGGGGGCCATCGCTGGCAGCAATGCGATATTTGTAACTTTTCGATCTCGCGACGACGAAAGAAACACGAGTAGTTTTTTTGTTTGTTCACCCTTTCTGGCAGCGAAACGGGAGTTGCGTTAAAGATGTTCAAACACCAAATAGATGCCCTTTCTGCGTGAACCGCACCGCCCCATCGCCTTTGTCTCCCCAGTGGCGAATGTTTTACGCACTGCGCTAGTTGCTCATTCAAGGGCTGAGTCGGAGGCAGTGGAGGCCCAGGACTGGTTCAAGATGATCGCCACCGTTCTCGATCGCGAGCGACAATCGACCTCGGGTCACCGGATGTGTAGCACAAACCACTGCACCGCCGCGTCCCCACGACTCCACTCTGAGGTCGCCCACTCCGGCTACAAGTCCCGAACCAACTTTTACTTTTAGATTTGCAAAGTGGGAACTGGCAACCTTGTATCCCACAGAACACCCACGCCGTACGTTTTGCCTTCTTTTTTTCTCGCCACGAGATGAGTAACACGAAGACAGAGGCGCTGGAAACAACAGCATTGCCCCTTCGGCCAGGGTTTACCCGGGTTAGGTCAAGTCGTGCGAGGCAGGCGGAATAACATCGCACACGTCGAGATGAAATTTTACGCAACATTGTACGGATGAGTAGGGAAGGGATCCGAGTGAAAGAGCGACCACAACTTCCCTAGCCTCGTCCACCCGGGTTGCAAATGCCCTGCCGATTAGCAATGGTTGGCTACGTACGGTGCGAAAGAAGTTCAACAGACATACATAGACGCACATAGTCACTCACCCACACACTCACCCGTCCTCCGTTTAGCAACGGTTGCCTAACGTACGGCGCGAAAAAAGTCCAACGTGCACACGCCGTGGATGCGACCCCTCCCCCTACCTGACTGCGTCCATTGTCGAGGAGGAGGAGGAGGGAGGGGGTTGGTGCAGGTTCTCGATGGGAGGCAGCAGCAGCAGGAGCAGTCTTGGTGGGTCACCTCTGCGACGGATCGTGTGGGGTTCGCGGCCGCGGTGCGCGCGTTTTATAGAGGCCGCGTGCGGCGTGCGGTCGGTGATCCGTGATTGATTTCTGGGGGCCCGTAGCCAACCCCCAAAACCCAACAACAACAAAAACCCACCGCAACTTTGCAAAAAAAAGCTCAAGGAATGTGACGGGCGAAGCCCGCTCGCCCCCACCGTCCCCACCCCCGGTGTGGGGGAGGCGACCCTCGAGGCTCCAGGGAGACTGTGTGATGAACATGATCAGCTCATTTACATCGAGCGGAGATCCTTCACCCGGGGGGTATGGGGGGCGGGGTATTTACAAAACTACGGTATCCGCATTAGCATATTTGTTAGCACGAGATGTTAACTACCTCGTCTGGTATGTAGGAAATCGTGGGTTGGATCTCGACCCATGCCGCCTGCTGCTGTATATTTGGTGTTTGCGACTCTCTCTATCCCCGTGGTCGCGTGGATTTTTCTCCGGGTGCTCCTGTTTTTTCCCTCCACATTTCGAATCAATGTTTGTTTCGAGTATTTGGCTGCTATACATTTGCACATGATGACAAGTCACTTCGTTGAGTAATCATTTGTGACCAAGTCGCTTCTGAAAAAGAGCTACATAGCTCAGTGGCCTTTACCTGGTAAAAAAAAATCTATATTTTTAATTGGTTTCCCGGGTAAACAAAGGGCATTAATTATTGCTCACGGGTAGTTGAAGGCCAGCTCTTTGATCTGCACAGTGATAGAGGTCGCCAGAGAGCTTGACTTTTCAGATAATGGCCTGCAGAAGGAGAAATCACGAAACTAATTTTGAGTGAAATCCCATAAAAGTTAAATTTTAATACCTCGCATGTTCCCACTTGCCCCGCCTGCAGAGAACCATCTGTCGGTCGGCAAAGGCGCTGATGGATGCCTTCCCATTCCCAACGCTGGAAATCTGCCAAGCGAACGACGTGGGCTCGGGCTAACAATGTTTCATTGTTGCGCTCGTAACACACTCACTCACATCGTTGACCGAAGAGAGAGGACCACTCGGATGCAATGAGGAGGAGCCGCGGACGAGTGGGAAGGCAGCAGCCGGGGCACTCAGCCGGCACTACCGACAATTGCACAAAGGTCTGGGGTCCTTTACATAGTAAGATGTTTTTCAGCTGATTGAGGAGTGCTTTCCACTGGGAGGGAAAAACAACTCACAGATGCGAGAGGGCAACACGCTATCCCATACAGATGGAAAAGTCGTGGGGGGGGAGGGGCAGACACGGAAGGGGGTTCATGACATCTGTGTAGCGATCCACCAACCCTCGCTGCTGCACCCCCACAGTGCTGGTTCACGGACCACCACTGCCCATGTTGAGTGATGTCAATACAGGGGCCCACATTTGGGAGTTGCTTGCGCCCCTAAGTTCCAACAAGAACCCTGAGTTTGTGTGTGGACTTGGGTCTCCTCATCCTCGGCATCCCCGAAATGAAGCCCAAGTCCATGGGCAGGCATCTGGGCCTTTGTTGTGGAACTCTCTGGGCCTTCCCGTCTGTGGCACCCGCACTGTGGAAATCTCTGGGTTTTCGCTTCTGTGGCACCCGCCCTGCGGAATTCTCTGCCGAGGGCTGTCAGGGAGTCCGGTTTGGTGGGTTCTTCAAGTCCTTCCGCGTTTACTTTTTTTACTTGGCCACTTCTTGTCTAACCTCACCACCCCCATCGTTATTTTTGGTCAAACACCTTGACATGTTATGAAAAGCGCTATTTAAGTTGTTATTCTTATCATAGTTCTGCTACTTGTATGTGTCCCACGGACTTTAAGAGACATGTCTGAGTGTACGGAAGAGGGAGGTTGAAGTGGTGGCCATCTCTAAAAAAACAGGTGGCCATCTTAGATTTTTAGGTGGGAAACGTTGTTATTAGTATAATGTGACCATAGGAGGTCGTTACGTTCCAAAATGTGATGGTTGTATCACGGTTTAAACGATTATTCATGTTGTCCGCTCCACCGATAGGATGAGGTGAGAAGGAAAGGGGAAAACTTCTTACTTTTGAATATTGGCAAAGTTTTTAGTTTTGATCTTCAAATTATAGAGGTGATCGTAGTTATGGAGGAATGGATTTCTTAATCCCCCTGGGAACCAGACGGAGAGTTGTAGGATTTAAGTTCATTGGATAGAGTGGCCCAGCTCACACCGAGGCTCGCAAACCACTGCCAGTTGAAGATTGTTCGAGTACACACTCCATCAGCGGCAGACCACGATGATGAAGCAGTAGACCAAGAAAGGACATTCAATCACCATGAGGATGGAACGATGAGATCAGCTCGTGCGCACGTGCTGGATAGATAGTTCGGTTCCCAAGATCGTGAGATCACGTGGCTTGGGGAGAGGCCATCATGCAGCAGTGGATTGATCGTGGCTGACAATGATGTTTATGGTTCTCTTTTAAGTCATTGGTGACCGGGGCTGAGGCCACCGACTCACCGTACTTGAGGACCCGGTTTAATCCGAGGATCTCAGCAGTGCCGGGCTCAGCTCTCTGACCACACAGCCACCCAGCCACGCGACTATCGCAGTACTCGACATTGACACTGAATTGTACTTTGGTTCTTTTCGGTTAAGTCACGTCTAAAAATAAAATAATAAATTAAAATAACATATTACGACGTTTCGATCGCAACACAAGCAATCATCATCAGGCATAAAAGAAATAGCACCAAAATCTAACTAGAAAACTATAGACAGACATACAAGCAGACAGACATCACAACGGCACACAGAGAGAGGACACAAATCGGCACAAAGAGAGGGGTCGTTTCTGTGACGGTCCCTTAAATATAGAGAGGAGGGGGCGGGGATGGAGGGAGGGAGAGGGCGGAGAGAATTAGCATATCAATGAGTGTACGCCAACGTACTACTGTAGCACGTAAGCTTGAAAATTAGGAGACAGGCACACGAAAATTAAATAACCTAGTAAAATATCGAAATGTGATGTAATACAACACAGAGAGTCGGTTAACACACAATTAACGCATAGCCTGGTTGATTACGTGTTTCAAAATTTGCTAAGTTAGAATTTTAAGTGTGAAAATTCCAAAGAGAGGACACAGGCAGAGAGAACAAATAGCCAGAAAGAAAAAAAGAAAATTAGGAGACAGGCACACGAAAATTAAATAACCTAGTAAAATATCGAAATGTGATGTAATACAACACAGAGAGTCGGTTAACACACGTAATCAACCAGGCTATGCGTTAATTGTGTGTTAACCGACTCTCTGTGTTGTATTACATATTACTCTCTTAAGTCATTGGTGACCGGGGCTGAGACAATCAGCTCACTGTACTTGAAAACCCGGTTTAATCCGAGGCTTCTGTCTGGCTTGGAACGGAGGACCTCAATGGTGCCCGGCTCAGCTCTCTGACCTCAGAGCCACCCAGCCACGTGACTATCGCAGTACTCAACATTGACACTGTATCGCACTTCGTATGGATGAGTTCCAGCTCTTGAGAAATTAATGTTTCGGTCTGTCAAGCGGCGGACATTACCATAATGTGCAGAGTGGGTGGGGGAATGTATCCTCCACTAAGCTGACCAAAGGCCACTTAAGGAAGGGATTTTAGAGGTAGCTCTGTGATATCTGCTTCCATGGGCCATTCCTCAACGGAAAGGGTTGCACTGCTACTGTGTGAGAGATCCGAATGGAAAAATCACAGGAACTTATTATTACACTTGATTACCCAGGGAAGCCTTAGTGAGTCTCAAGACTTTTAAGGACGGTCCTGTCCAGTTTTCTCAGTAGGAAGGGGGGGGGGGGGGATGTTGCTCTGTGTGTAATCGCAATTGAATAGTTTGCAGATCATTTGTTTTCCAGCATTGGGTTGTTTGGCCAACAGCAGTTACAACTGAGTGTATATTTTTAGCTATGGGGGGGCGGGGGGGCGGAGAACCTCTGAAAAACCCTGTTCTCCACCTTTTCACTTTACAAGTCTCATTTCGTAAAGCACCGCACTGAATTCTGGGTAAAAAAATATTTCCTCATCGCACATTTTACGAGCGCACCTCAGGCAGCGTTCGGCATCTTGTTGACTCTTTCATCCGCGAATATCAACTTTGTAATTGAAACAATGGCTCTATCAAGTGGCACCGCCTACCGAATAATCCCAATTATGCGGAGCACCGCCGTGTAATTGGCGACTTGACTGCCGACGCTTGCGCAAAACTGCGCCGAACGCGAGGTGGCCGCGGCAACGCCCATGCGGTGACAGAGGCCAGGGAATTTTTTGGGCGAGGTTCGCGTTTGTCGTGGGAAAAAAGAACAAAACACGAGAAAAGAGACGTTGAGCTTGGCGCCGCGATCGAGGGGCATATGACGTAATAGAGGGGGGAAATAATAATAAGAATATTTATTTTTGCAAATTTTTACTTAACAAATCTAACGAACCTTTTGGAGTAGGGTGAGGTGAGGGTGGGCACAAGCGAGAGACTTTGAGCGCGCGAGCGAGTCGGGACTTTGAGCGAGGAGCCATGGGGGTTTCACCCCATGCAATGTCGCGATTAACACGCTTTGGTTACGTACGGTGCGAAAGAAGTTCAACATAAAAAAGATAAAAAAAAATTATGCTACCAGGTGTGAGCCACCACTGGGGATATGGAGCTCTTTTCCATAAGCGACCTGGCTGTCAAGAATAATAGCTCAACGAAGTGGCTTATCATCAGCATCACATGGAAATGTATTGCAGCCAAGTAACTCTAAACGCGTGATGTCGATTCTAAATGTGGAGGGAAAACCGGAGGACCCGAAGAAAAATCCACGCTACCATGGAGAGAGAGAGATACATCGCAAACTCACTCCAAATATACAGCAGCAGCAGGCGTCAGGGTCGGGATCGAACCCACGACCTCCTGCATACCACGCGAGGTAGTTAACATCTCCTGGCCACCGTGCCGCCCATATGCACACACGACATGGGGCAGAAGCGGGGGGTGTGTGGTCGGGTCAAGCTATTGTGGAGTGTAGGTCAAATACGCTCTACAGGCGTCGTGGACAGCTCCTTCTCGTGAAGGCCCCTTCCGCCAGCAGTTGCACGAGCCGGCAGTTTGCAGGGCTGCACCTTGACCTGTGGCCATAAGGAGGCTGCTAGACCTTGCCTGCGAGGATCATTCCTCGCTTGAAGACAGCACGTCTGCCTCCCGTTGTTCCATGCCACCGCGATCGGCAGGCGTTGGTTGATCCACCGTTCTCGCACATTCGTTGACCCCCTCCCCCCCACAGCGCATGACCATTGCCAATCGTAGACCGACTCGCGGGGAAGCCATTCGCGCTGCTGGGTGGACAGGAGGAGGAGGCGGCGGCGAGGAGGTTGTGTTTAATAAACTTGCCGCGTTTTTCCACCACCGTGCCGAGAGAGACGGAGTCGGACCGGAGGCCTCTGGGGGGGGGGGGGGGGTCGCGAATCCAGCGCCACGATGCCACTACCGCAGCAATAACACATAAGTGTACGATTTTTTTACCGCGGGATTTTAGCATTTTTTAGTGGTCAGGATTATAATTGCCTGACAATTAAATATTCGCGGATTGACATAGTGACGCGATGATTGACAGGAACATTAATATATATGTAATATGACCTTCAACACAATGGAATATAATCTTCACGCTACACCTGAAGTTTAAACTTTCTTGCTTCAAGCGTGTTCGCGGAGTCAAAAATAAATTGTTTATTTTGAGCCGGAGGGTGTCGTATTTAATATTTAAAGTAAGCGCTAAACACATGAGGTCATGCGATGTTTAACAATTCAATTATCTGCTTTGCATCTGCCAAAGCTACAATGTAAAATAGCGATGCTTCAATGAGTCTCAAACTTCATGTTGCCACGAGGAGGTTGAGATTGAAATTCAAAATGCCTCGTTACGTGCACACCACCTCGTCGTTCCTCATCATCAGGATCAGAATATTTATTCATCCTGGAGGAATCCGATGAGCTTTCAAAGCTCTTTTTCACAGACGACCAGCAGTTCCACAGATGTCCAATAGTTTCACAGATGCCCAGTAGTTTCACAGATGTCCAGTAGTTGTTTTACAGATGTCCAGTAGTTGTTTCACAGATGTCCAGTAGCTTCACACATGTCCATTGGTTTCACGGATGCCCGGTAGATTCACAAATGTCCAGTAAATTCACATATGTCCAGTAGTTTCACAGATGTCCAGTAGTTGTTTCACAGATGCCCAGTAGTTGATTCACAGATGTCCAGTAGATTCACATATGTCCAGATCTTAAGCCAAGCGTCCCATCGCTCCCTGGATCTATCACTCGGATTCTCTCCCTCCACGGCCTTCTATGCTACCTCTTCTCCGTCACGCCCTGCTTGCCTGGCCTCTCGATTTGTTTATTGTTCTGTTCCTGACGATCCCTGCGAAGAATTTTCGTACGCGTGCCATTCTATCCTTGTGCGCGATGGGAGCAGCAATGTGTGTGCAGGAGCTAAATGCCACGGATGTTGAGGGCTGCTGCTGGCCACGGCGATAGGGCTTCGGGAAAGAGAGGGAGAGAGTTCGTGGTCGTTTTGCTGTTCCTCCTCCTCCCCCTACTCCTCTTCATACTCCTCCACCTCCTCCTCCGTTGAAGGAGCGCAAACAACAGTAAGTGTACTGTGGGGTCCGTAGTTTTGCTTGTGTAATAAAGGTCGTGGAAGCGACTTTGGTCTTTATTTGTCTTTCTTTACAACACTCCTTCATGCTGCTGACAGACAGCGTGAGAGGGATAGAGAGAGAGAGGCGCGCGCAGCCACGTGGCTGCCTGGACCCCCGCTCTCGCGTGGCCTCTCCCTCCGTTCGTTCCAGTTCTGACGACGTGTTGTTCGTCTCCACCCCTATTTAATACCCGGGTCACGTGGTACCTTTCCACCAATCCTGGTTAGCCTCTATGGAATCTTCTAGACTCCATTGTAGGCTCCCGGGACCACGCCCCTGACTCGTCTCCCCATTGGCTGTGGCTAAAGCCAGCAGAACCAATCCTCTACTTACAGATGTCACCTTCCCGTTACGTCAGGGCCACGACTTTAGGCTTCCCCCCATTGGCTATGGACCAGGACCGGCAGAGCCAATCATCGTGAGGAGTTGTGATCCGTCAGCGACCAGGATATATCCTCACATTACACTTGCATGGCCACAATCCCACTAGAGTGGCTTGTCTTTAATTTTCCATCTACGAAGGAGGTGTGCGCATTGGCCTGCCGGTCACGTTGTGAACATGCAGTTGATGGTTCCACCACCATTGTCATCGAGGAGGAGGAATGTCCAAGCCAGGAGGTGCTATGTTTGCGTCTCGAATCAGGTGATTATTCTGGGCATCTGTGGTATTCCCTGGGCTGGATTAAGGTTATTAGAGGCCTAAGTCGAATAAGAAGGACGGGCCTAAGTATGACATTGTAAACAAAAATATATGAAGTCATCAAACACATTTATTTGTTTACTTATGTAAAATGTACACATTTGTTTGGCATGAGGTGCATTCACCAAGACATAAATCACTCACTGCACTAATATCTTCAAACTGCAAAATGCGCTTCCAGCCTTAGGTATTGGCGAAGTCACGAGGCAATGTCAACATTGACTGTGTGACGAGGGCATCGCCAACGGCCGCGCTGCCGTCGCTCGGCTATTGTATTCGAACACTGGAACTGCACAATACGAGGGCCTGTGTGGTTAATATCGGCCCTGGTTGTTCCACACTCTGCTCACCGGCGTTGTTCCGGATCTGGGTGTGATTCTAGGGATGGTGGCAACAGCAGTGGCGGCGGTAGCGGCAGCACGATCCCAGAAGAGGGATTGGAACCTGGGCCGGTGGTGTCAAACTAAAACTAAACTACAATTATGGGATTTTTCTTGCCAGTAATAAAATATAACAGTAGGTTTTACCCTTTCTGGAAATAAAACAGGAGGTGTTAAGATGTTAAAACACCAAACAGGTTCCTTTTGCAAGGAATCTTGTCTGCATTAACCAAACACAGTACTTGTGGTGAACATGCAAACACAAAACATGCTCTGATAATTATATGATGCATTGTATTTGAAAGTGATTGGTCCACACCAGTGACAGCTTTGTTTTAAAGACAATGTAGCTCTTTTTTCAGAAACGACCTGGCTATCACAAATGATAGCCCAATGAAGTGGCTTATCATCGTGTGGCATTTTATAGTAGCAGCCAAATACTCTAAACGCCTGATGTTAATTCTAATTGTGGAGGAAAAAACCGGAGGACCCAGAGAAAAATCCATACGACCACGAGGAGAACATGGAAACTCCAAATGTACAGCAGGCGTCAGGTTCGGGGTGGAACCCACGACCTCCTGAATACCAGGCAAGGGAGTTAACACCATTGGTACCTCATTTGCCAGTAGCAAAATATGGTAATTGTTTTTTTTTTACCCTTTTATCTTTAAAAAGGTGTCAGTTTTGTTGCCAGATAAAAGGGTATTAAAAAAAACTATTAGCAAGGGAGTTAACATCTCGGCACCGCGGCTCCTTCCCTGATTTTTCTTGGAGGTTGCTGTGCCCAGGTTTAGTGGTCGGCCTAGAAAGTAGTCTCCCTCCTCCCCCCCGCCACAGCAAAAGGCAAAGTTGTGACTTCTTTAAGCACGCCCTTTGTCCTCCGAGTGTCGGGTCTGATTCCCCGGGATTTATGCTTTTCTTGAGATGTGACGGTGATTAGATGTAATTGATCTCATTTCAACCTGTAATTAAGTTGTTTTTGATGCCCTTTGATGAGTGTGAAATTTGAAGCGAGTTGCCTTACGTAAGTATAACTACCTGGTCGAGCCAAACCTCTCATTATGTAAAAAAACAGCGTGCAATTATAAAAGTGCACAGAACACTATGTGCGCTCACCTGTCAGTGCAGTCAATAAATAAGTTACAGCTCTTGATCAATCCACTGATAGATAATTACGTTTGTGGCGGTGACGCGAGCCACTGTTGGCCGCTCGTTCCAGTGGTTCACGATTTTTAAGCTGGTAGGCCGTCCTGGTTAATACTCCGGTGTGGCTGCAGGGAGGTTGTGAATCCATTACCATCATCGTAGTCATCATCATCAGGAATGCGTAGGTGTCGAAGACTCCCCCATCGTCCCACCGTATCCCAGCATGGTGGAGGAGGCGGCCTCCCTCCCACAAGGTTGAGGCAGGCGTCGTACCAGATCAGACAAACGCACAGCTCTCTCAGACGGCCAATCAGACGACGCCGTGATGACGCCATGACAACACCGTTACGACGCCTTGATGGTGTTTTGACAATGCCGTGACGATGCCATGACGGTGCTGTGACGACACCGTGATGACGTCGTGACGACGCCGTGACGATGCCGTAGTTGAGTGAAGTGGAGAAATACTCTTCCCGTCTCTCTGTGATGTCACCACACATATGTCAATAATTGGCCTCTATCCGTTCCTTTTGATATGTCAGATAGTATTTGTTCTTGGACCATATATTTCTTTAACAGCTACTTCTAGTAGCAAGTTGATCTCTTTCATCTGCTTTGGTGCTCCACCATTGGTTTGTCATGGCCCCGTATTTTTCTTTGCACTTCTGCTTCGAGAGCACTTAGTTTGTGTTTGAAGGCAGCTGTCCGCTGCGAAGGTGATCCCTGTGAAGCTTTTGTTTTTCCTTTGAGGAGTAGATTGGATCTCTTTGTCGTCGTCATTTAGGAAGTCGGCAATCTTGCACTTTTCTTGTCTCAGAAGCATCGAGCAATGATAAAAAAAGTATTCCATTTAGCTTCACTTGTTGATTCAGTTTGTGTTTGTGTGCCAAGCGCTTGTGTTATAACAGTTTCTACCTATCTTCTTGGTTCTTTCGGTAAAGACTTTACCGAAAGAACCAATAAGATGAATCCCTGCAGTCATGAAAGCATTAAATCGAAGTTTCTAGCTAGGCTTGTATTTCGGGAGACGTGAGCTTCCATACACCATAGGTCTTGTTGGGATTCCCTACACCTCTGCTGTAGCAGACGAACAGAAAATATGGCATATGTGCAGGACCGCCCTTTCCTGAAACCACATTGGGACTCCGCAAGCCTCTCCTCAGCGTGCCTAGCAAGGCGATGTTGAATAATCCTTGCCAGGACCTTTCCTGGCACACTGAGGAGTGAGATGCCCCTGTAGTTGTTACAGTCTGTGCGGTCCCCCTTCTTAATAAGGGGGACCACCAGGGCATCCTTCAAATCCTGCGGAACCCGTCCAGTGGTCCAGACTGTTGTTATGATGTCATATAGGGCAGTCTGTGCACAACGCCACCCTCCCTCAGCATTTCGCTTGGGAGGTCATCTCTGCCCGGTGCCTTTCCTGGTCTCAGACTCCGGATCGCGTTCAGTACTTCCTCAACAGATGGCACCTCAGCCAGCCACTTACAGGGGGTGACTTATTCCAAGCCTCAGGTTCAGCAGCAGTGCCTCCAACTCCTCCTCTGAGCGAGCAGCAATCACCAGAGCATCGGCATATACATAACATGGTTGAGCAATAGAGAGCCATCCCTTGACCGCACCTGGGCATCGATCAGCCTCCCATTGTATCTGTAGCATATGGTAATTCCTGCGGTACAGCCATTGAAGGCTTCAGGAACTACGCGGTCAAAATATATGTAAAATTACGTTCTAGATTTGAAGCTTTCGTGACTGCAAGGATTCATACTCTTAGTTCTTTCGGTAAAGTCACGTAGGTACACACACATTGCCCTATACACACATACACATATGGACTGTCACACACCGACATCTACACACACACCTGGACTAACACACACAGCGACTGATATGCACACAAATGGACTGACACGCACACTTGGACTGACACACACACACAAACACTTCGACGTACACACACACACATCGGGCGTTGTCCGTTATAAAAAGACAGACACACACATGGACTTAAACACACGTATGGACCTACACGCACACACATATGGACTCGAACATACACATATCGACTCCCACACACACATCGACGTGCCCAGAAATCCCCGATGATGGCACAGCTATCAGCATGGCAGTGCTACGTATCAGTAAATAGCTTGACGTGAGCAATCGAAGCAATGGAAATGCATAGAAGAAATAAGCATAAATTAGTGTAAATTAAAGAGCAGCAGTACGCACAGGTAAGTTGTGAACCAGGCTACAGTCTAGCTTATAGACTGCCAGTACGCCGACTCAATGACATAAGCATTGCTGCAGTCGACATTAAAATCTGGCAATACGGGCAGCAGCTGAAAAAGCAGGATAAAGTCGACATGAAAGGCTGGAAGTACACTGAGTGAGGTAAAGAAGCAGAAAACAGATTATAGACTGGCATACACTCATAATGGGCAAAAGCCAAATTAGCAGTGTAGATAATAGAGTGCCAGGCAGCAGGCCACAACACAGACTGGCAGTACACGGTCGCAGTGTCAAAAAAAGAGAGCAAAAAAACTGAATATTTATCAGCCTAATAAAAAACTAGAAGTTTTCTGCACACAAACATTATTATTGTAATAATTTACAGTATGGGAACCTCATTTGCCAGTAAAAATATGATAATTGGTTGTTTACCCTTCTATCTGGCAACAAAACTGACACCTTTTTACAAGGACAGTGCACATTATCAGAGTTATGTCGTTTGTTTGTATTATGACTGCAGGTATTGCGGCGTATGCAAACATGACTCCTTGTAAAAATGTGTCAGTTTTGTTGCCAGATAGAAGGGTAAACAACCAATTATCATTGTAATAATGTCCAACTTATTTGCTTCATAATAGTAAACAATGAACCTGAGTTATTATCTGCACACAAACATTATTATTGTAATATCTGTCGACTTTTCTGATTAATAATAGTAAACAATGAACCTGAGTTGTTAGCGAAGGATTCAATACAATTGTACTTTACATTGCCGTGGTGAGGCCTAGTCCCGTGCAGAGCCCGCGGCATCGCCTAGATTGCCAGGCTGGGGGCTGGGGCGCTACCCCTCCACCATCCCCCCACCCCCCACCTTCCCACCCACCCTCCACCGATGATGCGCCTGCGTTGGTAGGAGGTAAGAAAAAGAAGATACATATAATGGAACAAGAAGGTGTCTCTAAGAGCTACATTACACATGAGCGTTCCAGACGGCCGTTGAAGCGCATCTGAAAGCGCGCGATGTAGTTTACCATCTTTGTTCGATCGTTAGCTAAACGGCACTGCAAGGATGACCAGATTTCGCGTGATGGTTTATGCCCCTTAATGAGATCAGCGAGGCATTGTGGCGAGCACTTTGTGTGTAACGAGTGCAACCTTATGACGTGTTCGTTGGGTAACCGGAAGCGAATGCAGCTCAGCGAGCACCGGACAGACACGGTCGGATCTTGCAGTGCCCTGTCACGACCACGTGCCAGAGAGTTTTGTACACTTTAACACGTAGTAGGTTTTCGCGACCAAAATTATTAATAATAAAGGTTTTTGGGTTAGATCGCGTAAGTATAAATGTGTTGCAACCCTCCACCACCTGACGCAGCCAGCAAGGTTTGTCACATAAACAACGCGCCAATTAGTTACTACTTAAGCCCACCGGTGTATTGGAGAGTAAATCCACAACATTTACAATGTGAGTACGACGTTTCACTGTACATCCAGCATCATCAGGCGATTTGCCAGAATAGTGGAGCTGGTACATCGCCCGATGAGCAGTACGAGGGAAGTAGCAAAGAGAGAAGTGAAGGGACCCGCAGTGTGGTGATTGGGTGGCTGAGTGGAAGAGTTGGGTGTATTGTTGTGACCCGCAGTGTGGTGATTGGGTGGCTGAGTGGAAGAGTTGGGTGTATTGTTGTGACCTGCAGTGTGCTGATTGGGTGGCTGAGTGGAAGATTTGGCTGTATTGTTGTTACCCGCAGTGTGGTGAGTGGAGTAAGTGGGTGTGTGAATCCAGTGGGTGAGTGAAGCCAGTGGGTGAGTGAGTGGGTGAGTGTGTTGTTGTTTGTGGTAATGTTAGCGCGCTGCGCTACGAACCTAGCGACCCGGGTTTGATTCCCGTTCACGGCCAATACTGGTGACGATTATATGAATCGGTCCTGGGCCTCCCCTAAGTCTACTCAGCCTCAAATGAGTACCTGGTGCAGTGTGTAAACATCGTCACTGGGAAGACCAAGGCGGCCGGGCGTGGTGTTAGCCACCCACCCCCTCGTGTGCCGTGCCGGCCTTCATATGTGCTCGCTAACAGCACTTGCCCCAACAGTCTGTTAAGGATATACATGGATGGGGGATCTTTGTCTTTGTTGTGTGTGATGACCTGCAGTGTTGGTGGTGGTTGACCGCGGTGTGGAGGAATTGAAAGTCAGTCTGGTAGACCTGAGTCGTCAAGTCAAGTCAATGTTAGTTTCGTTTACGTTACGTGGTGCCTTCCTGGCACAGATTTGCCACTCAACGCGGGTGGAACGAATCAATGAGTGGGGTAGCATCGCATTCAGCAGAACGGCGGTGGCTGTTGTTGTACCGCCCTCTGCTGGCGACGCAAGCCCCACAGACACAGTAGCATGGCGACGGTTTGTGGAGCAACTTGTTAAAAGGAATCTGCAACAGAGGGCGACTGTGCCCCAGTGTTAACCCTGTTTTACAGCCTCGCTCTCCCGTGTAACGAGGGGACAGGACGGTTAATGAAGACAACAATAGGCGAGTTCGGAGGCGATGAGCGGATACTCTGCGTTGTGTTCTGCCCTCTTCTTGAGGATCGAGTGACTCCACCACCAACGAGGAACACCAGAGGGTCGTGGAACTGCAACTCTTTACTCCAAAAAATGATTCACTCCTCTTGAGGGTCGAGTGACTCCCATCACCGAGGGACGATACCCGGAGGGTTGGTGGAACGGCAACTCGTTCTTTCAAAGTGTTCCCGTGAGGAGCATTCGGGCATCTGTTATTACGACCAGATGCACACCAATCGACCCCCACTTTACACAGAACCTCACTGTTCAATCCCTGTAGAGTCCACCCGAATCTGAATAGGTGCCCTGCCATACCCGTCAATTACAATTATATGTGACATTAAGCCACATACCGGCTACAGTTGCAGTAAGAGGCATTGTCTGTTAACAACCTGGGCCGGATTGAGTTTGACGGGGGCCCTGTGGGGGCTTTTATAGTTTTTTTTTTGGGGGGGGGGGTGCACTTTGTATACAATATTCTCTCGCTAAGGGCGCCACGGTGGCGCGATGTTAACTCCTTCGCTCGGTATACAAGAGGTTATGGGTTCGATCCCGACCCTGACGCCTGTTGTATATTTGTAATTTGTGTGTCTCTCTCGCCGTGGTCGCATATCTTTTTTACCCCGGGTCCTTCGGTTTTTTTTCCCTCTCCGGATTTAGAATCAACGTGCGCTCAGAGTTATTTGTCTGCAATACATTTCCACGTGATAAGCCCACGTCGCTGTGCTCTTGTTTGTGGTGGCCAGGTCACTTCCGAAAGAGGTTAGTCAGAACATTTGTTATTACGCACTCTTATGAGTCCAGTCCATCACGAGTGCGCATCGATCGCATGTTGAAGAAGGCTCTCTATAAAAACACCGTTTAAGTTGCAGAACTGGCTCAGACTCAGGGATGGATCCCGAACATGAACTGGTAGCGTGTTCCTGGTCTTCGGGCCGAGAACCCGAAACTGCTACATAGCTCAGTGGGCCTTGCCCTGGTGAAATAAAAATAGTAAATGAACGTAATTGGCGGTACACTGGTGCCGCATGGCATGAATATAAATTCGCAATAATGCTCTTTGGTTCTTTTGGTAAAGTCACGTAGAAAGAAAATAAATTTAATGATAAAATATGACGTTTCGATTGCAACACAAGCAATCATCATCAGGTAAGAATGAATGATAAAACAAACTTAGTAAATTTAGAAATATAATGCAATACAACACAGAGAGTCTGCTAACACAACAGTCAACACCCTACCTGGTTGATTACGTTCTTCCAAAGATTGCTCAATTTGAGAGAGAGACAAAACACAGACACGAAGACACATATACAGACACACAAGCAGAGAGAGACAACACAGAGACACACAGAGAGAGACACACACATAGGCACACAGAGAAACAACGCCTCTGTGTCGAGGCCTTAAATAATGATTTGTTTCCCCGCGATTTACAACTCCGGTCAGAAGATCTCGCGGGTTGCGTCAAAATTAGTTGTTGTGATGTCGAAGCAGTCGGAAGACGGAACGTTCACACGAGTGGCCGTAGAGCAGCACCCAGCCTGGTGACGATTGGCTAGCTCCGTGTTTTGACTCCTCGTGCCCTAGACTTAGTCAGAGGGGGTTAGGGTTAGAGAGATACGAGCCACTCACTTTCGTGAGCAATTCTGGCCTACATTGGAAAATATCGTTCTTAAATGGCATTTGGCTGTTTCGAAAGAGATTTCTAATTTGACCTCATTGTCGCTGTTACAATATCCCTCACCGAAACCCTAACAATCCCAACGCTTTTCTTGCCGTACTACCCATCGGCGGTTCAAGACGACAACGACGAAGATGACGATTAGCTGGCTCCGTGATCCAAAGGCAGCTTTCACTCCTCGTGCACCAAATCAACGGTCAAAATTAACATAACAAAAAAATCTCAGGAGACTGAATAAATCTTCCAATCGCGTCAAACTTGGCGACAGGATCGATTCAAGGCTGATGAAAACATATTTGCCGATTCAAATTGTGATTTTAGAACTGATTTATGATGACCGGTTGTGTTATGCTGCACCGGTGTACCGCAAAATATGTTCAACCAGTCGTCGAAGTAGATTACCCAGTTGCAGGGCTGTGCCTGTATCTACGCAAAAAACGTGCGTTCATTTTTCTGCGGCGGTGGTGGTGGTGGTGGTTGTGTGTGATAAGTTTTTGAGTGTCGACGGTGAGGGGTGCCGGGGGTCCAAACGTGTTCAGAACCACCGAGCCAGAGGATTAAGTGACCAAGTGGGTGGGTGAGTGCGTGAGTGGGTGGGTGGGTGAGTGGGTGGGTGAGTGCATGGGTGAGTGAGTGGGTGAGTGGGTGGGTGGGTGAGTGGGTGGGTGAGTGCGTGCATGGATACGTGCGTGCCTGGGTGGGTGAATTAATGGTGGGTAGGTAGGTTCGTGGGTGGGTGAGTGAGGGGGTGGGTGAGTGAGTGGGTGGCTGAGTGGGTGGGTGAGTGCGTGAATGAGTGAGTGGGTGAGTGCGTGAATGAGTGGGTGGGTGAGTGCGTGCATGTGGGCGGTTGAGTGGGTTGGTTGGAGAGTGAGTGGGTTGGTGAGTGAGTGGATGGACGGGCGAGTGCGTGAGCAAGTGAATGGTTGACTTTCCCCATTTATGGCCATGCTCCTCTGCAATGCAGAGAGAGACGATGTCTTCTGGAAATCCAAAATTCTGAACAACGAGAGTCAAACACGTCTTCCGGACGACGATGTTACTCTCCGGATTATGAGACACGCGCCCCAAGCCTTTTCTTCAGGAGGGTGAGCGAGTGGGTGAGTTTCACTCACTATAAAACTGTGTATATATTTTCTGTAGGTGGGTGAGCGAGCGGGTGAGCGAGCGAGTGAGCGGACAAGTGGGTGAGCTTCACCCACTATAAAGCTGTGTGTATATATTTTCTGCAGGTGTCACTTTAAGCTCTCGAGGGCTGCTGCTGCTGCTGCAGCATTTGAGGTCCCCTATTATGAGTTGAGCCCCTTGCTCCCCTACGCCTGCATTTAAACCCTCACCTCACGGTGCGCGTCCTTGACTGAACACGCCCGTCCGAGACGGGTCCACGCGGCGTTACGTAAGCCTCGGCACAAGCATGGGAGAGTGAGAGAACGAGAAAGAGAGAAAGATGTTCCCGTAGCAGTGGGGGAAGCTTTGGGAAGTGTGCTTGTTTTAAACAGAACGGTTGCTGGCTAATATTGGCTCTGAAATTCAAACGAAGGTGATAATAACGCGTTTATCTTTATATGGTGTCACCGTCCTTGGCAAACCACTTACCCCAGGATACGTAGTGCGCAGAGGCACGGGACAACACAAACAGTTGGGCGGGGGGGGGAGAGGCAAGTTCTGTGGTCCCGTATTAGGATGTTCGTATGGATGTATAGCACCGGATTAAAGATGTAATTTAGATGTTGTTTTCCGGTCGGTTGTCTGTTCAGAAACAGAGTGGAATGTTTACAACGCGGTCCATGGTTTGCCGGATTTTCGACGCGCCGTTTGTGCATCGGGTGGCCGCGATCGGCCGCATGGCCCCACCGGTCCCCGATCCGGTCGACGGTCGACCCTTGGCGGCGCGGGAGGTTCGACGGTAAGGCTCCCTGTACGAGATGTTTATTTTTTGACGTCGGCGACAGTCCAGACTCTCGCTTCCATGACAAATAGTTACAAATAGCGGTTTGAGAGTTTATCGTTCAAATACGACAGTCACAAAAATTCCATCAGTGTGAAAAGACAATACAGGGGACTAGCGGTCACAGGGGGTAATGACAGGGGAATTAGCAAAGGAAGAGATTTGGGGCCACAAGGGGTAATCACAGGTTAAGGGACAGACATGGGAACAATCTGGGGTCTAAGAGAAGGATCGAGAATAGGGGCTGTGGCCAAGTGATAAAAGGGGACAGGTGTGGATCAGGGATCGAGAGCCATCGACAGGGTTCGAGAGTAGGGGCGTGGCCAAGGGTCACAGAGATGGCGGCGCTGGGGCTGAAAGGGGTCGAGAGGAGAGGCTCGGGGCTGCTGTTGGAGTCGGGGTCGTCGCCCGTCAAGTGAACGTGTCTTCAATAAAGAATAATCAAAAGGCAGTGTCTCCTGGAGTCGTTACAAGCGTCAGAGTCTCTGTCGGAAGCCCCCTCGCGGTGGCCGGCAGCAGACCTCGACATTGGCATCGGGCTCTGGAACCACGTCGCTGCCACCGCTGCTGGTGCCATCACGCGCAGGAGTGCAAGCGCAGCCGCGCCCTTGCTTTTTGACTCGACGGACTGCGGTCACAGTGCGATTTGCACATTTCAGCCCACGACGTGATTCGGAGAACCATTTGAAACCTCGCACGACGCCGACCTCATGTGAAGCGTCGTGCAAGAGGCTGTCACACGCTGCCCCCCCAGAGAGTAAGACGCTGCCCCCCGAGCTTTGGTTCTCTGCTCAGAATAATGTGGGGTTCAATGCGGACAGCTGTCTTCCTCTAGGTGAGTGTGGCTGCTCCAAAATGGTTAGAGGAGAGAGATGTCTTTTCCCCGGAAGGAGACAATTCCAAGACAAGGTTGAAACACACCTTCCGGTACGGCGTGTGTATCCTCCCGATCATAAGACGCTTCCCTCCAGCCATTGTCGGGAATGGGGTGGTTTATTTTTTGCCCAGAAGTGCTTAAACAACGTCCTCGGTGCTCTGTTGTGAGCGCACGCCTAGTTCCGTTGTTGATATGCGCAAGGAATTGAGCAGTACGTGATGATGACTACGACGATGGTGACGACGACGGTGAATATTTTTTTTATTGAGCCCCCCCCCCACCCTGGGGTCTGATGTCTGATTCACACACCAATGAATGTTCTTCTTCCTCACTGTCTTTTTCAAAAGGAGCAGAAGGGCTAATTTGTTTGTTTAACAGCGTGAGCCACTCAGCGATGTCCAGTGGTGGTGGTAGCTGAGTGGAGGGTACTCGATGCACCACAGCACGTGTATTGTATCCGGCCCGTCAGCAGTGATGTGCACCTGATGGTTCGGACCCCGCTGTGTTCGCAAACAATACAGAGTGCTTCAAAAAAATGTTAACACTTATATGGGACTGTCGTTTTTAATGGAAAAAAACGATAATACACTGTAGCATGATAACAAATGTATGTTAGTAGCTTAAAAAAGTCCAAAAGTCTCCACTTGTTCGCCATCATTGTCAACACGTGCCCGGAATCTTCTGCAGGTGGTCTCCAGAGTCCGGAGGAACATGTCTTGTGGTATTGTTGCAAATTTTCAGAAGTGTTAACATTTTTTGAAAGCACCCTGTAAATATTTACATTTTTGGGTTGTCTGAATATCTCAAAAAGGTTACAAGTGTCGACATTTAAACTTAAATGTACCCCCCATCACATTCTGAATTGCACAAAAAAAGCTCCTAACCCACCCCCACCCCCCACCATTGTCAAAGCAAGTCAAGGTACAGGTGAAGCCCCTGCATGCAACGGGTCGCTAATGCCGCCGCTGACCTCTGCGACTAGCGCAGTTGGCGATGTACGCTGCGAAAGAAGTCCAACATAGGTATGTGCGTGCATCCTCGAAGCTTAACTCTCGAGAGCCAATCTAGACACTTTATTTTTTTGGCCAACTCTTCCACGCAGGCCAGATGTCTCTGAAGAGGTGGTCGTACCCATATTTTACCCCACCACCACCACACGACCTACTTGCCCCGACTCACTGTGTGGTGAACCCAGTTTTACTACTGCTGGGTAGACACCGAGGGCTGGGAGATTTTTTTTTAAAGAAACTCGCACCCATCGTGTCTGGGAATGCCCCCCCCGGGAAGGGCCCGCCCCTTTTCCCTTAAGCAGTGGCGTTAGCAAGCAGTGTGCAGGGCCTGCGCCTTTAACCTTAACCCGTATACACCCAGAGACTACCATGAGGAGACTACTATGAGTAGACAATCATGAGTAGACTACTATGAGTAGACTACTATGAGGAGACTACCATGAGGAGACTATGAGGAGACTACTATGAGTAGACTACCATGATGAGACTACTATGAGGAGACTACCATGATGAGGCTACTATGAGGAGACTACCATGAGGAGACTACCATGAGGAGACTATGAGGAGACTACTATGAATAGACTACTATGATGAGGCTACCATGAGGAGACTACTATGAGTAGTCTACTGACTACTATGAGTAGACTACCATGATGAGACTACTATGAGGAGACTACCATGAGGACACTATGAGGAGACTACCATGATGAGGCTACCATGAGGAGACTACTATGAGTAGACTACTATGAGTAGACTACCATGAGGAGACTACTATGAGGAGACTATGAGGAGACTACCATGATGAGGCTACCATGAGTAGACTACTATGAGTAGACTACTATGATGAGACTACCATGAGGAGACTACCATGAGTAGACTACCATGAGGAGACTACAATGAGTAGACTACTATGATGAGACTACCATGAGTAGACTACCATGAGTAGACTACCATGAGTAGACTACTATGATGAGACTACCATGAGTAGACTACCATGAGGAGACTACTATGAGTAGACTACTATGATGAGACTACCATGAGTAGACTACCATGAGGAGACTACTATGAGTAGACTACTATGATGAGACTACCATGAGTAGACTACCATGAATAGACTACCATGAGTAGACTACCATGAGGAGACTACTATGAGTAGACTACCATGAGTAGACTACCATGAGGAGACTACCATGAGTAGACTACTATGATGAGACTACCATGAGGAGACTACCATGAGTAGACTACCATGAGGAGACTACTATGAGTAGACTACCATGAGGAGACTACTATGAGTAGACTACTATGAGTAGACTACCATGAGTAGACTACCATGCGTAGACTACCATGATGAGGCTACTATGAGGAGACTACTATGAGTAGACTACCATGAGTAGACTACCATGATGAGGCTACTATGAGGAGACTACTATGAGTAGACTACCATGAGTAGACTACCATGATGAGGCTACTATGAGGAGACTACCATGAGTAGACTACCATGAGTAGACTACCATGATGAGGCTACTATGAGGAGACTACTATGAGTAGACTACCATGAGTAGACTACCATGATGAGACTACTATGAGGAGACTACCATGAGTAGACTACCATGATGAGGCTACTATGAGGAGACTACCATGAGGAGACTACTATGAGTAGACTACTATGAGTAGATTACTATGATGAGACTACCATGAGTAGACTACCATGATGAGGCTACTATGAGGAGACTACTATGAGGAGACTACCATGAGGAGACTACTATGAGTAGACTACCATGAGGAGACTATGAGGAGACTACTATGAGTAGACTACTATGAGTAGACTACCATGAGGAGACTACTATGAGGAGACTACCATGAGGAGACTACTATGAGTAGACTACTATGAGTAGACTACCATGAGGAGACTATGAGGAGACTGCTATGAGTAGACTACTATGAGGAGACTACTATGAGGAGACTACTATGAGGAGACTACTATGATGAGACTACCATGAGGAGACTACCATGAGGAGACTATGAGGAGACTACCATGGGTAGACTACTATGAGTAGACTACTATGAGTAGACTACTATGAGTAGACTACTATGAGGAGACTACCATGAGGAGACTACCATGAGGAGACTACCATGATGAGGCTACTATGAGGAGACTACCATGAGGAGACTACTATGAGTAGACTACTATGAGTAGACTACCATGAGGAGACTATGAGGAGACTACTATGAGTAGACTACTATGAGTAGACTACCATGAGGAGACTACTATGAGGAGACTACCATGAGGAGACTACTATGAGTAGACTACTATGAGGAGACTATGAGGAGACTGCTATGAGTAGACTACTATGAGGAGACTACTATGAGGAGACTACTATGAGGAGACTACTATGATGAGACTACCATGAGGAGACTACCATGAGGAGACTATGAGGAGACTACCATGGGTAGACTACTATGAGTAGACTACTATGAGTAGACTACTATGAGTAGACTACTATGAGGAGACTACCATGAGGAGACTACCATGAGGAGACTACCATGATGAGGCTACTATGAGGAGACTACCATGAGGCTACGAGAGAATCGCTAAATAACCACACCAGTACCCGGGACCACCATGGCATCACCAACTCCATCCGGGGGGGGGGGGGGCTCTCCAGCCCATGATCCTCCGTGGAAGTGTCCACAGCAATCCTGACCAGCGGCAATGCCGCTCGGAACTGTTGGCGGCCCAGAGGGTTTACTTGGGGTTGGCCGATGGAGTGGACTAAATGTGTGTTTCCCTCATGCGGTCCAATCCGTCACTGACTCAGTCAGTCACGAATTCATTCACTTGGTCGGTCGGTCACGTCATCTTCTCTTGTGTGGCAAGGTGAAATTTTGTCGGGAGATTGTTGGTGAGAGTGCTGGTGAGATTTCCAATGAGAGTGCTGGTGAGATAGCCGATTAGAGTGCTGGTGAAATTGCCAGTGATGATTGACGGTGATGATTGACGGTGATGATTGTTGGTGATAATTGCCGGCGATTGAGATTGCTGGCAAGGATTGCCGGCGATGATTGCCACCAATTGAGATTGCTGGCAAAGATTGCCGGCGCTTGAGATTGCCGGTGAGGATTGCCGGTGCAGATTGCCCCCAGCGAGACACAAGAGCCCTCAGTAAATTTTGTCCGAGCACGTGCACGAGGCGCCACAGCTCATCCGAACCATCATGCCCATTTTGTCGTCACCACATCCGTACTTGTCCCTCATGGCATTGCAGTTCTCGAATGTATTGGGCACCAAGCAGGGGTTAGCTGTTAGGAGGGAGAGAGGAGGGGGTGGGGAAGAGGAGCAAGGTCAAGATGGAGAACCCTGTTCATGAGTTAAATCGGTTGTTCCAATCGAGCTGCACGCACAAACGATGTTCACACCATTTTCCCATTCTGAGACGTCCGCAGGTTTGCAGGGTGGTGGCACGTCCCGTTCGCCGCTGAATCTTGGAATGCGAGAGAGGTTTAGCATTTAAATGTATTTAGAGGTGAAGTCGCAGCAGCAGCAGCGCCGTTGTTTTTAAAGACGTCGTTACTCACCGCAGAGAACCATAGCGACACGACCGCCGCAACTTTCGATAGCCAGTGTCAAACTGTGCCACATGCCCCTCCCCGCATGACCTGTGTGTTAGCATCAGTACCGATGAAGTCATTTTATTTGAGCTTTTTTGTGGTTATGTCTACGTGATCATGAGTTTATCTTCCAGCTCCGTTTCCGATGACGTACACGTACAAACACAGGTTATAAAAAAAATATCCCAGCCCTCCATGTCCACCCAGCAGTAATATAAATGGGTTCACCACACAGCGAGTCGCGGTAGTAGGTCGTTTGGTGGTGGTGGGGTAATATGTGGGTACTCCCACCTCTTCTAAGACGTCTGGCCAGCTTGGAAGAGTAGGCCAAAAATACCCTCTAGAGGGGCTCTTTAGAGCTGGCCTCGAGAATGTACATCGTACGTACGTTGGACTTTGCGCATGTCGCCGGAACGGCAATGAGGGGTGAAACAAATGTAGTAACGCTTACGACTCGTTGACACCGGAGTTGGAGGCACACTTGTTTATTTGAATACCAACTTTGTGACATACACAATTGAGGGGGTATCGGCCCCCTCACCCGTCTATCTGAGGACACACCTCTAGGCTAACCTTAGCCTGCCTCTGAGTCCTCCACTAATGGGCTAGGGGAGGCTATCTTGGCCCGACACTGGTCAGTCGGGCCCGGTACCCAGAGTCCAGACCAGCACTGGCTCTGGCTCTGGTACCACGCCACTGGCTCGAGCCTGCGCGGTCCTGATAAGGACGGCGTACCAGGGGGAGTCCAGGGCTCTATCTCAGACGTCTTCCTCCTCCTCTTCTTTAGCTAAACATCACTCCCGAGCCTCCCGATACATTCCCCTTTTATACACCCCCCTCCCTGAGGGGTGGGGCCCCGGGGGATCGTAACGTCCGAAGCGCGGACGTCGTAGAGGGCACCAGCCCGTGCACTGACGTAGCCCCGCCCACTGTGCTTGTTTACCATAGGCTGCCATGCATAACGGGCTCTCTGTAACAGCCCTACATCACTCCCCCCCACATAGCATGCAGCCGTCCCGGCTGCCAACATACAAAAATTTGACAATAAAGGTGCCTTCACTCCCTCACGTGTGCCTCACTATTTTTTGAACCATAACAGGAACCAGAACAAGACACAACAACAAGATGAGAAACAACCCGTCGCACCCCCCCGAATAAATACGAATTCCGTAAAAAAACAGCTTATATACAACCAGCAGGGAACCCACCCCGCACACACAACAAAAGGTGAACCCAACATATGTACATCCGAGGAGCGGGAAACACACCATCCACACAACACCCAATAAACACAACAGCTATGTACACATTTTCCGGCCTCACAACAGTTTGCGCATTTTAGCGCGCGTCCTTGCAGCGGGCCCCTCACACGGGGTAACCCCGCGTGGCGGACCATCAGGTGGCGACTGTCCGTCTTGAGGTGAGCATTCCTCTGACTCCGCGTGACCCTCGGCATCCGCAGGAGGGGTGATCGGGCGTGAGCCCGTCACTCCTGATGCTCCTGAAGGTGGCACAGCCGGCAAGGCATTAGGTGAGAGCGACGGAGACGGACCCAGCAAGTCGGCCGACCCCCCACATGTTTGGCCACGCGCGTGTGAAGTGGGGTTGTGTACCGCAGCGAAGGGTTTTAATCTGGAGGGGTGCACGAACCATCGCCGCTTCCCCCACTTGATGCGCACGCACTGCGGACGTAACACCTCCACCACTTCCACAGGGCCCCGCCACGGCCGCACCAGTTTAGAGGAGGTTGCCAGTGGCACCTGGGGGCAGTGCAACCATGCCTTGTCCCCCGGCTTCCACTGCAGCATGTGCGCTCGACTCAATCTGAGGCGCTCATTTGCCTTCTGACGGAGGTCAGAGTTTTGCATTGCAGCATCCCGTGCCTCGGTCAATTTGTCCAGATTAAATTTAACGTGGTCAGCCAGATTAGTTTTTCCCTGCGGCACAGGGATCCGCAACTGGGCACGAACAGGCGGGTCTGGTTCTCGGCCGTACATGAGGTAAAAGGGAGAAAACCCCGTAGCCGCATGGGGTGCCATCCGGTACGCCGCCAAGACCCCCTGAATTTGTAGGTCCCAATCCGTTTGCGAGTCCGAAACTTGTTGTGATAACATGGACGAGATGGTGCGATGCAAACGTTCGACCATCCCGTCAGTTTGTGGGTGATATGGGGAGGTCCGAATTTTCTTTGTGCCCAGGAGATCGCAGACTTGTCTGAGTAGTTTACCGGAAAAATTTCTGCCCTGGTCGGTCAGCAGCCTCTCCGGAGCACCTTTGTCCAGGACATAACCCTGAACAAAGGCCTCCACGATGGCTGCTGCCGACTGGTTGGCCAGAGGCCAGGCCATAGGCCAGCGTGTAAAATACTGGACACCCGTCAACAAATATCTATTCCCTCTGGGGGTGGCGGGGAATGGTCCCAAAATGTCCAGAGCGACCAGCTCGTTTATCCTGGACACTTTGATCGATTGCAAGGGCGGGTTAGACTCCCGTGCCGGCGGTTTGCGTTGTGCACATTGAGGGCACGATCCCAACAAATCCCCAACATCCCTCGTCATGCCAGGCCAGTAAAAATCAAGTTGCAGCAAGGCGAGAGTCTTTTGGGTCCCCAGGTGTAGGAGGCGCTCATGAGCGGCCCATACCACCCTACCCCGCAACCCAGTAGGGACAACCAGCCGATGTCGACGTGACTTCCCGTCCCAATGCATTAGCAGACCTTGGCACATTTCCCATGCGTCGGAAGCACCTCTTTTTCCCCCCGCCGCACCGCCAACGCGACGTTGCCACCCGAGGAGGGAGACATCCTCCATCTGGAGGCGCCCCCATTCAATGACGGGCAACCCCAACAGGGAATCTTTGCCCTGTTGTTCGATCGAATTAGGAACCATTGCATCGTCGTCGTTGGCGGCCGCCAAGACAGGTACCGATGTGTCCCCTGGAGGCCTGCAACGTCCAGACCCCAGGAGGCATGCACACTCGGAGGTGGTTGGCAAGTGTGACAGAGCGTCCGCGTTGGTGTGGCGAACGCCCTTACGGTATGTGGTTTGGAAATCGTAATCCTGGAGGACCTCCAACCATCGGGACAATTGTCCCGATGGCTGTTGAACCCTCAGGGCGTACTGCAGTGCCGCATGATCTGTGCGGACGGTGAAATGCCGACCGTACAGATATGGGCGATACTGTTGGACGAAATGGACAATTGCCAACAGTTCCCTACGGGTGACACAATACCGTTGCTCCGCTGGAGACAACACCCGACTGCCGTACGCAACCACACGTTCCACGCCGTCAACCACCTGGGAGAGCACGCCCCCAATACCCGTGTTGCTCGCATCGGTGTCGAGCAAGAACGGTTTTGAAAAATCAGGGTAAATCAGGGGAGGAGCGTTTACCAAAGCGTCCCGAAGGGAGCAAAAAGCAGCTTCCTCCTCCTGACCCCAGCAGAACCGAACCCCTTTAGATGTCAAAGCATGTAGGGGTTTGGCGATAGTCGCAAAATTAGCGACGAAGCGTCTATAATACGACGCAAACCCAATAAAACTCCTAACCTCTCCCACTGAGGTGGGAGTCGGCCAGGAGCTAACACACTGCGTTTTGGCGGGATCGGTAGAAATACCTGAGCGCCCCACGATGTGCCCCAAATAACGCACCGACTCGCGTAACAAATGGCATTTTTGGGGCTTAAATTTCAAATTAGCAGCCCGCATCTTTAGGAAAACTGCCCGCAACCTCTGGAGATGTTCCTCAAAAGTTTTGCCAAAGACAATGACGTCATCCAAATAAATCAGGCACGATTCCCATTGCAATCCAGCTAAAACCAATTCCATCAACCGCTGGAAAGTTGCCGGCGCTGAGTGTAAGCCCATCGGCAACCGGTTGAATTGAAACAGGCCGTGCGGAGTACGGAAAGCAGTTTTAGGCTTTGAATCATCGTCCAGAGGAAGCTGCCAGAATCCCGAAAGTAAGTCCAATGTGGAGAAGAATCGCGCTCCCGCCAAGGTGTCAAGCGATTCGTCCATCCGTGGGAGCGGGTATGCGTCGGCAACCGTAATTTTATTAAGGCGCCGAAAGTCAACGCAAAACCGCAACGAACCGTCCTGCTTCTTAACCAGGACGATCGGCGCTCCCCAAGGGCTGTTGGAGGGAGAAATGAGGTCGTCGGCTAGCATGTCATCAACAGCCGATTTGACATGGTCCTTTTCGGCGGGACTCAACCGAAAAGGATTCTGGCGTATTGGCGCGCTGTCACCCGTATCAATATGGTGACGCAGCAGATGAGTGCAGCCCAAATCGTATTTATCCCGACTGAAAACGTCGGAAAATTCCCTCAGTAGTGTCTTAAGACGTTGGCGCTCTAAATTTGACAGGTCCGTCGATCCCGCGCAAAGCGCCTCGAGCCACCCTTCATCGCTGTCCGAATGTGGTCGCGGTGCAGGGACAGCGCCGACATGACTCGCGACGGGTTCCTCACAGGGCACCGGCGTTGCGTGAGCAAGCACGGTCCCCTGTGGGACCACCACCGTCTGCGAGCCCACATTGAGGACCGCGATGAAGGGTTCTCCTTCCCCTCTCACTATGGTCTGGGCCGGGAGTAAATTAGGTCCACTGACCCCGGCCCTAGACGGTCCCAGCAGAACCCCTTGAGCCCCAATGCCCTTAGCGAAGGGCCGCCGAAGTTTCAAAGGAATTAACATTTGCGCCCCCGGAGGAACGCGCACCGTTCTATCTACGAACGCCGGCACCGTCGCGAACGCCGTTCGGCTCGTAGCGGGGGATGGCAGAAACGCCATGCGTCGGCCCGATGGGAGCTCAATGCATCCCTGGTCGATTAATATCCTAATCGGCATTTTGGCCAGGAAATCCGTCCCCAGCAGGCACGGAACCGCCAGCGAGGAGGAAACAAAAATCGGCCCAGATAATTTAATATCCCCGACACAAATCTGGGCTCGAATTTGTCCGATGATGCCAAGTGAACCCCCGTTAGCAGCAAAGAATGGTACATTAACAGGCATCAAAGGACGGCTCTGGGCAGGGAGAATGTTATAAATCAACTCCGAAATAATGGTCGCCGATGCCCCTGTATCGACCAGGATGCGCACCTCGACCCCATCGATGTGACCCACAACGGCCGACGACCCCGATGACGCGGCTACAACCCGATGGGCCAACACGGACCACTGGCTGGGTTCAATGTGAGTACCCAGAGCGGTGCGTGTTGGTGCCATGGTACGCGATATTTGCCCCCCCTTCGCTGCGGTGTTCGAGTGTGTGACGGGCGTGTGCGTGGGCCAAACATGAGGGGTGCCGCGACTCGCCGGATTATGATGGTGGAGCTTGTGACGAGGGCCGGCGTCCCGTTGAGGTGTCGTCCCGCGCTGCCGAGGAGAGCGGCACCCCGAGGCGACGTGGCCCCGGATGCCGCAGTTATAACAGCGTGGAAGCGCTGGTGGCGACGATGGACGTTGTAGACGGCTTGAACCGGCCCGGTCCTCCCGCGCTCCCGCTCCGTGCTGCCGTCGATGGTTGATGGCGCAAACCTCTTCCGCCGGGAGGGTGGCCGCAGCGACGGCGCGCCCGCTCGCCGCCTTGCTGGCCTTCCGTCGTTGAGAGGACAGGTTTGCGTGGAGGAGACGGGCCGCTTGGAGGGAGCACATTTCTGCATCGTCCTGTGCGACAATGACGATGTCTAAGTCGTCCGCCAGCAAAAGTATCTTTTCTGTCACCATGGCGTCGATCCCCTCGTCGTCCATTCGTGGAAAGGCTTCCTTTGCCAGCGCCAGGAGGCTTGTACGGTACGCCAGGGGCGACTCCTTCGTCCCCCGCTGGCGATCGTAAAAGAGTTGACGACAGTCCGATGGTGGCCCATACACAGCGGACAGCACTTGCATCGCCTTCCGCAGCGTGGAACGCCTCTCCTTCGTTGCCGATGTTAGTGTGGCGAGGGCGTCGCTGTCGAGGAGTGCTGGCAGTGCTCGGAGAGCCTCGGCGTCTGTCAACTGTGCCATCTCCTGGTGAGCGAGGAAGCGCCGCTGGAAGCCGCCCCAGTCGCCCTCCTCGCCCACAAATTCTTTGAGCGGCGGCAGTCGCTGATGTAAGGCAGCGGCTGCAGAGGACGATCGCGCTCCCTCGTCTCCCTCACTCGACTCAGCGTCGGCCCGAAGCAGCGATGGCATCGCCGGTCGCACCCGTGGTGACGCGGCAGGCACTGTACTCCCGCCGTTGGACGCGATGCTTAGAGCGGCCACGCCCTCAACAGCAGCTGCGGCGATGGCGGGAGTTTCAAAATGTTGCTCCGTTGAAATGGCGGGAAGGCGCTGTGGTCGTTGGCTGCTGTCGCCTCGTGGCGGTCCCGCAGCCCCCAGCCGCGTGATGTTGTCGAGCATGGCGGCTGCGGCGTACAGCAGCTCGGCCAGCTTCGCGTGCGCCTGCCTCAGCCCCTCCGTCGACGGCTCCCCTTCCTCCAGCTGCTGTGGCGTGGATGCACCCAGCCCCGGCTGCTCGATGGCATCTTCAGCCATCTCGGGCCCTCCAACTGCAGCGGTGTCCTCCGCCCCTGGTACTCCGACTCGAGTCGTCCGGCGTGTATCCATGTTCGTACTTTGTTTCACTTCTGACGCCAGATGTAGTAACGCTTACGACTCGTTGACACCGGAGTTGGAGGCACACTTGTTTATTTGAATACCAACTTTGTGACATACACAATTGAGGGGGTATCGGCCCCCTCACCCGTCTATCTGAGGACACACCTCTAGGCTAACCTTAGCCTGCCTCTGAGTCCTCCACTAATGGGCTAGGGGAGGCTATCTTGGCCCGACACTGGTCAGTCGGGCCCGGTACCCAGAGCCCAGACCAGCACTGGCTCTGGCTCTGGTACCACGCCACTGGCTCGAGCCTGCGCGGTCCTGATAAGGACGGCGTACCAGGGGGAGTCCAGGGCTCTATCTCAGACGTCTTCCTCCTCCTCTTCTTTAGCTAAACATCACTCCCGAGCCTCCCGATACATTCCCCTTTTATACACCCCCCTCCCTGAGGGGTGGGGCCCCGGGGGATCGTAACATCCGAAGCGCGGACGTCGTAGAGGGCACCTGCCCGTGCACTGACGTAGCCCCGCCCACTGTGCTTGTTTACCATAGGCTGCCATGCATAACGGGCTCTCTGTAACAGCCCTACACAAACAAGACGACGGGGTCACTGCCGTTGGCATACCGTTCTCTACTTTGTGATGGGCAGCAGCAATGTGGTTCAGGAGCTCGGTGCCAATGTCGAGGTCTGCCTCTGGCCACGACCAGAAGGGGCTTCAGTAGAAAGAGGGAGAGTTCGTTTGTGTGGTGCTGCTGTTCCCCTTCCTCCGTGGAATGAGTGCAGACTACATTGGGTTTAATCTGTGGTCCATAGTGTTGGATTGCATAGCTACCATCACACTGTGGCTTCCATAATAGAGTTTTTGGGGTTAGATAGCGTAAATATATAAATGTGTTGTTTAAACCCACCACCACCCGACACAGCCAACTAGTAAGGGTTGTGGACCAGAGGAGGGAGGGGGATCAGAGGGAGGGGAATCAGAGGGGGAAGGGGGTATCAGAGGGGGGAGGGAGATCAGAGGGATCACGTGATGTTTGGGCGATGTGGCGCTTACTACAGAGGCCGTCGTCACAGTGGTCAGGGCAGGCTTCGCAGGGCGCCCCCTTGTCGTATGGCCTCGTCAGCCGGTACTTGAGGTTCCCCCTGCAAACAGCGGCAGGGCGTAGCGGGACGTTACTTACCCCTCCCCCCGAAGGGGGGGCGGGCTCACCGCGGTGGCACTGCTCGCCTCCCCCCCGCACGTCGTCCTCCGGCGCGAGGCCCGACGTTTCGGTGAGCCACTCCCTCTCCCCCTCCCCCACCTCTTCGAAAACACGTCAGCGAGCCGTGCAAAGGACGGTCGGGGTGAGAAGCACCCGCGTCTCTGCCCGTAGGCAGAGACGCCGGTTGGGCATGACCCAGCCGCGGCCGTGTGTGGCTATGAGCGTGCATGGCGAGCAGGCGTGTACCTTACCCTGGACAGTAGGTGCACTGGTAGAAGTATTTGTACGGTTCGCCGCTGGGGCAGTAGTTGACCGCGCACCCGACCTCGAATGATTGGTACCAAATGACCTGCGCGAAAGAGACAAAAAGTTTCGGGCTGAGCCTTTGTGTGTGTGTGCGACGAGGGGAGGAGCGGTAGTGGGGAGTGGTAGTGGGGAGCGGTAGTGTAGCGGTTCACGCACCGAGCTACGAGCCCAGTGACCCGAGTTCAATTCCCACCGACGGCCACCAACACCATATTTGAATCGGTCCTGGGCCTCTCCTAGGTCGACTATCAGAATAATAATAGTGTGGATGGATTGAACGAATGGGGGTGAATGAGTGATGGCCATGCAATGAGAATAATAATTAAAAATTATCATTCTAAATAATTATCATTCTCAATAATTATTGTTCTCATTGCATCGCCATCACTCATTCACTCATTCATCCCCATTCTTTCAATCCATTCATTCATTCATTTAATTAATTCGTTATCATAATTTGCTGTCATCAATTTCACCTCATCCACGAAAATCACCCCCCCCACCCCCCCCCCCCCCCCCCACATTGCTTCCTCTCATCTATTTCATTCGCATCACCTCCACCCATCACGGTCACACACACATGTGCGTCGTTGTTCTTGTACCCTTTCTAATTCTCCATGCAGCGCCTCGCTTAAGGCGCTATATAAATTGTGCTAAGGAAAGATGAAATCGCCGAGATGGCGGGGTGGGGGGGTGGTACAAATGCCTCGGCGGGAAGCTCGCCCGCCGTTACCTGCGTGTAATGTCCCACCATGCCCGGACCCAGCGGTCCAAACCCAAACTCAAATCCCGGGTTCTCGGATTCGAGCTCCCACGTACGCAGCGCATCTTCCCACGGCCTCGCCGTCGGGGACATGAAGATGTTCTCTCCGCACTGCCACCCTGGGGAGGTAAGCGAGAGAGCTTCTAACCACCGCCCCACACGTGTGCACACGGTCATCCGGTCGCTCTGTTGCTGGATGACGGTATGCCGTGTCAACCCACACGGTTTACCGCTTATTCTTGGACAGGGGAATTTCGTTTTCAGGTCCATACGGCGTACAGTCGTTTCAATACGGGCAACAACAAAAAATGTCCATTTGTTTGCGTTTCTTCCTTGTGATGGGACTTTGTGGGATAAACGTTGAGATTTATATGAATTGGTCTGTAATAAGGTAGGCACTGATAAGGGGTTGACAGGTATGCAATATACACACTACTATACATTCCTATACCCTAGTTTAACACGTAGGCTTTCGCGACCAATATTCAAATGATGACGTCGTCCTGTTCTATTTAAGACCGGAAGCAGGTGGATTGCTTCACTATTCAGGCAAATCGCCCAATGATGCTGGATGTAATTACCAGCGAAACGTCGTACTCAAATTGTAAATGTTGTGGATTTACTCTCCAACACACCGGTGGGCTGAAGTAGTAACTATTGGGCGTTTTGTTTACGTGAAACATCCCTTACTAATTGGCTGTGTCGGGTGGTGGAGGGTTACGACACATTTATACTTACGCGATCTAACCCAAAAACCTTTATTATGATTCCTATACCTTACTATACAGTACACTATACACTACTATGCACTATCCTACATTACACTACTCTATACACTACACTATCATACCTGTTAACCCGCATGGTTAACCTGTATTCTTGTACAGGGAAATTTAGTTTTTTTGTCTATACGGCGTACAGACGTTTCAATACGGGCAACAACAAAAATGTTTTTTGTCCATTTGTTTCTGTTTCTCTACTGGTGATGGGACCTTTGTCGGATGAACGTTGAGATTTATCAGGGGCACGGGGTGACCAATCAGATCTTAATTGGTCTGTAATAAGGTAGGGCGCTGATAAGGGGTTGACAGGTGTGTGACACCCTCCCCCCACCGCGTCGGGGAAGGGGGGTCCGGTTAATTGACCGTACTTCTCGAGTGTTAGTTGCGGGGTCGGTGACGGATGCGACAGCATACAAGTACGCTACGACAAATCATTTTGCCGCAACGCCTCCCACTTGCTGCTGCTGCCCGGCACCCATACACCACGGTTATATGGAAGGCTTTTTCGATTTAAAGCTTTCGTGACTGCAGGGATTCATCTTCTTGGTTCTTTCGGTAAAGTCACGTAGAAGGGAAGTGATAAAATAATAATAATAATAAAACATAATAAAATACAATTCTCACGACGTTTCGGCCACAACGCAAGCAGCCATCCTCAGGTGAAGAACAGGGCTGTCGGAAAGACAGCGTCCGAAATTTCCCTTCTACGTGACTTTACCGAAAGAACCAAGAAGATTTACCGAAATAACCAAAGAGTATGGATTCCTGCAGTCACGAAAGCTTCAAATCAAGATTACCTTTCCTGACAAAACGCCAGATGAGGCTTGTTGTTTTTGTTTTAATTACCAGCGATACGTCATGGTAATCGAATTGTAAATACTGAACTAAGTAACAAATTGGGCCCGTTTTCTTTACGTGACAAACCTTATTAATCGGACGTGTTGGGTGGTGGTGGTGGGTTTAACGACCACATTTACATGTTTACGCGATTTAACCAAACAAAAAAACTCTGTTATGAACAAATTAATATTGACGAGAACGAGCAACGCACTGAAAACAAAAACATAGGTTGCCCATTGAACCACGTGGACATCGTCATTTCGTGCGTTCCGAGCATCGTCGGGCCGTGACATCGCGACGACGGGGGAAGGCCCCCCACCCCGCCCCCCCCATCCCCGGTGTGGCCCCGGGGGGTGGAGGGTGGCGCGGGGAGGGGGCTCCACCTCGAGAGCATTTCAGGTCTGAAAACGGCCGGAGCGATCGTTTGGTCGGAACGGTACTCAGGAAGTGGCATCGAGAGCACGGTAAACGCGAGGTGTAATTGGAACCACGTGGTTGCACAACTCATTGCGCGAGGTGTAATGGGAACCACGTGGTTGCACAGCTCATGACGCGAGGGGTTATTGGAACCACGTGGTTGCACAACTCACGACGCAGGGTGTAATTGGAACCACGTGGTTGCACAACTCATGGCGCGATGTGTAATGGGAACTACGTGGTTGCACAACTCACGACGCAGGGTGTAATTGGAACCACGTGGTTGCACAACTCACGACCCGAGGTGTAATTGGGACCACGTGGTTGCACAACTCACGACTCGAGGTGTAATTGGAACCACGTAGTTGCACAACTCACGACTCGAGGTGTAATTGGAACCACGTGGTTGCACAACTCATGACCCGAGGTGTAATTGGAACCACGTGGTTGCACAACTCACGGCGCGAGGTGTAATTGGAACCACGTGGTTGCACAACTCACGACTCGAGGTGTAATTGGAACCACGTGGTTGCACAACTCACGGCGCGAGGTGTAATTGGAACCACGTGGTTGCACAACTCAGGAAGTGAGGTGTAATTGGAACCACGTGGTTGCACAACTCAGGAAGTGAGGTGTAATTGGAACCACGTGGTTGCACAACTCACGTTGCCAGGGGAGGAACAAATTATTATTCGTCACGTCGTGCAAGACTAATATCGCATCGTATTCTTACAAGATTGTGTCTTTGCAACGACCCCCCTAGAAATTGATTGTTACCTTGATGTTTGAGCTCTTTCTCGGTCCGGTGGGTAAAAGAGCAATCGTTGACCCACTTCCGACTGCTCTCCTCCCAGTCGCTGTTCCATACCTGCAATGCATCGGAAAGGGAGAGGGGAGGGGGGGGAAGTGGGGGCCTGTCACGTTCGAGTCCGCTCGGGGCGACGCGCTCAGCCTCCCATTGCGCGGTGTGAATCCGGCACACTGCCCCGTTCAATACCGCCGTGTGTGCATTCACCACAAGTGTATAGCTTTAACCGACTGTTGGGACAAGTGATGTTAACGAGTCAGAATGGCAAACGAGGGTGTGGGTGGCAAGCACCAGGCTCAGCCGCTTTTGTCTCCCCAGTGGCGCAGTTTACACACCGCACCAGGTACTCATTTTAGGCTGAGTCGACCTAGGTGAGGCCCACGACCGTTTTTTTGGCCATGAGCGGGACTCGAACTTGGGTCGCCTGTTTCGTAGCGCAGCACGCTAACGCTACACCACCGCTCCCCACCACGCATGCGCAACATGTTGTTACAACAATAAAAGTCATGATAACAAAAAAGACCCCCGTGATGTCAACCGAGGAACGTAACAAATAATTACACCGCAAATTTATGTCATTCGATAAAAGCACGGCCAAAAGTTCGCTTCCTCCACCCCCCACACCGCGAAAAAAATCTTAGCAGAACCCCCCGTCAGAAATAGCCTTGTTTAGCCGCGAAAGACCGGGATCAGAGTCCCCCCCCACCCCCACCTTGCACGAGGGACCTGAAAGAGAGGGGGACCGAGTGAGGTCATAGTGGGCACGTGACCTCATCCACGGGGCTCAGAGGAGGCCCGCACCGATCGACGGTGTCGTGGCACCCCCCCCTGTTGTGTACTAGCCTTCTTCCAAAATTGATATTTTTTATATATTATCTTTTTACTTGTTATATAATGAATGAAAACACACCAAAGCGCAGCAAACTGCAAAACACCAGGGGTTGTTAAGTAATGAACTGGAGGGAGCAAAGATACCCAAAAAGGCCAAGGAATTAAATTATTAAATAAGTGGGTCAGCTCAAGGCTGTGTGCACAGGGGAGGGAGCTGATTTAAACAACCCTGCACGTCTGAACGTGAGGGGGCCTTTGACCTGAAATTAAGAATAACACTCCCAGAGCAGAAGGTTGGGTGGCCACAGTGAGACGAATAAGAGGGTTGTATATCTCTCAAGGATGCAAACTCAGCAACAACAAGGCTGCGGGGGTCACCAGAAGTTCGCGTTCGCCTAGTTAAGACAAAAAGCTCAATTATTCTGTATTGCTATTAAAGTAACGTTAAAGTCGGAATTTAACAACAGGGTAGGCTAAAGTTATTGATATTCACACCCACTCCAATTAAACCAGGCCACAAGTTACGCCTACTGAACCATCACCATCATTAAGTCAATATGAAATGTTATTTCCATACTTTAATACTTTTTATACAACTCGACCCGAAGCATATGACAATCAGAACCTTCCTAAGTCAAAATTGAATCGCACCCAGACAGGAGCGAATAGTCGATATAAGGTTGAAGAGGGAAGGAAATTAAGAGCACGGCGAACTGCAAACGTAAGCAAAAAGCCGGGAACGACACCAACCCAGCGACCCACCAGCCCAGCAACAGCGAGTCGGGCTTCGACAGGCCATAAAAGTAGAAATAATAACTCCCGGGGTCAGGGGACATCAGAAGAAGCAGGCAGACAAAAACCAGAACTGACTCCAAGGTTCAACCGCCCTCACCTACAAGGAGTGACGGAAATTAATGAGGCCTTGAGTTAACGGCGTCAGCTGGACAGCAACAACAACGGCGAGCAGAGACAGAGTGGGGCAAAGACTGCGGGGCTATGAAATGCAACTTTATGTCAGTAAAGCCCTGACCAACAAGTTAAGTTAAAGACATCACAATACATAATATCGTACATAACATCAATGTTAACGCTATTCACCGTAAACTATATTCCGCTTATATAACCATGCAGACACCAAGGAATACGAATTCCTAGGATCAAGAAACTTACCCCTTAACCTAAGATATCGGAAATAAATTAATAATAATAAGCCTATGCATGAAAAGACAAAAGTAAAACTTATGAAAAGCCAGGATAACGGGATGAATCACCACCAGGTCGAATATAAAATACATAATAAAAGAGCGATGTTAAACCCAGGGTCGGAGAGAAAGGGAGATCCCGGCCGTCTTTGTATCCCCGCAGCGCGGGATAAGAGTGTGTATACGCTCGGGGAGGCACCTCCACTTGGGTCAAGCACCACGATGGGAAACGGCAGACCTTAGGTTACATACAGAATCATAACTGTGAAATGGTAAGGGACAAATGTTAACTTAAAACTTTTTAACCATTTCTTTGTGCATCGGTGAGGGTCGGAGGGAGTGTTGCCCTCCCTCCAGGTCGTGCAACACGGACAGAGACGCCTGTGAGACGATTTGTAACGTCTGTGTTTTGGTTCATGAAGAAGGCCAGACAAGAGATAATATCGCACCCAGACAGAGAGACGACTGTGAGGCAATTTGTAACATCTGATTGTTTGCTCGTGGATTTTATGGAGGGAGTATGACAACGGAATATACCGTGGGTGATGCACACAAGGACATACGGACGTACGGACACACACATGGACACACCTACCTACGGACAGATCCTGACACAGCAAAAATCGAAAGAAACCCCGCCTTGTGGGCAGGACCCAAAGGGATTTTTCGGCATAAAAGAAAGGACCCTGAGCATTGGAAACCAGCTCGACCGAGAGGGTCGACTCAGGAGCGAGCTGCGACCAGCGGGTCGGCTCGACTCTTCAGCTCGTCTGGGACTCAGCCGAGTTCGATCGGCTCACCGGAGCCGGTTCTCGGGGCTCGACTCAAGCGGCTCCCCATCTCCTCTGCAGGCGGGCAAGACCCGCTTGACAGCTCAACTCGGCCTGCGTGGGTCAACCTCTGCCGAGTCGGAGGTCTCTGCTGCCGCCGGAGGTCGCGGTTTGGCGACGAGGCTCTGTGCTTCCCCTGGTTGACGACCCAACACTGCACGCTGCGAGCGAGCTGTGGGCGCCACCTACCGACCGGGCATCCAAACCAATTCACCACGGTGACAGGGGAGCGACTGATACGTATGACGCGCACCGCCCCCTCACCACACGACCACCAGGCGTCTGTTTGACATAAAGAACCGACTCCGAACACTGACTATTCAAGACAACTCTTACCACTCAAAAACACTCGAGACCGAGTGATGGCCATCCGTCGTTTATAAGAGTATTCGTAATTTTTATCTTTAATATTTAGTGGGCTGTACTCTTAATCGCATAAATTCCCAACAGATCCATCAATACGAATTGATTCTTGGCACCTCCTTCCGCCAAGCCACGCTCACGTGGGGAGTGGTGGCCCACCAGATCCTTATCAGGTGATCTGGTCCCCAATTAGTAAACTTGGTACAAGATAACGATCTTCGGGAAAGGAGCACCGTCGCAGGCCCTTACTCCGAGCCATTCTGTTGTCAGATAACCTGCCGATGTATCTGTTGAGATTGGTGCCTTTAAGAATAATAACTGTTTTTGATTGTGTTTTTTTATCGCCGTATAATCTTTCAAGTATCTTTCAGTCATAATCGCCGCACGTACTCGCATCCTCTACAGAATATTCAACTGTCCCGTGACCCAAGGTGCTAACAACGTGATAAGGGTTGCGTATGATCAATAAGGAGTACGGTACTGCGTGAACAATATTGAGTAATCATTCATTAACGTTAAGGTTTTTCTTAGCATAGTATTTGCATGTTTTAACGACTCTCTCTCACTAACAACCATCGCGTTATGCGGGATCCATGTGCCGTTGTCAAAGTGAAATCAGACAATCGTTGATGATACTGTATTGATGCCGTGTTGACGTTCCGGGAATGAGAGTTCGCATACTATATCATAGTTGAGGTTGAATTAGTAATAAATTGATTAATACAGAAGTGGTTGTGTGATTCTTTCCTGAAATCTATGCATAAGATCTGCTTCTGCGTTGAGATCTGAACTTGGTGACCTTAATAAACACACTAATACATACTCAGTAAATGTTAAAGCGATAACGGGGTGAACCGGGGACCTAAAATAAGCGAGAATGAGACGAACCTAGACAACGATGCCGAGTTAATCTAAGTTAATCTTGCATACTTACACCACACCTGCATAACTGCATACGATTAATTGCCTTATTCCGATCGATAACCCACCCTCGTCACCGAGGCGGGGTCTGGTTATCATAACGACTTGCATTATCATAATTACACCCACTCGCATAATTACTACGATTACCTCTCGAATTGGCATAATTAAATGTGCATAATTACATAAATTAACATATTTCCGGATAATTACACATTTGGCCAAATTTCATTTGATTATTATTATTTTCACTGAATATTCATAACCCACATATACAACATAATAATTTCACCCACGCACGCATACAACAGGGATTGTACAGGGTGCTTAAAAAAATGTGAACACTTCTGAGAAACTTCAACAACACCGTGTAAGAAATGTGCCTCCTCCGGGCTCTGGAGACCACCTGGAGAAGATTCCAGGCACGCGTTGACAATGATGGCGAACAAGTGGAGACTCTTGGACTTTTTGAAGCAGTTAAGACACATTTGTTATCATGTCACAGTGTATTATCCGTTATTTTTCCCTTAAAAACCAGAGTCCCCATATAAGTGATAAAAACAATTTGAAGCATCCTGTAATTATCAACAACCATCTGTCATGGCGGGCCCCACACACTGGTTGACGGCGGGCCCCCAACCATCGCATCCAGCCTCCCGAGCGCATGTCGTGTAAGGTGCTCACCATCTTGAGCATGTTTCTGGCCGGAGGCGTGACGTTGCAGCGGATGGCGTTGTGCTGGTCTACAATGCCCTGCTGGACAGACTCTTGGCTGGTGTCCATCTCGGGATGTTCGGACATCCAGTCAGCATCATCCCCTCTGACCGGCACGATCATCAGCGTCATCGTCAGCAGCAGCATCGCATGCGCAGCCACCACCACCAGCGGCATCGAGCTCCTGCAGCCCGGGGGCGGACGGAGATGTACAACTAGAGTGGAGCCTGCTAGTCAGCGCTTGGATGCACACGCCCAGGTACTCACGCCGTCGATTAATTACTTGAGCGATGATCGGTTCGATTGCTCCCCTGATTACCGGTTCAATTGCCCTACGTGCTTTATCGCGCTTGTTCACTGTGCCGAGCTCGCGCCCATCCAGCACAGTCCAGGATCAAAAATCCTGCTTAGCTTCTGAGATGTTTTGATAAGATCGCGCGCCTTGTGGACACGGAGGCGTGCAATCGTAAGAGTTTGACAAATTGCGATGGGAGCTACGATGATCAAATTACTCACAAATCACGCTTCGTTTTCTTCCGGGTCTGGCTGGGCTAAAATCCAGTGGCTACCACCCCCATAGGACTAGCGCCATGCCACCCTATAATGCACAACCCCTGCCAGGCCGCGCACTTTCCCCCCTCAGCTACCAAAATATTGCTCCCTGGGACAGAACCTCCCTTCTCCACTCTGCTGTCCAGACATGGAACTGTCTCCCTTATGAACACATTGTCGGCGATATCACCGATTCTGGTCTTCAGGCCTTCAAATGCCGAGCTCAACACGGAGCATTTCCAAACTTCACCACACGCCTTGTCGGGACCGAGTCTTTGAGCCGCAGTAAACCAATGATTATGCCGATTAGATGCACTCATGTCTGACATGGCTGTTGTTCACGATCGCACACAATATAAAGCAAGTCTCTCGTATGATCTTTCTGTCCAGGGCCACGTGCTGGCGAGTGTACGGAGTCGCGTAGCGTACAGCCGGTCTGTGGTGGGGAGGGCGGTGGCGCGCAATCGTTACCTTGACGCTCTACGAACCCGGCGAACTGAGCATCTTAACACCTAGATTTGAAGTTTTCGTGACTGCAGGGATCCATACTCTTTGGTTATTTTGGTAAAGTCACGTATGTATAAAGTAAAATAAAAGAAATCATAAAATGAATATATATATATTTTTATAATAAAAAATTGAAAATTATAAAAGAAAAAAAACCACGACGTTTCGACCCCCCCTCTCTCTACCCTCTTCCTCCCCCCATTGTCTAACGTACTATTTGTACCCCCTCTCATCCCCTATGTCTACCCCCCCTCTCTCCCCTATCTCTACCCTCTTCCTCCTCCCATTGTCTAACACACTTGGACTGCGCCCTCGCTTTCAGCTCCCCCCCTTTCTCTCTCTCCCCCTGTCTCTCCCCCTGTCTCTGCTACCTCCCTCCCCCCATTGTCTCCTAAATTTGCGTTGGCTGCCCCGCCCATGCACTTTGAAAGCCCTTTTAAGCATCTTCTTGGTTCTTTCGGTAAAGTCACGTAGAAGGGAAGTAATAAAATAATAAAAATAAAACATAATAAAACAATTCTCACGACGTTTCGGCCACAACGCAAGCAGCCGTCCTCAGGCGAAGAATGAGACATTATCAAGCTAGGAGCTTATATAGGTGTAGCGAGGAGGAGCGCCTTAACAAAAGAATGTGCATATGAAGAGGAATTTAGCATACCAATGGGCAATGCGTAGGAGGTGGGCGGAGGGGTTTCAAAGTCCCATTATGCCCATGCATTATGCAGGATCAACAGCACCACGGGGGGGCGCAAGGAACAGCGTTAATAAAGGAAAGGAATGTTAATGATATGTAGCTGCATTTACCAAACAACCATGTAGAAAACCAAAGTAAAAAACTACATAAAAAACTAAAATATAAACTGATACTTACTATACTCTACAATAAGCTGAGTTACTAACAACAAATAATAAATTACAATTCTACGTCGTAAGAAGTATATAATATACTTCCATCTAAACTTTATTCTCTTAGCATATACAGTACTATATACTGCCATAGATAAACCCAACATTAAATTATATACTGTATTGCTGTAAACCACCCTATACTTTATACATTTTAATATAACACTATGTATTATTCAACTCACCCTAATGTGTATCGAAATGGTTTATTACGTCCTTCCAATGATTGCTAAGCCTGAATCCATCTTCTCGGTTAAAATTGTCTCTGTGTTTGTATATGTGGATCGCCTCATGAACGAATCTCTCATGATAGCCAGATGGCTTGCAGAGAACCTCCGTCTTGGAGAAGTCAATGTCATGTGAGCCCACTGAGTTGTAACAGTGGTCTGCCACGGCTGAGGTGTTTGTCCTACCGTGTTTTAGATCAGCTTTATGTTCACGAATGCGGTCTGAGACGTGTCGTTTGGTTTCCCCAATGTAACTGCTACCACAGAGGCAACTTAGTTTGTAGACGCCAGGGTACTGTATGTCTGGAATCACATCTTTTACAGACGGTACCAGATCACGGATTTTATGTACTGTGTTGAATCGGACCTGGATCTTGTGTTTAATCAGGATTTTGGAGATCTTTTTTGTGACCCCAGCAATGTAGGGTAAGGTGATGGTCTTGAAAGGCTCCTCAACAGGATCCTTCTTGATGGTTGGAGTGATGGCTTTGCGGATTGTGTAGTCGGAGTAACCATTAGCCTTAGGAGCTTGGCGTACGTGTTTGAGTTCACTGGAAATGTGTTCATGGTCGGAGATGCATTGGGCTCTATGATATAGAGTCTTGATGAGGGAATTCTTCTGGGATGGATGGTGGTGGGAATCCGGTTTTAGATAAGCATCCGTGTGGGTGGCTTTCCTGTAGACAGAGTGGCTCATTGAACCATCAGGTCTCCTTTTGATTAGGACATCCAAAAAGGGTAGCTTGCCATCATTTTCGACTTCCATGGTGAATCTGATGGCTGGGTGTATGGAATTGATGTGGTCGAGAAATTGGTCTAGAGCAGGCCGGCCATGTGGCCAGATGACAAAAGTGTCGTCTACGTACCTCTTCCATAAGGTCGGGCGTAGAGTGGCAGTCTGGATGGCGTCCGTCTCAAATTTCTCCATGAAGATGTTGGCTACAACCGGAGATAGGGGGGAGCCCATTGGGGTGCCCTCAATTTGCTTGTAGAAGGTTCCATTCCAGGTGAAGTATGTATTGGTTAAGCAGTGTCTCACCAGGGGGGTACCCCAGCATTTAGTCCTTGATGAACCAAGTCTTCAATGATTGCGATGGTGTCAGGCACAGGCACCTTGGTGAACAAGGAAACCACATCAAAACTGACAAGCAGGTCGTCTGGGGACAGGGCAATCCCCTTGATTGTCGATACCAGGTCAGTAGAGTTTAGTACTGCAGAGGTGGTTTTTCCAGTGAAAGGCCGTAGGATTTCGGACAAAAAACGAGCCAGTTTGTAAGTGGGGGAGTTGATAGTAGAGACAATGGGACGAAGAGGTGTATCTTCTTTATGTATCTTTGGCAAGCCGTACAATCTTGGTGGCCTGGCTGCAGAAGGTTTCAACGAGAACTGTTTGGTCTGATCAATTAATGCGGTTGAAGCAGAAATGATGTTGTTGGTTTTGGAGACGAGGCTGTTGGTGGGGTCTCTTTTTATTTTTGTATAGCTGCCATCGTTGAGTAGTTCTTGAATTTTGTTGTTGTATTCTATTTTGTCCATAATGACAGTGGCATTGCCTTTGTCGGCTGAGAGGATGACAATGTCATCCCTCTTTTTTAATTGAGCTAATTCAAAACGCTCATCTTTGCTGATGTTGCTAGCTGGCATCTTAGCGTTTTTGAGGGTTACAGAGATTTCAGATCTTGCTACGTCTGCAGCGATGTGACTCAAGCCCTTGAGAGCTACATCTACTCGAGCAATTATATCATTAACTGGTATGTGTCTAGGTGTGACTGCAAAGTTTAGTCCTTTAGCTAAAACGGATTTCAAACCTTCAGAAATAGGACTGTTACTGCGATTAATTACGACTTTGTTAACATCTAGCTTTTCAATGTGTGGGTCCGGTTTCTTGTTTGAGAGGCGGTTGAATTTGGAAATCAAGTTGTCCTTACATTTAGTCGACATAGCGGCAGCTGAAGAGGCAGTCATTTTTTCCACGTGTTCCCAATCCGATGTGGACATTGTTGCACTCAAAGATAAGTGTGATTTGTAGAGTGTCTTGTCTAACTGATCTAGTTCGGTGCGCGTAAGTCTGATTTTTTCCGAGATAAGAGCTAAGCTAGTTCTAGACAGAATTCGTTTCGCATTAGAAGAAGTTACAGCAGCAGATGTTAGTGTAAATGCGTTTGGTATTACCTTAGAGTCGCGGCATCTCTTCAGAAAGGTGAGAGACTCGATTAGCTGAGCTTTCTTATCCCGGAGCTTGTTGAAGCAGTTGCATTTGGAGGCTTGCCCCCTCTTTTCTCTCTCCGCCTAATGAAGACCGCTTGTGTTGCCATCAAAACGTCGTGGTTTTTTGCTTTTATTATTTTTAATGTATTATTTAAATTTTACATTTTTATTTTATTTAATCTCATTATCTTTGATTTTTATTTGATTTTCTATCTACATGACTTTACCCAAAGAAACAAGAATATAGATACCTTCTTATTTCTCATACTTTGATACTGGCAAAAAAGGTATCCCATGATATACCTGCTCCACCCCGAGCTATAAATGCCCTGATAGTGCATTGCCTTTGCACTGTTCGCCTATTGGCGTTCTCTGGTCAGACACTGGTGAGACAAGTCCATGAAGAAGGCTGTCTCTGGTGTAGGCCAATCAGTTTAAAAAACAATACAAAACATTATCATCAGACCATGTTAATTTGCGTGTTCACAATTTCGTGTGGTTAATGCAGACTTTATTCCTGGCAAAATATTAATTATTTGGCGTTTTAACATCTGAACACAATACTCGTTGGTTCTTTCGGTAAAGTCACGTAGGAAGAAATAAAATAAAACAAATCACGACGTTTTGATCGCAACACAAGCGATCCTACCCCCCCCCTCTCTCTTTCCCCACTTGCTCCTCCCCCCTTTTATTACCTATACTAGCGGTAAGTACCCGGCGTTGTCCGGGCTAAAAATGCAGACACACAGATGGACACACAGACATCGACCCACACACATAGAAACACATCGACTTACACGCACACACACACATATGGACTCACACATACACAGACATCGACTTTACACACACACATGCAGTTACACACACAAATGGACTCACACACACATAGACTTACACACACATATCGACTCACACATACATACATAGACTCAACAACAACAACCGCCATTCGCCACTAAGTGGCGGTGACGTCATCGCAACGCTTGAGGCCACGTGAAGTGTCGAACGCCCGCTGGCAGGAGGTCACAGGGCAGAGCCAGATGCCACAGGTCGACTGACTGAGACGACTGGCTGATGTAGCACCTGTGCCCCCTACTGTGCCAACTTGCTGTGTTTTAGCCACCCGGCGCTCTGCTCGTTGTTGTGAGCGTCGCGTGGAGTGTCCGATGGTAGTAGACTGACACACACATTGACCTACAGAAACACACATATGGACTTACGCACACACACACACATGTACGTACAGACACACACACATGGACTCACACGCACACGTGGACCAAAACACACACACAGAGAGAAATGGACTTACACTGACTCACATGGAGCGACGCACACACAGCGACTAACACATACGCACATAGACTGACACAAACACACACGCACACACACATATCGACTCACACATACATACATAGACTCAACAACAACAACCGCCATTCGCCACTAAGTAGCGGTGACGTCACCACAACGCTTGAGGCCAAGTGAAGTGTCGAACGCCCGCTGGCAGGAGGTCACAGGGCAGAGCCAGATGCCACAGGTCAACTGACTGAGACGACTGGCTGATGCAGCACCTGTGCCCCCTACTGTGCCAACTTGCTGTGCTTTAGCCACCCGGCGCTCCGCTCGTTGTTGTGAGCGTCGCGTGGAGTGTCCGATTGTAATAGAATGACACACACACATTGACCTACACAAACACATATGGACTTACGCACACACACACATGTACGTACTCGGGGCAAGCATCTACACTATGGGAACCTCATTTGCCAGTAAAAATATGATAATTGGTTTTTTACCCTTCTATCTGGCAACAAAACTGACACCTTTTTACAAAAAAAAAACAATTATATTTTTACTGGCAAATGAGGTTCCCATAGTGTAGATGCTTGCCCTGAGCTCTCATACTCTGATGGTGCATTGTCTTTGAGTTGTGCGCCTTTTGGCGTCATCTGGTCCAACCCATGTGAGACTAGGCTCTAAGGAAAGCTGTCTCGTGTGTGGACCAATCAACTTCAAGGACAGTGCACATTATCAGAGTTATGTCTTTTGTTTGTATTATGACTGCAGGTATTGCGGTCTATGCAAACATGACTCCTTGTAAAAAAGGTGTCAGTTTTGTTGCCAGATAGAAGGGTAAAAAAACAATTATCATATTTTTACTGGCAAATGAGGTTCCCATAGTGAGATAAATGCTTATAAGACAAATTAGTGGGACTTACGTCTTATCTAAAAGCATATAACACAAAAGTGTGCGACTTACCTTGGGCGATGGCGCGTGTGGATTGCTGGAGGTAACCTCGTGGGCGAAGGGGAGTAAATAAATAATAGGCAAACTAACTTAAAAGTTTAATAAATATCTCCAACAAAACGCTAAATAAACGAATTTAAAAGTGACGGACGTGAAAAGAGAATAGCCTCTTCCCATCGCGGGGCAAATCCCTCGCAATAGCACGCACGGAGACTTTTATAGGTTAGGAAGAGAAGAAACTGTAGGGGGCAGCACCAAGCCCGGCCGCCTTTGTCTCCCCAGTGGCGATGTTCACACCACAGCAGTTACTCGTTTGAGGCTGAGTCTACCTAGGGGAGGCCCAGGACCGGTTAAAATAATCGTCACCGGTGGTGGCCGTGAGCGGGAATCGAACTCGGGTCGCCGGGTTCGTAGCGCAGCGCGCTAACCACTACACCCACCGCTCTCCCCCCACACACACACAGACAGCGCGCTAACCACTGCACCACCGCTCCCCTCACACACAAACACACAGACACACAGACAGCGCGCTAACCACTACACCACCGCTCCCCCCCCACACACACACAGCGCGCTAACCACTACACCACAATGCGTGACGCTTCCACATGCGCGGGTCACATGACAGATTTGACGTCACAGCTCACTTGCCGTGCAAACAATCTCTGCATTATTGAGCACCCCCCCCCCCCCCCCACAAAAATAATAATAAAAGTGTATTTTTATAATGTTTGCATGGTGTACAGTCTGGAAAGTACCCACATGGCAAATTTCAAGTTTGTTGCATGTCGGGAAGTACGCTAAACATTTTCAACAGACACATAATCACAACTTTTCCTTTTATTTTCAGTATATGGAGATAACCTCTTGCCACGGCAGCACTCCCGCCTACCTCAGAATTTTCTTGGTGTGGGTGTTCCACCTGATGAGGATCGCTTGCGTTGCGATCGAAACGTCGTGATTTGTTTAATTTTATTTTATTTCTACCTATGCGACTTTACCGAAAGAACCAAAGAGTATGGATTCCTGCAGTCACAAAAGCTTAAATCAAGATCTGAACACAACTCCTGTTTTATTGCCAGAAAGGTTAAAACATTTGATTATTTTTGAGACCTGAGCGAGATTCCCAGGAACGGCTAACAAAGAAAAGCGCGGTTGGATACGTACGGTGCAAGAGAAGTTTAACATAAACATATAGACTCACATAATCACTCACCGACCCACATAGTCACTCACGCACAGACTCACCTATCCTCGCGTATGTATAAATGTGTCTTCAAACCCGCCACCAGCCGACACAGCCAGTTAGAAGGGGTTGTCACGTAAACAAAGAACGTGTACAATTAGTTTACTAGTTCAGCACTAACCGGTGGTGTCTTGGCGAGTCAACCCACTACAACATTAACAAGCATAGTGTAGTGTATAGTGTAGTGTAAAGTGTAGTGTATCGTGTAGTATACTAGTTCAGCACTAATCGGTTGTGTAGGAGAGTAAACCCACTACAACATTTACAACTCGAATACCGTAAGGTTTCACTGTTTAATAACAACAGCCAGCATCATCAGGCGACAGCCAAACACAAACAGCCTGACGAGGCTGCTTATAATTATCGGCGAAACGTCGTACTCGAATTGTAAATGTCGTGGGTTTACTCTCCAACACACAACCGGTGAATGCTGATACATTAACGAGTTGGCGACATTTTGTTTACGTGGTGGCGAGTTTAACGACCAAATTCATACTCACGCGATCTAACCCCCAAAATAACCCTTATCATGGATACTATTGGTCACGAAAGCCTTACTACTACTAATTGCGCGTGAAAGCAAAGTAAAGGTACGTCGCATCCAGCGAGCGATTTTGTTGTAATCTGGTGGCCCCTTTAACGAATCCGCGTGTGAACGCGCCTCCCTAGGGCTGCACCAAACAGTCCCTGGGCACGGTAAACTCACATCGTGGCCATCGCTGTCCGCGTTGATGCGTTTTGTTCGCGCCGTTCGCCCGACGCTTTGCAGAAAGGAGGAGAGAGCGAAGGAATCCGCCCCGAGGGAGCGGCAAAAGCGTTGAGTGATACAAGACGGCTGACCGCTGTCTCGTTCTCTCTCTGCAGAGATGGAACCCTTTAAATACACCACACGCTACGCACACGACCCAGGTACAATGCCGGGGGCGGGGGGGTGGCCCGATTGATATTCGAATGCAGCTTCAAGTTTTGACGACAAGTAATGAAAGTGCTTTGGCAACCGTGGCCATTATTCGACCCCCGGGGCAGGAGGAGGGTGGGGTGATTTTAGATTTCGGATGCGAAACGCCTCACGAAATAATGAACCCGTGGACATCTTTACGAGCTCCGGGGGTCTTCGGGCGCTTTAGCACGAATCGTGGCTACCGTGGGCGCAGCCCCTGCAACGACTGGATTGCTGCCACTGACGGTGGGCAAAGAGGCCTTCCTGAAGGTTACTTTGGCCTACTCTTCCACAGCTGGCCGAGGACGTCATAGAAGAGATGGGTAGTCCCCAGGGCTATATTATCTAATAGGCCACAGTGGGCACTGTGCCTCGGGCCTCCAAAACAAACAAAAAATTACCCAATGTTTTTGTTGTTTTGTATGAATACAAAATATAACCAACATAATCTTCTTGAATACATATATTTACGTATAAAGGCTATAGCCCGGTGTATATGTGGCACATTAGAAATGGATCACTCTTTGAATTATGTCCTTGTGCAGCAAGGGAGTAAAGTGTGGTTCTGTGAAAGTCCTGATGTGCTGTGCAGTGCATCAAGGCATGTGTGTACAGCAGCATGTGATGACTGAGTTGAGCCTGTAGGTGGCTGGCAGGGTTAATGATTAACCGGACTTGGACACCAGCCACATGATTAATGGCGGCTCGGAAGAATTACTGTGTGTGACACGTGCTGGTGCATTTTACAGGTAAAGGACCCAAAGGTTGTTTTTTATCGTTATATAAATGTTCTAGACTTGTTCTAGACTTGTTCTCGACGTTAAGCTTGGCTTTGAATTGTTCGTTTATGATATATGTGTAACGGGTTCCGGAGACACTTGTAGATGTAACTTCTTTATTACAATACAACACTCCAACAGTACTCCAACTCTCCAACAGTCCTGATACTCTGTTACAGCCTAGGTACACAGCCTAGCTACACAGCCTAGATACTCTACTCTGGCTACGCTCCGGAACTCGCCCTCACAAGGTCGTAGAGTCGGGAGTTCCAGAGTCCCAGCGCTGGCTCTCACAGCATCCCAGGGTCTTCAGATGGCTGGTCGTGGGTCTTGGGTCTTGAGTTACAACTGGGCCCTGATCGTCCAGGGAGCTCTCCTTTTATGCCTGGTCTAACGAGGGGTGGGGCCGTGTGTGCCACCAGACATCCCACAGAGCACACACAGCCCCCCCCCCGTTGGCGGCGCCAAAAAGGCTTAAACGCCTGGGAACCCAACGCCTGGCGCCCAGAGGCTTAAGCGTCTGGACCCCCTGGGAACCCAGCGCCTGGCGCCCAGAGGCTTAAGCGTCTGGACCCACTTGGGAACCCAGAGCCCCCAGCAGCCCCTCCCTTCTTATGTCACTACATTACCCCCCTCTACGTAGCCTCCAGCCGACCCGGCTGTCAAAAAAAGAATACAATTGTACAATAAATTATTTGTTAACCATCAGAATGAGTGTGTGACAAATCAAGAAAAAAAATGAGAAGAAAGCACCTCTCCCCCTCCTGTGGTCACCGATGCAGAACAACACTGTATAAACACATATATGCAGGATGAACGCACGCCCCAATCGCCCACTATACATGATGGCAAGGTGAGTGGCGTCGCGTTGGGACGAGAGTTCGTGGGCGGGGGTCATGAAAATCGCTTGAGTTTTGAGCGAGTCCGAGTGGCAGGTCCATCGGTCGCGACGGAGGCGGGAGGGGACCGACGACCCGCTGTTGTGCTTGTGTCCTGGGTCGCTGATCCCGCAGGCAAGCTTGTTCCCGCTGGGTCGGCCGTGGCGGATTTCATTCCCAAGGCACCTGAGGGCGGGACAGCGGGACATGCCCGAGAGTTAGAAGCAGCATCATCATGGCGCGGCTCGTCAGACATGTCGCGCTCTCGGCCCCGGAGAAGTGAAGGAGGTGTGTAGGGTTGAATGTAAGGTTTTAGACATGACGGGTGCACGAACCAACGTCGCTTGCCATGCTGGATCCTGACACACTGCGGGCGGAGAACGCGAATAATAACAACCGGGCCTCTCCAAGGCTTAAGCAGTTTTGAGGAAGTAGCCAATGGTACCTGCGGGCAGTGGAGCCAGGCGCGGTCCCCTTCTACCCAAACGTGGCGGGATGTGCGGAGATTCCACAACCGCTCGTTGGCAAGCTGACGGGCTTCTGAGTTATTTTGAGCAGCCTCCCGGGCATCCACGAGACGACGCACATTAGCACGGATGTGGTCGGCAATCTTAGCCTTAGGTGCGGGCTGTTTAATGTGCAATTGTACGTCGATTGGGGGGCAAACCTCCCTACCATACATAAGATAGAATGGCGAGTACCCTGTGGCAGCATGGGGCGCCATTCTATAGGCGGCCAAGACACCAGGTATGTGGAGATCCCAATCAGTCTGTGACTCAGACACCTGGTGGCTTTACATGGAGGTAAGTGTCCTATGTAATCGCTCGACCATACCGTCAGTCTGGGGGTGATATGGCGAGGTGCGAATTTTGTGTGTCCCTAGCAGGTTGCACACATCCCGCAACAGGGTGGAAGAGAAATTTTTCCCTTGGTCGGTCAGCAGGCGTTCGGGAGCACCCTTGTCCAGGACGTAGCCCTGGAAAAAGGCCTCCCGTAATGGCTGCTGCAGACTGGTTGGGGAGTGGCCAGGCCATGGCCCATCGGGTAAAATATTCGACCCCAACCAAAAGGTACTTACTACCCCGAGGAGTAGCAGAAAACGGACCCAAAATATCCAATGCGACGATCTCATTGACCCGGGAAACTTTAATGGATTGGAGCGGCGGGCAGGACGGCCTAGCAGGTGGTTTCCGCCGTGCACATTCCGTGCAACCTTGCACAAGGTCAGCCACATCGTTTGCCATGCCCGGCCAGAAAAATTCTAATTGGATTTTAGCTAGTGTTTTCTGAACACCCAAGTGCAAAAGGCGACTGTGGGTTTCCCACACAAGTCGCCCCCGCAGGGAGGTGGGCACCACCAATGTGTGGGATTGGGACCCCCCATCCCAATGCATGAGGACGCCTTCCCGGATGACATATGATACGGGGCCCCCCTGCCCCCTGTGACCCTCGGCATCCCTAGCGCGGCGTCTCAATTTGAGGAGGGAGACGTCTTCTATCTGAAGACGTCCCCAGTCGTCCAACCCGAGGCCCAGCAATGCGTCCTGCAGAACTTGCGTGGAGGGAGCCCCGTGGTCCCCGACCCCATCCCCGGCCGCGGCCGCAAGGGATGGGGGCGGTACCCCGTCAGGCTGCCTACAACGCCCCGCACCCAAAAAACAAGCACAGCGCCCATTGTTCGGCAGTCGCGACAACCCGTCGGCGTTCCCGTGTTGAATCCCCTTGCGGTAAATGACAGTGAACGCAAAGTCCTGGAGGATCTCGAACCAACGCGAGAGCTGTCCAGATGGTTGGTCCACTCGCAAGGCGTATTGTAGCGCCGCGTGGTCGGAGCGTACTGTGAAATGCCTGCCATACACGTATGGCCTGTACTGCTTTATGAAAAAAACGATAGCAAGCAATTCGCGGCGCGTCACGCAGTAACGTTGCTCCGCGGGCGACAGCACCCTGCTGCCATAGGCGACGACGCGCTCCAATCCATTGACAATTTGCGACAGCACCCCTCCAATTCCGGTGTTGCTGGCGTCTGTATCCAGAATGAACGGAATGGTAAAATCTGGATAAGACAGGGTAGGAGCATCGACCAGTGCTTTTCGGACGGCATTGAACGATGCCTGTTCTAACTCTCCCCAGCGGAATTTGACCCCTTTGGCCGTTAATGCGTGGAGGGGCTTCGCGATGGATGCGAATCCCGCAACAAATCGTCGATAATATGAGACGAAGCCGATAAAACTCCGCACCTCCCCAACAGAGGTAGGAGTTGGCCATGAGCGCACGCAATTTGTCTTTTCGGGGTCCGTGGCAATTCCCGAGCGGCTGACAATATGGCCCAAATAACGAACCGAATCCCTCATGAGGTGGCACTTTTGCGGTTTGAATTTGAGGTTAGCCGCTCGCATTTTAAGGAAAACTGCCTTCAATCGCGTGAGGTGTTCATCAAAAGTTTTGCTGAACACGATTACATCATCGAGGTAGATTAGGCAAGAATCCCACTGGAGCCCAGCGAGGACCAGCTCCATCAGGCGCTGGAACGTCGCCGGGGCCGAGTGAAGACCCATGGGAAGTCTGTTGAATTGGAACAGTCCCTGCGGCGTGCGAAAGGCCGTCTTTGGTTTGGATGCGTCATCAAGGGGTAGCTGCCAAAACCCCGAGAGGAGATCCAAGGTGGAGAAGTAGTGCGCACCTGCTAAGGCATCGAGCGACTCGTCCATCCTGGGAAGCGGGTAGGCGTCGGCCACGGAAATCTTATTAAGTTTCCTGAAGTCAACACAAAAGCGGAGGCTCCCGTCGTGCTTCTTAACAAGAACGATCGGCGCCCCCCATGGGCTATTTGATGGCGCAATGACATCGGCCGCCAACATATCGTTGACGGCCACCCGTACATGTTCCTTTTCGGCCGGGCTCAACCGGAATGGGTTTTGACGAATTGGAGCAGCATCACCCGTGTCGATGTGGTGGCTTAGCAATTTAGTGCAGCCAATGTCGAATTTGCTTTGACTGAAAACGTCGGCGAAATCGCTCAGCAGCGTGCGTAATTTAGCATGCTGTAATGGTGACAAATCGGCAGAAGTGGAGCAAAGCGCGTCAAGCCATCCTGTGTCAGGACCTGGCTTGGCAACGGAAGAGGACTCGCCCCCTACGTGACCCACGATCACATCTTCTGGCGGGGCTGGCGTCGCGTGAGCAAGCACCATTCCCTGACAGATAACGGCCGTTTCCAATCCCGCGTTAAGGACCTGGATAAAGGGGTCGTGGTCGCTTCGCACGAGCGTTTGTGCACACACGAGGTCCAACACCCGCTCAGCTGAACGCGAAGGCCCGATCACAGCACCCCCCATGAACGCGACGTAATCAAGGGGTTTACGAAACCGGAGGGGAACTAACATCTGAGAGCCGGGAGGAATGTGAATTGTGCACGCCGCCAACGCCTGCACCGTCGTAGATGCAGAGTGCAACCGAGTGGTTGTGGGTAGGAAGGCCATGCGTCGGCCGGAGGGGAGCTCAATACACCCTTTGTTAATGAGAATTTTAATGGGAATCTTCCCCAAGAAATCTGTTCCGAGGAGGCACGGAACGGCGAGGGTTGATGAGACCAAAATGGGCCCAACTAATTGGACGTCAGCAATGCGGATCTGAGCATTGATCCGTCCAGTGATGCCCAACGAACCCCCATTTACGGCATAGCATGGCACATCAACTGGCTGCAAGGGACGGCATGTATCGGGCAGAATGTTATAAATTATGTCTGAAATGATGGTCGCCGACGCACCCGTATCGATCAACATACGAACATCAACGCCCTCGATGGAACCCACTACGGCAGAGGACCCTGCCGCCGCGGCAACGACCCTATGGGCCAACTCGGACCATTGACCCGGTCTGAGCGGCCGGTTGTTCAATGATGGGCCCGAATCCCCCTCCTCTGAAGCATGACCCCCCTGTGTGATGTGAGGGTGCGTGCTTGTTGTAAGTGGGGGCCGAGAGTGCGAGGTGTCGTGACTCGCCTGGGTATGCCGAGGATACGGTGGTGGCCGAGGCGTCGGAGGTCCTGAAGTCCGGCGTCGGGGGACCCGGCAGCCGGACGCCACATGGCCCCGAAGGCCACAGTTGTGGCAGACGATGGACGCCCCGTCCTGGCGCGAGATTGGCCGGTCCCGCTGGTGGTGATCTCGCTGGGATCGCCAGTTGGACGATCCGCAATTTTCTGTTGCTGCGAAGGCCTGATAAGGCCCCGAATGCACGTCATAGGCTTGTGCATCAGGTGGGCCTGCGCAGGCGGCGATGGTCGTGTCCTCATCGCAATGTAGGTGTGCTTGGATGCACCTGGCAGCACGTAGCGACGTGAAGTCGTCGTCGTCGTTGGCTGTCGGCATGGCAACTCGAAGCTGGCGGGCCAAGCTCATGAGCTTCTGCAGCGCGAGTGACTCCACAGCGTCTTCATCCATGCGAGGGTCGGCAACCCGCGCCATGGCCAGCAGCGCGCTGCGGTACCCAATCGCCGACTCGGAGGCCTTCTTCCTCCTCGCATCGAAGCGGTGACGTGCTTCCGATGGGGGTCCATAAATCAACCGCATCTGATGAAGGGCATCCGTGAGCGTGGCACGTTTCGCCCGTGGCACCGCAAGGAGTGCTGCGAGGGAGTCGTCGTCGAGCATGGCCGGGAGGCCCTGGAGCGCTTCATACTCCGACCATCCGGACGTCTCTATAAGAGAGACGAACCGGCGTTCGAACGCTGCCCACTCACCCCCCTCTGAAGAAAATGCCTTGAGTTCCGGCAGGCGTTGCTGGACGTGAGCCAAGCGCTCGTTGCCTGGCAACCCGGCTGAAGCTGGCTTCGCATTTCCAGCGCTGTCACTCGGCGGTGAGGGACGCAGCGCTGATGACGCGGCGTTGCTAGGTTGCAAACAGCTGTCACCCGGCGGTAAGGGACGCAGCGCTGATGACGCGGTGTTGCTAGGTTGCAACCAGCTGTCACTCGGCGGTGAGGGACGTAGCGCTGATGACGCGGCGTCGTCGGGTTGGCCCACGCTGGGCCCGGAAGTGACGTCGATCCCAGCGGTCATTGCTCCCCCGGCAGAAGTGACGACACACCCGGATGTATTTGCGGCGGGAACGGCTGCCATCTTTGTGTTGGAGCCGGCGGGATGGCGCGGCCGCTGCGCCACCTCTCTCCTTCCTGCCTCCGCCTGTGAGCGACGCATGTCGTCCAGGATGGAGACGGTGGCGTGGAGCAGCTCGGTGAGGCGAAGCAGCGTTTCCTCCATTGCTGCTCCCGATGCTGGAGGAGGATCGGCAGGTGGGGTGGACGACTGCTCAGCCGGCGGTGCAGCGTCGTTGTCGGCCCGAGTTGGCTGCCCCGTCGCCGCTTGCTCCTCAACATCGCCGTCAGAACTGAAGGTACGTGGCTTACTTCTTGTCTCCATTTGCCACTTCTGACGCCAAATGTAACGGGTTCTGGAGACACTTGTAGATGTAACTTCTTAATTACAATACAACACTCCAACAGTACTCCAACTCTCCAACAGTCCTGATACTCTGTTACAGCCTAGGTACACAGCCTAGCTACACAGCCTAGATACTCTACTCTGGCTACGCTCCGGAACTCGCCCTCACAAGGTCGTAGAGTCGGGAGTTCCAGAGTCCCAGCGCTGGCTCTCACAGCATCCCAGGGTCTTCAGATGGCTGGTCGTGGGTCTTGGGTCTTGAGTTACAACTGGGCCCTGATCGTCCAGGGAGCTCCCCTTTTATGCCTGGTCTAACGAGGGGTGGGGCCGTGTGTGCCACCAGACATCCCACAGAGCACACACAGCCCCCCCCCCCCGTTGGCGGCGCCAAAAAGGCTTAAGCGCCTGGGAACCCAACGCCTGGCGCCCAGAGGCTTAAGCGTCTGGACCCCCTGGGAACCCAGCGCCTGGCGCCCAGAGGCTTAAGCGTCTGGACCCACCTGGGAACCCAGAGCCCCCAGCAGCCCCTCCCTTTTTATGTCACTACATATGCAATTAGAGGCGTTTTAGCACTGTGCATTGTCAGGATGACGCACTGTAACTACCTACTGTCATTGTAATTCTCTAACTCTAATACTGTTTAGTCTATAACCATGCCCATGTACCCAGAGTATGACTACTTACAATGCTATTGAGAATAGAACACATGTAAAGTAGTAAGCTGTACAATGGTGACACATACAGTGCGTATTGTACACACACAATACATATAATGGGTGTAAGATACCGATATAAGTGGATGGTATAGATCGACATACAGCTTAGGATTAAAGGAATATTCGAAGTGATCTGCAAATGTGATTGTCAAAGACAAAGAGGAGTTTTCAGTAGTAGAATTGGGTTTAAGAGAAAACTGTTAATGATTAACCGGACTTGGACACCATTCACATGATTAATGGCGGCTCAGAAGAATTGCTGTGTGTGACACGTGCTGGTGCATTTTAGAGAGTGACTGTGCTGTTCTTCACAAGATTGCTATTAACCACAATAAATGTGTCTGCCCTCGATTTGGAGCACCTGCCCACGTCCTTCATTTCGAGTGTGCAACATATAGACAAAGAGGCAAAGTCATGTCAATCGTTGTAATTTTTCCGTAAGGCGAATAAACAATGTAACAACCGAAGACGAACTTTTCAAGATTATTGTTTCATCGCAAATTTGGCAAGGACATCGTCATATGGTGTTCATCGCACAATGAAGCGAGTGACAGCGGCGGCAATGGTACCACGGAACAGCGGTAACACGGTACAGCGGTACCAGCTGCAGAAAGTCATCACTGAAGGCCCACGAAACAGAAGTGCCAAGGGGCCTGCAAGAACGTTAAATCAGCCCTGGCAGTGCCCTCACTTGCGCCACCGCCACGCCTAACCTGACGATCATAGACGAACCGTGGTGAACATCAAATGTTCTGCGGGGTGGTGGACAGAGCGAGCGGGGGGGTGGGGATTCATGAACAATTCCGCCATCGTTTCAACTGCTGCACTGGGAGAATCGAAGCGGCGACTTTTTGGAAATCGTGATCAGCGATCGGCGAGCGCAGAGTGCGTTGTTTGGGATAACCGTGTCAACCCACGCGGTTTAACCCCCTATTTTTGCGCAGGGAAATTTATTTTTTAGTCCATACGGCGTACAGCCGTTTCTTCCTTGTGAAGTGACTTTGTAGGATTAACGTTGAGATTTATAAGGGGCATGAGGTGACCAATACGTTCTGAATTGGTCTGTAATGAGGTAGGGCACTGATAAGGGGTTGACAGCTGTGGTGTTTCAAAACTCCCCTGAGAACGGCGACGTCGTCACGGTGACTTGGACTCACGGTCCCAGCCGAGAGCACCGTTCAGACGGCGCTAAACGAGCAAATTGGGCCCACCTCTCTCTCTCCCTATCCCTGTGGCTGACAACGTTGGCCACCCCCGTCACCCCTGTGCTTGTGTAGTGCCATAGGTGGGCCACACTTACCAGCAGTGGTGGACAGGGCCCATCTGCAGGTACCTCGGACCCCCAGGGGAGGGGCCACTGTGTCAGCCCAAGAGGGGAGGGGCTGCTGGGGGCATCTAGGATCCCAGACAACCCAGACAGCTAAGCCCCTTGGTGCCACCAACGGGGGGCTGTGGGGTATCTGGGAGCACACACAACCCCACCCCTCGTTGGGCAAGAGGGATAAAAGGGCCGCTCCCTGGCCGATCGGGGCCAGTCGCAGCTCAAGACCCAAGACCAACCAGCTTAGGACCCTGGACCCCTCGTCCCGCTTGTCCTTAATAGGGCCGGGACGCTGTGCGGGCCAGTGGTGGGACTCTGGGACTCCCGGCTATACGTCCTTGTAAGGGCGAGTCCGAGGAAGCCAGAGTCCAGACCCGCACCTTGGCTGGGTCGGGTCAGGTAGCCTCTCCTAGGGTAATTGTAGCCGGAGGACCCCAGAGCGTAGCCAGAGTCAGGTACGCTAGGAGGAGGCTGTGTTCCTAGGCTGTGTTCCTAGGCTGTAATAGAGTATCAGGACTGTTGGAGTGTTGTATTGTAATAAAGAAGTTACCTCTACAAGTGTCTCCGGAACCCATTACACTTGTAAGGGGCGCTGTGTGTGTGGTGCTGTGTTTGTTAGGCTTCAAGGAGCGGTTCGTCACACCCCGCAACACGTACGCACACACAACGCGCACGCACACACAATACGCAGGCACACAATGGGCACGCACACACAACGCACACGTAACGCGCGCGCACACACAACGTGCACGCGCACACAACACACACAACACACACACACAACGCACACACAACGCACACACAACGCGCACGCACGCACACACAACACGCACACACAACACGCACACACAACGCACACACAACACGCACGCACACACAACACGCACGCACACACACAACACGCACACACACAACGCGTACGCACACAACACGTACGCACACACAACACGCACACACAACACGCACACACACAACGCGTAGGCTTTCGCGACCAATATCATCCATAATATAGTTTTTTGTGTTTTGATTTAACACGTAGGCTTTCGCGACCAATGCCATCCATAATATATTTTTTGCTTGTTTTGGGAGGGTTATTTTTTCGTCAACAAAGTTTCACGACGACCAAAAAAAAAAGCTTCTCCGGGCATTTAATTTATGTCATGGGACCTCCCTTGCCAGTATCAAAATATAAGAATAGTTTTTACCCTTTCTGGCAATTAAACAGGCGCTGAGATGTTAAAACACCAAACATAAACCTATAGGAATGAATCACTTCTGCAGTAACCACGTGTATTTCCGAGCATGTTTTGTTGTTGCTGTTTGCATGTTCGACACAGGTACGTGTGCCTATTGCAGACATCATTCCTTGCAAAAGGTTTCTGTTTGGTGTTTTAACATCTTAACACGACGACGTAAAAAAACAACCGTGGCGATCGCTCGCACGGCCGGCCGGCCCAGCCAACTGCGGATTAAAGACTTGGCTGGCAGGGCGACCCCCCCCCCCCCCTCCTGAAATGGAGAGGAGTCTCGAGATCCCCCCCGGCGACAGCTCGCCTGGGTCACACGGAGAAAGCGGCGCGCAATTTGAACGAAGTTGACTCCGGCTTACTGCTCCAGGGCTCGCTAGAGGAGGGACCAAAGCAGGGCCATTGGCTCTCCGGTATGTTTGTGTACATACGTTGAACTTCCTTCGCACCAGACGTAGCCAACCGTGCCAATCGGATGACGGGTGATTGTGTGAGTGAGTGACTATGTGAGTGGGTGAGTGACTATGTAAGTGAATGAGTGACTAAGTGAGCCTACGTGTGTGCATTGAACTTCCTCGGAGGGAAATCTCAACGATATCTCTGCCTTGTTAATTTTCTTTCTCACGCCTCCTCGTGCGCACACCCTCGTGGCCACACACCGCACGGAATTGCGCGCCCATCTCAACAGCGAAGTCGGGGGTTTAGAGCTTGGACGGCGCTTTGGATGGGCCTGCGGCTCAGGTGACAAGTGCGCTACACACACACATATATATAGATTGCTGATGCAGTGCTACGTAGTGCGGCAGCAAAGGGCAATGCAACAACATCTACTGTTGTTGTTTTTGTCTTTTCTGCACTTCAACTCTGCCACGTAGTACCCTCCCCGCCTTCACCCACCCGCGGGCGTGGTGAGGTGCGATCAAATAACCCCCCCCCCCGCGACCTCCTTGTGGAGGCCGCCATCCAGCAGTGGAGTGACACAGGGCTGTACTCGGACTCGTGTGTACATTTCGCTGGAATCAGGCTGCGTTCCGTATCGCCACACGCGTGCATGGCGTTCCGCGTTCCGCCTCCTGGCCTCGAGCTTATCCGCACCTGCTATACACACGCCGCCGAATTTGAACCCGATGGGTTGGGAGCACTCGCCCTGAACACTGTAACCATCGGTGGACACGGTAACTCCGTGCGAATCTTCATCGGCCAGAGGCTGCCGCGCACCTCTGGTCACGCGGAGCCGTGAGTCGGTCCCAATCGAGGCGGGTGCCGTGGTTGAGACCGGGTTCTCAAGTGGAAGCGAGTTGATGGTCTGAGCCCGAGTCACCAAATGGCTCGCGCGTGTACGCGGACTCGCATGGCACCCCCCCCCCCCCAACGCAGACTCAGCGATAGACTGAGTTGTGATTCAACCAGGTTCTCACGCATGCCGAGTTGACTGCAACAACATTTGGTTCAGAACTCGTTTTGGCTACATTTCCCACTTTGGCAATTAAAGTATCTGACTGATATGCGACAAACATAAAACAAAATTGCATCTGATACAGCGTCATTCATGCTAATTGCATCACACAACGCCATACATTCATTCTATATGAGGGGCAAAATTCTATATGCAGCTACTAACAAGCAAATTAAAAACCTCTGAAGAAAGTTACAAAATGAATAAAGCAACAAGGCACCAACATTTAATTTGACATCGCATAATTAAATGTTAAGTTGATTCCCACAACGGTGTACAACTCCATATATATAAAAGGCAAAGTTGCGATTATGTGTGTCTGTTGAAAATGTTTAGCGTACTTCCCGACATGCAACAAATTTGCCATGTGGGTACTTTTCAGACTGTACACCATGCAAAAAAAAACACACTTTTATTAATTTATTTTGGGGGGGGAGCTCAATAATGCATATATTTTTTGCACGGCAAGTGAGCTGTGACGTCAAATCTGTCATGTGACCCGCGAATGTGTTGAAGCGTAACGCATTGTACTGTAGTGGTTAACTCGCTGCGCTACGAACCCGGCGACCCGAGTTCGATTCCCCCTCACGGCCACCACCGTTGACGATTATTTTAACCGGTCCTGTGTCTCCCCTAGGTCGACTCAGTCTCAAACGAGTAACTGCTGTGGTGTGTGAACATCACCACTGGGGAGACAAAGGCGGCCAGGCGTGGTGCTGTCACCCACAGTGATCTGCCAGTGGGCTCACATGACATTGACTTCTCCAAGACAGAGGTTCTCTGCAAGCCATCTGGCTACCATGAGAGATTCCTTCATGAGGCTATCCACATATACAAACACAGAGAAGATTTAAACCGAGAAGATGGATTCTGGCTTAGCAATCATTGGAAGGATTTGATAAACCATTTCGGGTCTTAATTGATTGTATTCACGCTTACGGTGACTTTCAGACCGCATTCCATTCTCTTCATCTCCCCCCTCCTCTTTTCCGAACATAGATGGACTCGTCCATCTGAACAACTGCCAAATCGCTGTCCGTGGGGCTGACGTTAAGAAAAAAACGCCACTTTTTTCAAAATGTCTTGCTGTGGATTTCACACCTGATGGTGATTGCTTGTGTTGCAGTCCAAACGTCGTGAGAATTGTATTATTTAATATTTTCCTTATTTTATTGTCTCCCTTCTACGTGACTTTACCGAAAGAACCAATATGAATCCGTGCAGTCACGAAAGCTTTAAATCAGAGTAATGACATGTCACACGTGTAAAATATTTTTGGGATAGCCCGCACCTCCATATACCCCGCAGGGTCTTGTTTTGTTTGTAAAAAGTGGAATATACGGTAGTCTAGCCTGGGAGGATACAAACGTGTGAAGTCCTGTTTCTGCAGACATATACATGTAAAGGATCTGAGAGTAAAAGAATAGGAGGAGGTTCGAGTCGAGAATGAAACCCAGATGTTGTGCCTGTTAACTAATATAGAGGATCAGAGTCAAGCAGATGGACTGTCGATTGCTGATGTTGCGAGGTTATCAATATTTTCCCGACTAAGAGAATGTCAGTTCTAGCGTCGTTTAGTGGAAAATGTTTTTCCGCGATCTGGTCAGAAACTGCAGTGAGACAGGAGGACGGATTGGAAAATGGATTTCAAATCAGATTGATTGAAACTAATATAAATTTACGTCTCCATATTTTTTTGGTTTTTCGGTAAAGTCACGTAGATAGGTTCAAAGAAAATAACAAAACATCTACGACGTTTCGATCGCAAAACAAGCACACCTACACTTTTGAACACCTGCACTTAAGAACACCTGCACTTACGAACACCCGCACTTACGAACATCACCCACTCTTATGAACACTCACACTTACGAACACCATGCGCAATTATGAACACCCGACTTACAAATGTAGTGGTTCAGATAGGCGCACACAACTTCTTGGGAGGCAACACTATTTATTAACATCAACGGGTAACTCTTAACATTACATATAGGGTGGTGACCACCGTCCTACTCTAGCTAACACACACTTTTCTAGCACGCTTATATCTCCCTCGGCGTGCCCCGGGCCACGTCCATGGCCACGCCCACCTTCTCGAATCCTCGAGAAGACTCAGCCCCTGGCCACACGACCCCCAAGGTCCCCCTGGGGTCCCCGGCCCCCACCTTTATCCGGTCACGTGTCCGGCCGGGGTTTTACAGAGTGCTATGGCCTGACACAACCCCCGTGGCACTGACAACAGCCTCCCGGCTCCCCGACCCGGCCGTGACATCATTCCAATATACCCGACGTAGTGACGTCATGTGTGTACAGGCTCACACAGTAGTGACGCTACCAATCACCACATAACCCCCCCCCCCCCCCCCCAAGTAAAAATACAGCCGTCCTGGTTGCGACAATACAGAAATAAATACAGTGTGCCTCCAACAAACAACGTCAATAAATAACCGGCGACCGATAATAATTACCGCGAGAAACATATGTACACACACAAGGGGAACCAACAACAACACATGTACATCAAGAAGGACTGGTCAACCCGCTCATCCCTCAGCACAGCCCACCTGTGTGAAATTTTACGCACGCACCGACATATGAATGTGACTGTTTGACAACGGTGTAGGTAATCAACAAGGTATGAGAGTCAGGTATAGCGGTCAGTCTTTAAACGAGTTCACGTGGCCGAGCCCCCAGGGGAGGCGAACACGCTCTCCCTGGAGGTCCTGGGGGAACTTGAAAAAGGCCCAAAAAGGGCACGGCCCCTCCCCAGGAGTTGAGCAACAGGAAGAGCAAGAGTGACAGACTGGCGCTCCACTCCCCTCCTCAAGTCCACATCCGGTCAGCACAACCCGGCGACTCGAAGGGTGGCAGGTTCTGGAATCCTGTGACGAGAAGAAGAAACCGAAACCTCCTGAGGCACAGCACCATGAACACGCGCCTCAGCTCGTCGGACATGACAGCCACCCAGCCCCAGGGTAGTGGAGATGATTGTATTCCGCCTGGCGGGAGAAAAGAAAACAAAACTACACAGATTTCGATGCATTGGATGCACAACCAACACCGGTAATCGAACCGAAATCACACACCAATACCACACGAATGGCAGGGTCTCACACTGATCTGCTACCGTTCCACCCCTCAGGTGGCAATAGGGCAAAGACCGAAATGTCTAACACCCACCTACACACACCACTTAATATTCCGGACGTCTGTTTATGTCTCGGGTCGAGAAGTCGTACTTCTGGGTCGACCCATGTACTGGCTCGAGGAAGTCGAGCTTCAAAGTCGAGCCAGCATGCTGTACTCCAAGGTACAACTTTGGACGTGCACAACATCCCGGGTCAAAGAAGGCATGCTTCGAGGTTGACCCATGTACTGGGCAAAGAAGTCGCACTTCAGGGATGCCCCAGTATCTACATTTAAATAATATATATATTTAAAATCGACGTGACAAAAAAAAAATCTGCTTGCTCTTGTCCAGAAATGGCGGCCGCACGTGCGAACCGCATCTCTGAGGTTTCCCGCGCTCGCCCCAAAATGGCGGCCGCACGCGCGGATTGCATCTCAGCGGGTTCCCCCGCGTACATCAGCATCCCTCCCTTGAGGACTACGACAGACATCTCATGTCACCCCTTTAGCACCCCCCGCCTTTCTGACGCGGCGTCACATTGCAACAGTTTCACGCGTCGGCCGTATCGGGGGGAATTTTAAACCGTGTCTCTCACCAGACTCGCATTGCAGCATTTGTCTGTACACAATCGAACTGAGAAGACGCATCGCGCACACACTCCAACTCGCAACGCAACCCCTGGCTGCACGCAATCGAGCGGAGAGAGCGACGCCATTTGGCGGCAATTTTACAGCCCCACGCACACTTGATCCACATAGAACCCAAGGGGCACCCTCGAACCCAAAAAAAATCTATATATTTTCTTTAATTTTTTTTTCCCAGTTCGTCGAGCAACAACAAACAGGAACCCACCAGCGAGTTCGAAACACACCGGTCCCGTCAATAAAAATCCTTTACCTCAACCACGGGATTCCCACGGGTCTCAGCACCCAACTCAAGAGCAACCACCATAAGCTCCCCGAGCCTCCAGCTCACTGTTTCCGACGCACCTCGGAGTGTCTCTATCTCCGGGCTGTCAGGCCATGTTTAGTTGTTTTCTCCTTTTCACACTATTGTTATGTAGGCCAGGTTTAGTCACAAACCGTACCTCTCCATAACAAAGGCTCACCCTCTTAAGCCTCACCTTACCATATGAATAAAAAGTGTGCCGTACTTGGCCCTTCCCCCCTCTCCAACCATTACATATACGGAGTTGTAGCTCTTGCAATCTCTCATTTACTTGATACAGCTGTCGTGGCTGTGACGGTTCCACCTGAAGACGGAAGCTTGTGTTGCCTCCGAAACGTCGTGATTTTTATTTTTTATTTTACTTTTATTAATTTTAATGTTTTACCTACGCGACTTTACCGAAAAAACCTAAGAATATGAATCCTTGCAGTCACGAAAGCTTCAAATCTAGAATGTCAGGTCAAGCCATCAGCCATAGCATGACGGGACCACAACTCTTGTGTCAACACGCAACAATGACAGGGGCATCCTGGTCCGGATCTTTGTCCCCGATAAGCCACAGCCAGCAGCACAATCCAAATCACTGGCACCATATGTTACCATCACAATTCAAAGGCTCCATACTAATGACGGCAGAGCCACAAACCCAGCAGTCATCCCACACACAATCGCAATTTCACAACATCACAACACATGCAAATTTGAATTAGGATCCCCCAATGAATCGATCCAATGCCGAACAGGCACGCACAATTTGTAAAAATCCCGAATGCCCAATGGTCACAACAATGCACCTTACAACCTGTATCCGTGTAGGACTCGTACTGACGCGACAGCTTCTTTGTCTTTCTCGTTTCTTTATTAAGTCGTATAGTTCACATCTCCTCCGTCGGCATCACTCAATGTCCCTCCGTGCTCTTCAACTCACAACTCCCCATCAACATCACTCAATGTCCCTCCGCTTGCTCGCTCCGCTGGCTTCGCTCGCTCCGCTCGCTCACCCTCTGCTCCTCTCCTCCAGCGACCCTCCTCTCTGCTCTCTCTCCAACTCGGTCGCACTTTGTTCATTCTGCCGTCCCACTCCGTCGTAGCTCTCTCCACCAAGGTCCGTTACTCCGCTGCTATCCTACACTATACTCGCTTTGTCCACTGCTACTCTATCTGTATTCTCTCTATCCACTGCTACCATATTCTGTATTCTCTTTGTCCACTGCTACCTTCTACTATACTCTCTTTGTTCACTGCTACCTTATACTACGCTCTCTTTGTCCACTGCTACCTTATACTATACCCACTCTATCTGCTGCTTCGTCTCTCCATCTGTTCATCTCTCGTCCCAGGCACCAACTAACTCAACTCCCGTTCCTCCCCACGCTCTACGCCTTTATCCCTGAACCAATTCCGCTTAATTAAGTGGACCATCCCCCGCTTCGCTACTTGCCCCCAGCCCCCAGTCCCACGTGGTGTTGTTGTTGTAGACACCGCGGCGCCAATCTCAGACACTCATACCTCTCGTACAATCACCGGCCTGCGTCCTCGATTACCCCCGGCCACCTGCAGGCCCCCCTTAACTACCCTGCCACCTTAATTTGTACAACAACAACAGTAAGTCGCTCCGCGCCCTGTGTCCCCGTTTGTCCTCACTGTCCGCCGCATGCCCGTATCTCAATCCAACGCGTGACACGTGTTTCTCAAGTCCTACATCCGTACAGAGAGGGATAGTTTATGCAGTACGTGCAGTCCGCTCCTCGCACACACGAGCAACAAAGCTCCATACGGTCTGTACATTGACAACAATGACGATCAAAGTTCCCAGTCACACATTGACAACAATCACAATAAAAGTTTTCCACAGTCACACATTGATCACAATTAAAGTTTCCCACAGTCACACATGAACAACAATCACGAGCGAAGCTCCATACAGTATACACAATAACAATCCCGATTCCAGAACAACACCAAAAACGATGTAACAACGCGAATCATTAACACGGCAACTCATGGGATGTTAACGGAGCTCGGTATACCCGACAACCGAATCAATCATTAACTGCCACCTAAAGATAAACGATTCTGACGCCGTAATTAACAACAACCACTGTTACAACGCAGACACCCGTACGGACACCGCATCAATCCACAACGCACACAGCTGGACGAACACGCTCCGCAACCTAGCGAGTACAAGAAAAATAAAACACGCAATCACAACCCAGCACACGCAAAATGGGTGAAGTGACAGAGGCCGGGTTTATGTTGTGCCACGACTCGCCTGTGAGGCTGTGAGGAGCGGAGGACGGCAGGGTGGCGACTCGAGACACCTTGCAGAAACTCGAACAGTGAGCATGGCCTCCTCTTGCCAAATGCTCCGGGTACTCTCGCACTCGGACAGAAGACGGGGGCGCCACCAAGAAGGCCGAAAATCTCCCTCCGCACGTCTAGAAAATGGCGGGAAAAACATTTTGGCGGGAACCGCGTCCCGATCGGCCGCCAAAATGATGTGCGTCCTGCTGCCCTGCCTGCAGCGCCATCTCCCTCCTTCACCGGGGCTGCAGACGCAGGGCTGCCTGGAAGATAATCTTCCTGCCGTCCCCGTCGTGTGAAAGCGTCCAGGTAAGTTGTAGTAATCATGCGCATATTATACTGACTAGGATAACACTTAACATTAGCCACTTCCGACACCAAATGTAGGGGTTCAGATAGGTGCACACAACTTCTTGGGAGGCAACACTATTTATTAACACCAACGAGTAATTCTTAACATTACACATAGCGTGGTGACTACCGTCCTACTCTTGCTAACACACACTTCTCTAGCACTGACTCTCAGATACTCGAGCATGACCCTGCCAGGTGGGCTACTGGCGGGTCCACTGGAGGCTTAACTCTTATCGGCGTCTTCACGATACATCTTCATTCTTGATATGGGCAGCCCCACACCAGGTGCGGAGCCCGCTTATATCTCCCTCGGTGTGCCCGGGCCACGCCCAGGCCCCGTCCACCTTCTTGAATCCTCGAGACGGCTCAGCCCCTGAACAAACGCCCTTATGAACACCACATGCACTTACGAACACCTTCACTTATGAGCACCCACACTTACAAACACCCATACTTACGAAGACCCGCACTTATGAACACCCGTACTTATGAACACAACCTCCACTTATTAACACCCACACCTCCGAACAAACCCATTTACGAACACCTGCCTGTACGAATACCCGCACTTATGAACACACGCACCTACAAACAACAACCGCACTTAGGAACACCCGCACTTATGAAAACCCACACTTACAAACACCCGACTCATGAACACCACCCGCACTTAGGAACACCGTCACTTACGAACACCACCCACACTTACATATACCCGTACTTACGGATACCACCCACACTTCGGAAACACCCACACTTACGCACACTTGTACTTTCGAACACCTGCACTTAAGAACACCTGCACTTACGACACCCACACTTCGGAAAACCACCCACACTTGCGAAATCCCCCACTTACGAACACCCACACTTACGAACACCTGCACTTAAAAACACCCGCACTAACAAACACCCGCACTTACGAGCACCCGCACGTACGAACACCACCCATACTTACGAATACCCTCACTTATGAACAACCGTACTTATGAACACCACCTGCACCTACAAACACCCGCACTTATGAATACAACCCGTACTTACATACACCACCTGCACTTACGAGCACCCACACTTACGAACAACCGCACTTATGAACACCACCTCCATTTATGAAAACCCGCACTTATGAATGCCCGTACTTAAGAATATCACCTGCACTTACGAACACCTTCACTTACGAACACTCACACTTACGAACACCCATACTTATGTAATGAGTGGCTCCGACACGGTAAGTAACTTCAAGTGCTTTATTTCTAAATCTTCGGTACAGCCACTTCTCTCTCTCCGTGGATGTCGACCCGCTCTCGTGGCTGCACTGCCCCACGCCACGTGGTGCTCACCCCACTCGCTAACACACTGCTGGCTGGTGGAACGCTAGGGAGCGGCTGAGCGGCTGGAGGTCGAACCACCAGGTGGCAGGTGGAGATGGCGGGGCAGCAACGACAGGGAGCTCCTCTTGATCTTCAACACCAACCCCTAACGTTGCTGTACCCCTGGCTTATATTCGCATCCCCGGAGATTAAGCCCCACCTCTGGCCACGCCCCTCCTGGAACCTTCAGGAACGTTCCAGAAGCTTCCCTGGTAGATCCACCCAATCATCTTTAATACAGATATAATCCCTACTATCAATAAACCGTAGACTGTATGATAAGTAATGTAACTCCCACATTAGATGGCGCTCTCTTATTACATTACCCCCCCCCCCCCCCCCCCCGAGTAAAACAAATCTAGCCATCCCGGCTAAGGAAGGATAACGCGTTATAGGAGTGCCATCAGCAACTGAGCATAACAACAACCAGAATGGAATAATAAGAATAAGGAATGCCCCAACAATCAATGCCAGACAACAACAATGCAGAATAGGAACAGACACGCAAGTCAAAACCCAAATTCTTCAAGAAAACCGCGACATCTTGGAACGTGGCAGGTGGAAGCAGTGGTCCAGTAGAGGGCGACACAACCGGATCCAGCCCAGGTGGGCATGGTGGAGTAGTGGCGTCTGCCGGTCCTGCCATCTCACTCAAGGGCGCTGTGGGCGGTAAAGAAACAAACTTCGGAGGATCACCTTGCACAGGGGCAGCAGGCCTGTTGGCCACGTCAGGCACCGGGAACCGGGGATTTGGAGATGACGATGGCCCAATGGGAGCAACAAACGGCTTCAATCGCGATGGGTGAAAAACCAACGCCGACGGCCATGAGGAACGCGAACACACTGAGGACGCAAAACCTCAATAATTTTCACCGGCCCCTGCCATAGTTTGTGGAGCTTAGGGGAGGTGCCCACAGGCACCTGCGGGCAATGAAGCCAAGCCTCATCGCCAACAGACTATGGCATGTCCTCTTTTGACCTCCGCGCACATTGTTCATTTCGAGCCTGGGTACTGGAGATATTCAACCTGGCGGCCTCCCGCGCCTCCGAAGGGACTCTTGGACATGGTCAGGAAGAGTCGACCTAGGAGGTATAACTGGAGAACCCAATTGAACATCAACAGGCGGCATGTCCTCCCTCCCGTACATGAGGAAGAATGGGGAGTATCCCGTAGAAGCGTGAGGCGCCATTCGGTAAGCAGAGAGGACACTAGGTACCTGCAAATCCCAGTCAACCTGCCTCTCATTGACCGTTTGGCACAACATTGCAAACAAGGTTTGATTTAAGCGCTCAAGCATACCGTCCGTCTGAGGATGGTAGGGCGACGTACAAATCTTCCTGGTACCCAGGGCAGAGCAAACGTCATGCAACGGCTTGGAAGTAAAGTTCCTACTCTGATCGGTGAGCAACTTTTCCGGCGCCCCTTTATCCATCACATAGCCATTCTCAAAAGCGTCAACGATGGATAAAGCCGATTGATATGGCAGGGGCCAAGCCACAGGCCAACGAGAAAAATATTCCACGCCCACGAGAAGAAATTTATTCCCACGAGGTGTCAAAGGGAACGGACCCAACACATCCAAGGCAACCAATTAATCAATGCGCGTGACCGAAATGGATAGCAAGGGCGGAAGATAACGCTGCCGGGGTGATTTCCTCTGGGCACACTCGGTGCATGACCGAAGTGCACTAGTGACGTCAGACGTCATACCCGGCCATTAGTAGTCCCTTTGCAGGGTAAGCAACGTTTTCTGAACGCCGAGATAGAAAAGGTGGTACTCTCTTATTAAATCTACGAAGACCCGCAATTACAAACACCCGCACTTACGAACACCACCGCACCTATGAGCACTATCTGCACTTAAGACCACCCACGCCTACCTACTCCCGCATTTATGAAAACCCGCACTTACGAATACCATCCGCACTTACAAACACCACCCGCACTTACGACCACCACCCGCACTTACAAACACCTGAACTTACGAACACCACCTCACACTTATGAACACCACCCACACTCCCTAAAACCCGCACTTACAAACACACGACTTACAAACACCTGTCCTTATGAACATCCGACTTGCAAACACCCGCACTTACGAATGCTTGCACTTATCAACACCTGCACTTACGAGTCAGCTTCCATGAAATAATTTGTTTTAAACATCGACTTAAACCGCGAACTTTGCACTTTCAAACTGAACCACGGAACTATTTTGTTCAGCAAAGCGATCCTTTGCGAGATGTAGTCAGTCAGCCTTGCTCTGGGAGTGAGTGTTTGTTCGTGTGTGCATCCACACGCATGTGTGCGCATGTGAAAGTGAGTGTGTGAAAGTACGAAGCGGTAGCGTAGACGTTAGCGCGCTGCGCTACGAACCTAATGACCCGATTTCGATTCCCGCTCACGGCCAATACCAGTGACGATTATATGTGTAAGGATAACTACAACTCTCAGTCAGGACAGCTGGCAGACTGCCTGACTGACGATGCCGAGAAAATGAAGACGTTGACGAAGACTCCAGCAGCCCGACGGGATCCCACTCCAAGCAACAGCCCCGAGCCTTCGCTCGGAGTCCCATTTTATCCGCCTCGCATGGCCTTGCTCCGTCCAGGCCACGCCCCTCTTCTAGAACCTACCCGCGGGTTCCCGGGCTTACCTCACGTGCCCCCTCTATCACTTATGCCCTACATCCCTCTCTTGCTTATCACGTGACCTGCTGTCAAACAGGACTGCTGCAACTGCAGAACCCCTTCTCTGACAGCAACCCATGCTATGCTACGTAGTGACCCATGTCACTACATATGAACTGGTCCTGGGCCTCCTCTAGGTCGACTTAGCCTCAAATTAGGACTTGGTGTGGTGTGAAAACATCGTCACTGGGGAGACAAAGGTGGTCAGGTGTGGTGCTGGCCACCCACCCCCTCGTGTGGCGTTCCGGCCTTCATAGGTGCTAGCTAACAGCACTTGCCCCGACAGTCTGCTAAGGCTATATGGGGATCTTTGTGTTTGAGTGGGGAACGGGAGTGTAGAAGTTAGTGCGCTGCGCTACGAACCTGGCGACCTGAGTTCGATTCTTGTTCACTGCCAACACCAGTGACAATTATATGAACTGGTCCCGGTCCTCCTCTAGGTCGACTCAGCCTCAATGAGTACTTGGTGTGGTGTGTAAACATTGTCACTGGGGAGACAAAGGCGGTCAGGCGTGGTGCTGGCCACCCACCCGCTCATGTGCTCTGCTGGTCTTCGTAGGTGCTCGCTAACAGCACTTTCCCCAAGAGTCTGTTGAAGCTATATGGGAAATATTTGACTTTGTGTGTGTGCCTTCACATCTAACAAAGCTAGTGCCGGAGGCATCTATGACGTACCTTGACAAAACCCCATTTTGCGGAGCCAAGATACTGAACCCGCACCCTCGGGGTTCCTCCAGCAACGGCAAAAAGCCACTGCGGGTGGCCACGTGGAATATTTAAACGCTGACTATGGTGAGGAGGCTGCCACACCTCTGTTTGGAGCTGGACTGGTATCGCCTGGATCTCAGCAGTATTCAGGAGGTCTGGTGGACAGACTCTTGCTTAGGTCACCATGAGGGGTGGACAGTACTTTACTTAGGGCAGGAGACTGCCAAACAACAGAGGGTGGCTCTTCTTCTGAACAAAAGAATAAACGGGTGTGGGAACGTGGCAGTGAGGTTTTGGAAACTGTAAACCCCAGGCTACTGTGGGCTCACATTTCCATCAATGGGAGGCGAGGAATGGTGCTTGCTTACGTCCCCACCGAAGATGAACATCAGTGAAGAGATGCAGGCAAGGCCGATAATTCAGGTGCCTTCTATGACCTCCTGTCACAGCTGCTAGCTATAGTGGCCTCTCAGGTTAGAGTCATCCTGTTGGGTGACTTTAATACCCGAGTGGGTCATGATGCTGGCATCTGGGCTGGAGTGATTGGAAGGAATGGACAAGATCAGCTCAATAACAAAGGTAGGGGGCTGCTAGACTTTTGTGCAGCCCATGGGCTTGTAATTAATTACCAGCACACTGTTCCAGCATCGGCACATCCACACAACATCATGGATGCACGCCGGTTCCAAACAAGAACATCTGCTGGACTAAATAGTGATGGAACAGCAGAAGCGGGCCCATGTCATTAAAACCAGGACCTACCGCTGTCATCTGCAAGGTGCGCCTGCCAATTTTCCACTTTGTTGGTGGGTGTCCATCTCGGACCCTATTCAGACCCACAATGGTCTGGTCTCAGCTCGCTGATGAAAGTTGCAAATAAGAATTTCATATTTGCCTGCAGCTGGGGTTGGCATCGTCCCCCCTTCGTCCTGATGCCGATGGGAAATGGGTGACGTTTAGGACTGTGGCTAATGCTGCTACAATGACTGCTTTGGATACGCAAGACAAACCTTCCCAGAGACCCTGACTAATGGAGGAGGTGTTCCGACTGGCTGAAGAAAAGGTACAGGCCCACTCCTACCGTTTACAGCATCCCACGTTGGAGAATGAGGAGGCTTACCGCAGCCTTTGCCCGTAAGTTCTGAGAGCTATGCAATGCTGAGGGGATGGGTGGTGGTGGCGAGTTTCTTACGAGATCATAAATCACTCTTTAATTCCATCATAAAAGGAATTTGCAGCACCATCCTGAGGGGAAAGAGAGGTAATCTTATTTTCGACCCCGAGGAACAGGTTTGAAAGTTGTTTTCTGAGCATTTCTGTGAGGTCTTGGGGGAGGGTAAATCTCCCAGCCCAGAAAACATCATGGGGCAAAGTGGGGATGACCCTGCTAAGGCTGCTGTGCCTCAAATTTTGGGAGTAGTCACTCCCTGTGATTAGCTGGCTGAAGTGCCATCTGTTGAGAAAGTACGGAAAGTAATCCAAAGTCTAAGACCAGGAAAGGTACTGGGCAGAGATGATCTCCCAAGTGAATTACTGAGGGAGGGTGGCATTTGTGTGCAGACTGCATTAGATTATATCATTTAACAGTCTGGACCGCTGGACGGGTTCTGTAGCATTGGAAGGATGCCCTGGTGGTCCCCCTCTTTTAGAATAGGAAATGAACAGACTAACAACCATAGGGGCATCTCCCTCCTCAGTGTACCGGGAAAGGTCCTGGCAAAAAATATTCAACATTGCCTTGCCTGGCACGCTGAAGAGAGGCTTGCGGAGCCCCGATGTGGTTTCAGGCCAGCGTGGTCCTGCATAGACACCATATTCTCTGTCCGTCTGCTTCAGCAGAGGTGTAGGGAATTCCAACAGGACTTACCTCTCTGTTTTATTGACATGGTCAAGGCCTATGTTACCATCAATAGGCCTGAGCTCTGGGTTGTTCTTCGTGCTTTTGGAGTCCCTGACTCTATGCTCACAATCATTAAGGGCCGTCATGATGGTGGGAAAGCCTAGGTAAAGCTACGTGTCCAGGAGCCAAAGCCATTCCTTGTTCACCTTGGGGTGCATCAGGGATGTCATCAAGCGCCTACATTATTTAGTATATTTTTCGACCACGTAGTTCGTGGAGCCTTTCATGGATGTACCGGGGGATTTTCCATCTGGTACAGATACAGTGGGAGGCTGATCGATGCCCAGGTAAGGTCGAGGGATGGCTGCCTATTGGTCAACCATGTTATGCATGCTGATGATCCGTTGATTGCTGTTCACCCAAATAATGATTCGGAGGCACTGCTGCATTACCTGTAGTGTGCTACTAAGAGGTGGGGCTTTAACATCAACCACCTCAAAACTAAGCACCTGCCTAGGCATTTTGTGTAATCAAAACTCCACCACAACTCCCTAATGGTGGTGGGGCAGTTGTGGAGAGAGTGGAGAGGTTTCCATATCTGGACAGTGTGCTTATGACCAGCTCGGGTTTGACAGCAGAGGTCTCACGACGAATCAGTCGAGCGGCATTATATTTTCATCAGCTGCATAATGCTGTGTGGAAACTACCTGGTCTGTCACTCGATACAAAGCTTCGGGTCTTTTCGGCCATAGTCATGCCTTCCCTTATCTATGCTTGTGAAATGTGGAACCCCCTAATGGTACACCTGCACCAGTCAGAAATATTCAGGCTGGCCTGCCTACGATCCATCCTGGTTTTAACCAGGCTGAATTGTGCGAGGAGCTCACAGGTCCTTGAACTATCTGGATACAGTCCCATCGGTGAGCTCCTCCGGCAGGCAAGGCTGCGTTGGCTGGGTCATGTAGCCTGCATGCCCAGCCACCGCATGCCTAAACAGCTTTGTTTCGGCTGGATAGAGGGGGCTAAACGGGCGTGGCATGGGCTAGTGAGGAGATGGAGTGATGTGGTACAAGTGGATGTAGAGCTGAGTGGACTTGCTGATGACTGGTATCAGTGGTGTCAAGATTGGCCTCTGTGGAAGAGGCTCGTGAAGGACACTACTGGGCAGTTGGAGGCAGTCGCCCTCCAGCAACAACGGAGGGTAGAGGAGAGGCGCTCACAACAATGAGCGGAGCGCCGGGCGACTAAGACACAGCAAATTGGCACATTAGAGAGGACAGGTGGTGTATCCGCTAGTCATCTCAGTCAGTCGACCCATGGCACCTGGGTCTGTTCCGTGACCTCCTGCCAGCGGGCGTTCGACACTTCACGTGGCTTTAATTTGCACATAGCCTCGCACAAGCGCAGTGGTGACGTCACCACCACTTAGTGGCAAATGGCGGTTGTTGTTGTGTGTGTAATTATTGGTGACTCATTGGGACCCTTCCGACAAGCAAGCCAGCATCAGGACTCGCAGTAAGAGAAAATAAAACTGTTTTTTTCTATACATGTATAATTGGTTCCGGAGACACTTGTAGAGGTAACTTCTTTATTACAATCCAACAGCACTCCAACAGTCCTGATACTCTGTTACAGCCTAGGTACACAGCCTAGGTACACAGCCTAGATACACTACTCTGGCTATGCTCTGGAACTCGCCCTCACAAGGACGTAGAGCCGGGAGTTCCAGAGTCCCACCACTGACCCTCACATCGTCCCAGGGTCCTGAGATGGCTGGTCTTGGGTCTTGCTTGGGTCTTGAGCTACCACTGGCCCCGATCGTCCAGGGAGCCTCGTCCCCAACGAGGGGTGGGGTTGTGTGCGCCCCCAGATATCCCACAGAGCACACACAGCCCCCCCCGTTGGTGGCGCCAAGGGGCTTAAGCGTCTGGGTTGCCTGGGAACCTAGCGCCTGGTGCCAAGGGGCTTAAGCGTCTGGGTTGCCTGGGAACCTAGCGCCTGGCGCCAAGGGGCTTAAGCGTCTGGGTTGCCTAGGGTCCCAGAGCCCCCAGCAGCCCCTCCCCTCTTATGTCACTACATTACCCTCCTCTATGTAGCCTCCAGCCGTCCCGGCTGTCAATAATTAGAAAGTTTAAATTAACGAAAGGGAGAGAAGAAAAAAAATACGCGAGCCTCAACAGGAAAATAAAAGAGAACAAGAAAGTAACCATAAATACCCTAACCAACCTGTACAACTTTACACTATATACAAGCGTCAATCAACAAAAAGGTGAAGCAATGACACGTGAACAAACGACCCGCGGCACACCTAGCCCTCCTCGGGATCCGCATAGAAAACGGGGAATTAACAACAACAAATATACAGATTCCGACGCGTTGGATGCACAACCAACACCGGTAATCGAACCGAAATCACACAACCACCGCATGGATGGCAGGGATCCACACCACCCTGCCACCCTCCCATCTGTCAAGTGGTGAGAACGCGAAGACCAACATGTCTAGCACCCCTCTACACACACTTATCCGGACGTCTGTCTACGTCCCGGGTCGAGTAGTCGTACTTCAGGGCCGACCCATGTACTGGGCAAAGAAGTCGCACTTCAGGGCTGCTCCAGTATCTACATTTTAAAATATATATATAAAATTGACATGACACAAACAAAATAAATCTGCCCGCTCCTGCCCAGAAATGGCGGACGCACGCGCGAACCGCATCTCCAAGGCATCCCATGCTTGCGTCCCAGCAGCCCTCACTGAGGACCACCACCGATATTACATGTCACCCCCTAGCACCCCCCGCCTTTCCGACGTGGCGTCTCCATCCTAAAACCGCGCACGTCGGCCATATCGGGGGGGGGAATTTCCATGTTACCACCACACCGCCTTTCCGACGCGGCGTCATAACCAGTAGCACCCGTCGGCCATATCGGGGGAATTTTAACCCAGTCTCTCTCCAAGACTCGCATCGCAGCATATAGCTGTACCGACCAAGCTGAGACGACCCATCGTTCACTCACTGCACAACATGCACCCTAACAACTGAAGGATACAGTCCCAACGTAACGGGACAACTACCCCTGAACACTACGAATCTCCAGCCCACTGTTTCAACGCGCCTCGGAGTGTCGCAATCTCCGGGCCGTCAGGGCGAGCCTACAGCTCCAGATGCACCACGGAGGGTCTCAACCTCCGGGCCGTCAGGTCAAGCCATCAGCCATTGCATGACGAAACCACACTCTCCGAGCCATGTGAGCGCACGGCCCACTAGTCTAGACATGCCACGGAGTGTTTCCCTCTCCGGGCTGTCAGATCAAGCCGTCAGCCGTAGCATGACGGGACCACAACTCTCGTGTTAGACACGCAACACCCACTGGGCCATCCTGGTCAGGATCTGCACCCCAAGATATTTGAGAGCCAGCACGACAATTCCAAATTCTTGGCAGCATGACACCATCTCAAGGTAAATGCCCCATACAGTCTATACATCGTTAACAATGACAGCACAAGCTATACATTAACAATCACGAACAAAGCTCCATACAAACTATACATTATTAACAATCATAAGCAAAGTTTCGCACACACATTGACAACACTAACGAGCGAAGCTCCACACAGTTTACCCAACAACAATCATGACTCCCCAACGACAACGAAGAAAATGTCAACAAAAATCATTAACCCGGAGCGCGTAAATGGACGAAGTGTCAGGGGCCTGGTCTCCCGACCTCCAACCTTTGGCCAGAGCAAAGGCGACGACCAGCGTGTCGATCGATGTGCCGGCCCCGGCGCCGGTTACAGTAAGAATCGCGCCCTCACTGTCCGGTCGCAACGCTGATGACGCGGTATGCTAGGTTGAAGCCAGCTGTCGTCCGGCGGTGAAGGTCGCAGCGCTGATGATGCGGCGTTGTTTGGTTGGACCACGCTGGGCCCGGAAGTGACGTTGCTCCCAGCGGTCATTGCTCCCCCGGCGGAAGTGACGACACACCCGGAAGTATCTCCCACATTTGTGGCGGGAATGCCGGTGGCGGGAACGGCGGTGGCGGGCTCGGGCGAGCGCTGCGCCTCTTCTCTCCCTCCCACCATCGCATGTGAGCGCCGCATCTCACCCAGGAGGGAGGCGGTGGCGCAGAGCAGCTCTGTGAGGCGAAGCAGCGCCTCCTCCATCCCTGCTCCCGACGCTGGAGAGGAGACGGTCGGCGGAGCAGACAGCTGCTCAGCCGGCGGCGCGGCGTCGCTGTCGGCCGGCGGTGCGGCGTCGCTGTCGGCCGGCGGTGCGGCGTCGCTGTCGGCCGGCGGTGCGGCGTCGCTGTCAGCCGGCGGTGCGGCGTCGTTGTCGGCCGGCGGTGGCCGCCCCATCGCTGCTTGCTCCTCGATATCATCGTCAGGACTGCAGGTACGTGGCTTACTTCTTGTCTCCATGGCCACTTCTGACTCCAAATGTAATGGGTTCTGGAGACACTTGTAGAGGTAACTTCTTTATTACAATCCAACAGCACTCCAACAGTCCTGATACTCTGTTACAGCCTAGGTACACAGCCTAGGTACACAGCCTAAATACACTACTCTGGCTACGCTCTGGAACTCACCCTCACAAGGACGTAGAGCCGGGAGTTCCAGAGTCCCACTACTGACCCTCACATCGTCCCAGGGTCCTGAGATGGCTGGTCTTGGGTCTTGGGTCTTGAGCTACCACTTGCCCCGATCGTCCAGGGAGCTGCCCTTTTATGCCTCGTCCCCAACGAGGGGTTGTGTGCGCCCCCAGATATCCCACAGAGCACACACAGCCCCCCCCCCCCCGTTGGTGGCGCCAAGGGGCTTAAGCATCTGGGTTGCCTGGGAACCAAGCGCCTGGCGCCAAGGGGCTTAAGCGTCTGGGTTGCCTAGGGTCCCAGAGCCCCCAGCAGCCCCTCTCCTCTTATGTCACTACACATGTTATTTCATTTTTAAATCCTTTATATTAAGTTCACTTGCTTGCTTGCTTACGACCGTGCAAATCTTTCGGTCGTTTTTTAACCCACTTCCCGTGATCCAATCGAGCTGACATTTTGCACACTGACTCGTTGTGCGTGACAATTAATTTTCGTGAAAATTTTTTTCCAAAATTTTACACTGTTTAGGGAAATTTTTTTAAAATATATAATTACCAATTGCTTAATGGTGGCAGACAATCATCTGACCCATAGGTGGCAGCCATCTCAAGCCAGAGGACGAGAGGACTCTAGCCGCCACGCATATAAAGGATTTATAGTGAAAAACTTTGTTTTTACGGGTTAATTTTTAAATCCTTTATATTAAGTTAACTTGCTTGCTTGCTTGCGTGCTTGCGTGCTTGCGTGCTTGCTTGCTTGCTTAGGACCGTGCAAATCTTTCGGTCGTTTTTTAACCCACTTCCCGTGATCCAATCGAGCTGACATTTTGCACACAGACTCGTTGTGCTTGACAATTAATTTTCCTGAAATTTTTTCCCCAAAATTTTACACTGTTTAGGGAAAATGTTTTAAATATTTAATTACCAATTTCTTAATTGTGGCAGACAATCATCTGACCCATAGGTGGCAGCCATCTCAAGCCAGAGGACGAGAGGACTGTAGCCGCCCGTTTCATGATGACGCAAATGTTGACTAACCACATGGCATGAAATCCCTGCCCCCACGCTGTACAATGGAGACTATTTATAGAGCAGTTAAATTGAAGCCGCCAGGTTCTTGAAAGTGGTAAAACGGGTCAACGCTAGTGCCCTCGGGAATATCCGGGGCATGTCAAGAGGTGATCTTTCATTTTCAAATCCTTTATATTAACTTCACTTGCTTGCTTGCTTGCTTACTCAAGAAAAACAGAAATGAATAATAAAATGAAACCGATGCCATGCATATAAAGGATTTATAGTGAAAAACTTTGTTTTTACGGGTTAATTTTGTGCTTGTATTTACTATACAGTTGTAGTACAGTTACTCACTCGATGTTCACAAACTGGGAGAGCTAATCGTTGACAAGGTTTTCCCGCTCAAACTAATGGTCAGGGTCTCACAAGTTGTGAGAGCTGACCGTAAACAAGGTTTTCCCGCGCGACCTAACAGTCAGGGTCAGATAGGGTGAATTGGGATCCTGAAGCAGATTGGGAACGACCAATCACAGGGTTCCACAAGGTGGCCGGGGATTGGACAACCCGGCCACGAACAAGTATAAAGCCAGAGCGCTCAGAGCTCTCGGGGAGTTCGACTACACGAAGACCCAAGACGGTGGAAGAAGCCTAGGACCCTGGACCAAGCCCTCCAGCCCTTATAAGGGCTAGGGTTCAGAGTAACCAGTGGTCGGGGAGACATCCCCCTAGGTCCAGTCAGTGGACATTGAAAGAGCGGGATATTAAGTAGCCTGTAGAGGGTGCGGAGGCTTGTACGTTCTGAGTGTAACGGGTGAGGGGACCGTATACCCCTCAGTGCATAGGGACTGTGTTCATAAGACGAATAAAAGTGTGTGCTACAAAAGACGTTGAAGAGTCCGTCTGTACAACACTACACAGTATTGTTTTACACTGTTACATGCAAATCTACAATATTTCTTAATTATGAGTGTAACAATACTGCCCTTATTGAACCGTTACACATTTAATAACACTGACCATATGGGAATTTAAATACAGTCGTGCATTATTGTTGAGTTTCGACTTACGAACCATTCGACTTACGAACGGGCCTCGGTAACGAATTAGGTTCGTACATCAATGACTGTCCATGGTGTCAAACGCTGAGGATACATCCAGGATAACTAATTAAGAGAGCCAGAGTCGGTAGATAAGAGAATCGTTTTGAGACCAACAAGTAATGCTGTTTCAGTTGAGTATTTTTTTCGTGAAATTCTCATTTCTGAATTTAACAATACTTAAAAGTAGGACAACACTTCACGGCATGCTTCTAAATCCTCCCAAGCTTCCCCAAAAGCCAACATAGGCCCCATCATCAGCCGCATCGGCATTCAAAATCCAACCTCGTGAATTTGGCAAACCATATCCAGGGTGGAATCCTGGTCAAAGCTGTCTGTCTATAGTTTTCTAGTTAGATTTTTGTTGCTATTTCTCTTATGCCTGATGATGATTGCTTGTGTTGCAATCGAAACGTCGCTATTATTTTAATTTGTTATTTTATCTTTAGACGTGACTTAACCGAAAGAACCAAAGAATAATTCCTGCAGTCACGAAAGCTCAAAAAATTAAGATTGAACCACTTCTACGGGGAAGTTTTAAGCTTATCTTTTTTCTCTCTCTGGCTATTTGTTCTCTGCCTGTGTCCTCTCTTTGGAATTTTCACACTTAAATTCTAACTTAGCAATCTTTGAAATACGTAATCAACCAGGCTATGCGTTAATTGTGTGTTGACCGACTCTCTGTGTTGCATTACATCATATTTCGATATTTTGCGAGGTTATTTAATTTTAGTGTGTCTTTCTCCTAATTTTCAAGCTTGCGTGCCGTGCCACGTCGTCATCTTACTTGTGCAGCAGCAACACGTTGCCGTCCACTCATTGATATGCTAATTTTTCTATCTACGTGACTTTACCGAAAACACCAACGAGTATAGGCATACGACGTGTTCAATGGCCTTTGATGTAATATATAAAATAGGGCGGTAATTTGCAGGCGTATTATGATTAAGTGATATATGTTTGAGACCTGGGGTGACAGCAGCCACATTGAGCGCCGATGCATATACATTTACCAGGGTGCAATAAAATTGGTGAATAATTTTAGCAGAGCAATGCCCTCTGCTGTGTGTGTGGACCAGAAATCACTTGAGGAAGAAGAAGACGAAGAAGTATAAGAAAGGCATCTCCGAGGTAGCTCTCTGGTATCCCTTTCCGTGGGTTCCATACGCGAAGCCGACTGCGCGAACGCCTACGGGCACAGATTCGCCAAGCACGCGAGTGGCGAAGTCTGCACATGCAGCCCCTCTAGATCGGCGATAAATCACGGGTTGCAGGCCATCGCTCGCTCTCTCTCCTCCTCCCCTCCTCCTCCCCCTCAAGGCGAGTCTTGGCTCCACGTGCTCGCACTTGATTGAAGTCGATCCGTCGAAGCAGTGTGTCGGTACGAAATCGCGTGCCCTGCGGATACCGATTGCGCAGCCGCCACTTAGTCCACCGCCGCCCCCACCCTCACCACACGCACCACCCTCGGCTCCCTCCAACGCCCCGGGTGTTCCCTCAACCGGTCTGCCCGCCTCGTCCTTCTCCTCCGCCGCCGCGTGCGCTTCTCGCGGTTGCGTTGCCACCGCCGCTGCTGCTGCTGAGTGGCTCTCCCGCGTATGTGTTATATCGGAGTCGTGACTGGCGTCGTTGTTACGGCAGGATGTCTGACGTTTTGCGCCACGTGCCGGGAGCTTCATTTTGTGAAGCTGCTCTGGGTTTTATGGGGTTGTGCCTTTCCATTATGTCGTTGTTGCGTTCCTGAAGAAAACTGAGTTATGGAAAAATCGCATTATAATACACAGAGTGCTTCAAAAAAAAGGTGAACATTTTTGGGAATTTGCAACAAGATCACAAGAAATATACCATAGTGAACAAGTGAAGACTTTGACTTTTTTAAAGATATTAACATACATTTGTTATCATATTACCGTGTCTATTCCCATTAAAAAAGATAGTCCCACGTAAATTGTTAACATGTTTTGAAGCACCCTGTATAACATATGGGTAAAAGCAGGTCCGTGATAACGTATGAGATGCGTACGCAGGCCGAACAAAGACTGAGTCACGTGGGTAGCATTTATAAGCATCCAACATCACCCCAATGCCTTGTTGTGTGATGTAAGGTAGCATGTAGAAGCATCCAGCAGCATCCCAATGCCTTCTTGTTAGGTAGCATCTAGACACAACCAGCAGCATACCAACGCATTGTTGTTAGGTAGCATTTAGACACATCCAGCAGCATCCCAACGCCTTGTTGTGTGATGCTAAGTAGCATCTAGAATAATCCAGCAGCATCCCAATGCCTTGTTGTGTGATGCTAGGTAGCATTTATAAGCATCGCAATTCCTTGTTGTGTGATGCGAGGCAGCATCTATAAGCATCCAGCCGCATCCCAATGCCTTGTTGTGTGATGCTAAGTAATGGCTAGAAGCAACCAACAGCATCCCAATGTCTTGTTGTGTGACACTAGATAGCATTTAGAAGCATACAGTAGCATGACTGCCTTGTTATGTGACGCTAGGTAGCATCCGGAAGCATCCAGCAGCATCCCAACGCCGTGTTGTGCGATGCTATGCCGAGGCAGCCATATTACCCCTTATTCCTACTCGTGCAATATAGTTCCGTTCGCTATATCGCGTTATGTCCAATTCACATCCGCGTCATATATAAAAGAGGAAACTGCACACAGCCAAACCCCTACCCCACCCCAGAGGGGACTTTGGCCTACTCTTCCGCACTTTCCACATGTCGTCTTGAAAGTTGGTGGTAGTTACTCACACTTGAATAAACTATTTATATTTTAAGGCAGTCTCCCTTGCCAAACAGGGACGGTGGACTCGATGGGACAGTGTGGAGAGGAGGAAGATCAGCTGGAAGGATCTGTGGGCGATGGAAGCGAGGCGGTTGAGCTTTTCCATCAGAGCAACATATGACGTCCTTCCAACACCAGTTAATCTTCACCAATGGTATGGTGAAGATCCGGACTGTGCCCTCTGTTCCATGCCAGCCAACCTCAGGCACATTCTCACAGGGTGTAAAACAAGCCTCACCCAAGGACGCTACACTTGGCGTCACAACCAAGTCCTTAAAAACCTTGCGTCCGCCCTGGAGGACAAGCGAGCTGCCACCAACTCCCTACCACCCCCAGCAGCATCACACCCCTTACGGACGACCTTTGTTCGCGAAGGGGCCAAACCACCGAAGAGCGGCTCTACACTATCAGAGCGAGACCAGCTGCGCTTGGCCCGCGACTGGAAAATGCTAGTTGACATTGGCCGGCAACTTGTGTTTCCTCCGGAGATCGCAACCAACACCCTAAGACCTGACATGGTGCTCTGGTCCCGTTCGCTCAAGAAGGTCTTCATCATTGAGCCCACAGTACCTAGGGAGGACTCAGTAGATGAGGCTTATGAGCGAAAACATCTGCGCTATGCCGATCTAGCTGTCGAAGCACGGTATCATGGCTGGAACACAGAAGTCCGACCAGTGGAGGTGGGTTGCAGAGGTTTTGTGGCAACATCTACATTGTACGCCTTCTGGTGTCATCTGGCCCTACACCAATGGGGACTAGGCTCTAAAGAAAGCCGTCTCGGGTGTGGGCCAATCAACTTCAAGGACAGTGCATATTATTATCCTTATCAGAGTTGCTTCTTTTTGTTTGCTTTATTGACTACTTGTGTTGTGGTCATTGCAAACATGATGCCTTGAATAAAGGTGTCAGTTTGGTACCAGTTAAAAGGGTAAAAACCTACCATTATATTTTGCCACTGGTAAAAGAGATCTCATAGTGTAAATGTTTACCCCGAACTCTCAATACTCTGATATTGCACTGTTTTTGAGTTGTACGCCTTCTGGTGTCATCTGGCCCTACACCAATGGGGACTAGGCTCTAAAGAAAGCCGTCTCGGGTGTGGGCCAATCAACTTCAAGGACAGTGCATATTATTATCCTTATCAGAGTTGCTTCTTTTTGTTTGCTTTATTGACTACTTGTGTTGTGGTCATTGCAAACATGATGCCTTGAATAAAGGTGTCAGTTTGGTACCAGTTAAAAGGGTAAAAACCTACCATTATATTTTGCCACTGGTAAAAGAGATCTCATAGTGTAAATGTTTACCCCGAACTCTCAATACTCTGATATTGCACTGTTTTTGAGTTGTACGCCTTCTGGTGTCATCTGGCCCTACACCAATGGGGACTAGGCTCTAAAGAAAGCCGTCTCGGGTGTGGGCCAATCAACTTCAAGGACAGTGCATATTATTATCCTTATCAGAGTTGCTTCTTTTTGTTTGCTTTATTGACTACTTGTGTTGTGGTCATTGCAAACATGATGCCTTGAATAAAGGTGTCAGTTTGGTACCAGTTAAAAGGGTAAAAACCTACCATTAGACTGCTTAGAGACCTGGGAATTAAGGGCCAGAGCCAGCGTTCGGCAATCAGAGCTGTATCGGAGGCGGCAGAAGGCAGCAGTCAGTGGCTCTCGATGAAGAGGAAAGACCCCAGCTGGGCCCAGAAGTGAGAGGGCCAGGAGGTATGCGGTCAATAATGCTTGACTCAGGGAGGAGGACGTCCCTGCCATGCATAGTCCCATGGGATGTTGGCTATCAACAACAAGGCAACTCCTATGACTAACTGGGCATGGGACGCAAGCGTAGGATTGATCACCCTGTCGCTGGCCGCCTTTGGGGAGGGTGTATAGTGTGAAAGGCGGAAACACCCTAGGAACCAAAGGTACAACTACTGACGATGCGCTCCCCAAATTTCACCAGGCTCACTATTCATGAACTCTTGGAAGTGCTTGCACAAAGGATAGTAACATCTCACCCTGTGTTCTTGGAATCATTATCAGGTAAGGACCACTGAGCTGTGTAACTCTTTTTCAGAAGCGACCTGGTTGTCACAAATGATAGCTCAACCAAGTGGCTTATCATCATGTAGAAATTTACAGCAGCCAAAAACTCGAAACGCGTCTTTTTAAATGTGGAGGAAAAAACTGAAGAACCCGGAGAAAAATCCACGCGACCAAGGGGAGAGAGAGAGGACACGCAAACTCCAAATATACAGCAGGCTTCAGGGTCGGGATCGAACCCACGACCTCCTGTAAACCAGGCGATGTAGTTAACATCTCCTAGCCACCGTGATGATGATGATGAGAGAGAGAGAGACAAACACCAACCCCATGCGACCTGCCTATCAGCTATCAGCGGTGAACCCATCAGCACTGCTGGGTGCACAGCGGCAGTGGCATTTTAATGAAGCCGCTCGTTTCAGCTGCCGTGCCGGGGAGAGAGAACAGATTGAACGGAGCCAGCAACAAATGGTAACTCATGAAGGAGGTGCGATAGATAGGAGAGCGTTGCGCGGTTCTAGAAACGGGTGAGGTTGTTGCTGTTGTCAGAGTTTTTTGAGGGGGATAGGGGCGAAGGGCGCACAATGGGAGGAATTCCCAGAGTGGAGCAGTCCAAGGTCCAAGCAACTCGACTTGATGTATAAGTGTTTACGTTAAACTTCAGTTGCACCGTAGGTAGCCAGCCATGCAAATCGGGGGATGAGTGAGTGTGTGGGTGAGTGACTATATAAGTGGGTGAGTGACTATGTCAGATTATGTGTGTGTGTAATGACAATAGAACCTGCATGCGGTGTGAGAGGACTCGTGGGCACGGGAGGTAATGACAGGGGAGTCAGCCTACAGTGCGAATGCACTAGTAGCCACGGGAGGCTGCAATTATGGCTCTCCTAACCACAAACTAGTCTGTCGACTCCCAAGGCCAAACTTTTTTGTGTGTGTACCCCGGTGCGGTTGCTGTTGTTCACGTGGGGTGGCTTGCACCACTCACTCGACATGGTGCGTTGTTTTTGGTTTCTGTGGTCTAGTGAACAGGTTCTTTTCCATGTGGATGTGGGTTGTCATTCTGCCCTAATTGTTGAATTTTAGTCCTTTTTATATCTTGGTATTAGCTGGGACGGCTATATTTTGAAGAAGGGGGGGTTCTATAATGACAATGGAGCCTGCATGCGGTGTGAGGGGACTAATGGCCACGGGAGGTTGTTACAGTGGAGTCACCTACAGTGCGAATGCACTAGTGGCCACAGGAGGTAATGACAGGGGGGGGTATCAGCTGTGAGTGTGAAGGGACTAGTGGCTACGGGAATGTTCGAGAAGGGAGCGTGGTCAGGTGACGGAAGAGGATGGTAGAGTCTGCTGGTGGAGCGAACGTCCAGAGTCGGCGAGAATGATCAAAAAGTGGGCGTGGTCTCGGTTGGTATATAAGGGAGATGCGCGGGAGACTCGGGGCTGTAGAAGTATGGTCTTCACCCGATGTCAAGTGAACGTGTCTTCAATAAAGTGCCATCTCAAGAGAAGCGTGTCAAGTTGTCATTACATATGTATTTAATCTGAACTTATTTCGGACCGTACGTAGACCACATTGATAATCAGAGCTGCAGGGAGGGGGGACAACAAACTAAACACTAAAGCAGTCCTAAATAAATGAGTTTTCAATCTAGATTTGTAGAACCATAGTTCCCAATGGCTTCCTACTATTGGTAAGGAAGGAGCGTTCCAAATGGCCGCACGAGCGCACCTGAAAGCGGCGCGCGATGCGGCGACCCTCTTTGTTCGATGGCCAGCCAAAATCGGCTGCTGCGAGGATGACTGGCGTATATATGTAAATAATATGCGTATATATATAATTGCGTGGATATTTTAAGTTCATGCTGCGTTGCACTGCAGGGCATGCCAAGACTTGACTTACAGAACACCGTGACCCCTCCCCCCACTCCGCAGTATGAGACGTCGGCAATTAGGACTCTGAATTGTTTTAATTTATAGTTTAAAAATACAAATTGTCCATATATTTTATTTTATTGCCGTCGCTTTGAAGTGAATTAAATTCATAATTTTTAATCATTATTTTTTTTGTATTCCGCAGACTCAGTTAACCGGTTCTTTCATCGCTGCCAAAATGGGAAATGCATTTGCCAACAATGAACGTTCCCACCATGTCACAAACCCACCAGCCGGTAGGGGACACGAAGCCCGTAGGGCACACACAGCCATTAGGGCACACGCAGGCCGGAGGGCAACCGCAGCCGGTAGGGCACACGCAGGCTGGTCTTGCGGTGTGCACTGCGCAAGCCTTGTTCTCGCTCGCAAAAATGTACAGGGTGCTTAAAAAAAAATGTTAACACTTAAATGGGACTATCGTTTTTAATGGGAAAAGAAACGGATAATACACACTGTTACATGTTAACAACCGTATGTTAATACCTTAAAAAAAGTAAAAGATTATCCACTTGTTCGCCATCATTATCAACGCATGCCTGGAATTTTCTCCAGGTGATCTCCAGAGCCCGGAGGAACATTTCTTGTGGAATTGTTCCATATATATAAAAGGCAAAGATATGATTATGTGTGTCTTTTCATAATGTTTAGCGTACTTCCCGACATGCAACAAACATGAAATTTGCCATGTGGGTACTTTCCAGACTGTACACCATGCAAAAATTATAAAAATATATTTTTTGCATGGCAAGTGAGCTGTGACGTCAAATCTGGCATGTGGCCCGCGCATGTCGAAGCGTAACGCAATGTAGTGTAGTGTAGGCCTCGGCAAGATAAGGTAAATTACATTTTTTACCGGGTAAAAGGGTAAAGGTAAAGGGTAAATGTTTCGACATGCCAAGGGGTAAGGTAAAGAGTAGGGTAAAGGTAGCTCAGAAGAATTACCCAGTAGGGTAAAGGTAGCGTGAATAGTTACCCGGTAAATACAGTACCTTGTTTACCGCTAAAAGCTCCGTAGCGCAGTCCGTGGCCTCTATTTTTTATTGCGATAATTGATGTCGGACCAGATGGAAACGGTCCACATTCTTGAGGTAGAGGTAATAAAGGACGAGGTCGAGAATGCTAGCAACGGCATTTTTGGGGTTGCTGCGAACAGCAATCGAAAGAGGCAGCGGCATGCGTTCCCGTGGGAGCACACGCACGATTGGATGGAGGGTGATCCCCATGCACAGCAAGGGAAGTGGCAGTGCGTGCGCTGCCGCAAGTGGTTTTCCACCCACAGGAACGCGTCGGGGTGGAAAGTCCACCTCAAGAAGCACAACGTGCTCGCCCTAGGCAGCAAGGTCGGGACGTCGGCGTCGGCGAGCCGCCTAATACAGCAAACGCTGAGCCGGCCAGCAATCCCGGATCGCCTCCTGGTAAAGTTGGAGAACGCGGTGGTGGATTTTGTTATCCAAGGTGCAATCTCTTTGCCAGCCGCCGGCAGCGACAAGTTCAAGACCTTGGTCAACACATTGACGCAGGGATACGAGGGCCCATCGACCCGCACCATCATTCGCAAGATTGTCGAGCATCACGCCATCATGCTGCCCTTTGTCGGGGCGTTCTTCTCCAACCTGGACGTCGCCATCTCGCTCACCATCGACGGGTGGTCGAACTGCAACCTGAAGGGATTTTGGATGGTCACGGTGCACTGGATCGACAGCAAATCTGGTGCGTCGAAATCCATGCTGCTGACGATCCTCGATGTGCAGTCCGGAAGGGGGGTCGGTAAGCGCATTGGCGCCGCTCTATTTGAGCACCTCCAAAGTCTCGGGCACAATATCTCGACCAAGCTGCTCACTGTCACCAGCGACAATGGCTCTAAAGCGAACAGTGCTGTCAAGACATTGTTCGCCCTGGTCAACGTGGACGCCGGATATGAGCAGTTGCGGGCTTGCCATCATATTCGCTGCGTGGATCATTCCGTCCAGATCAGTGTCGTCTAAGTACTAAAATTGATCAAGTCAACAAATGCCGAACTGCGCAAGGCGCTCGTCAATATCAGGTGCAGCAAGGTCGTTCGGCAGTCGTACCGCCGAGGCTGAGATCGCCAAGCTCGCCGGTAAGGAGCCGACGCACCAGTACTCGCCGACCAGGTGGCATTCGATGTTTGACATGGGTGACGACGCCGTCAAAAAGCATGTCCCATTGGACATTATCATGGCGCGCTTCCAGGATGTGATCGGCATCGGTGCTTTCTCTGAACTGCAGTAGGCAAACATCGAGGGCGTGACAGCATTCCTGCGAATGCCGCACCAGGTCATGACCTCGTTGTCGGCGGACCACAAGTCGACATTGGATCTCGTGCCAGTGACGATGGATCACCTGATTCGTCATCGCGATTGCGGTGAAGCCGCCCTTAGAGCGATCGATGAGTCCTTGACTGTGACGGGGATGAAGGCCGAGCTGTCGGTCAACACACAATTAACGCTTAGCCTGGCCGATTGCGTTCTTCCACAGATTGCTAAACTAAGCGAGAGAATTAAAGCAAACGCGATCAGGCGAGGGCAGGAGGCAAGGCCCCGCGTTGTAAAGTTCCAACCTGGACATCGCTTCCATGCTCACTGCTACTCAATTGACATCCCTACGAGAGAGAGAGCGAGGCTCTACCTCGGTACACAACCACCACCACCACAACCACCACAACCACCACAACCACCACAACCACCACCACCACAACAACCACCACAACCGCGAGGACAATTTTTCACCTCGGATTTTAGTTCACGCACGGAGCGGCAACTTCCTGTTACCTCGTGACGTCACTCTCGGGGTACAAGACACTCCCCTCCCACAACGAGCCGATCTTTTACTTAAATAAATTATGTTAATGAGCCCCGCCCATATGTGGAAGGATGGGGCGCGGATGCTGAGCCCATCGCGACGGCTTTCACGAATATATTATGTTAATGAGGCGCCAGTCACGGGGCTTTGCCCAAATAAGGATTGGCATTGGAAGATATCGGTTGCGGCCGAGCGGAAGTGACGTCAGGAGGTGCGCGAATACCTTGGTGACATGACGTCACTAGCGAAGCACACCTCCCCCTGGCGTTTGACGCCGATGCTGAGCGGTGACGTTAGAGAGCGGGGTCGGAGTTCAAGTTTGTTGACAGAAGGGGAGCGGCAGTGTCGTGGTGAGCACTGCGCTCCGCACCGACCAGCCGAGTTCCATTCCCGCTCGTGGCCAACACCGCCAGTGACGACTTTCTGAGCCGGTACTGAGCCTCCCCTACGTCGACTCAGCCTCAAACGAGTACCTGCTGCGGTGTGTAAACATCGCCACTGGGGAGACAAAGGCGGCCGGGCGTGGTGCTGGCCACCCACCCCCTCGTGTGCCATCCCACCCTTAATAGGTGCTCGCTAACAGCACTTGCCCCTACAGTCTGTTAAGGCTATTCGAAGGATCTTTGTCTTAGGTGCTCGCTAACAGCACTTGCCCTGACATTCTGTCCAGACTTTACGGGGGATCTTTGTGTGTTGGGAGCAAGTTTGAGTGGCGTGTAGCCGTGGGAGTTGAACGGGCGCCTGCAGCTACTGAGAGTCGTTGACTCCGGTTGGACAGACGCTGATAGACGGACACACACAGACAGACAAGACTGGCGGACAGACACAGACAAGAGGAACATAGAGAGAGATACAGGGACGACAGACACAGAGACAGGCAGAGAGAGACACACAGAGGCGAACAGAGACACAGACTCACAGAGAGATGTTTAATCGAACTCACTGAACTCGCTCCATTGAAAGAGATTCCTCGATCTTTGCCCATCTCTGGAAGTCGTTCTAGTTTTTATTAATTTCACTGTGTGGTGTGTAGTGTAAGTAATGTGGGATATCGATGTACACGGACATGAACAACATCAGCAGACAAGACGTCTTTCATACTCTTTGGTTCTTTCAGTAAAGTCACGTAGGTAGAACAAATAAAATAATAAATAAATCGCGACGTTTCGATCGCAACACGAGTGGTCGTCCTCAGGCGAAAACATCCAGACATTGTCGCGGCAGAAGTCACGTGAGCTACAGCTAAGCATTGTTTTAATGCGGTGGGCTCACGCGAAATTGATTTCTGTAAGACGAAGGTACTTTGAAAACCCACTGGCGATGCTCTTTTATATAAGCGCACAACTTAATCTATCTGTATTCTTAGTTCTTTCTTAAAATTATTAATTTTGATTTCATTTTTTTACCTACGTGACTTTACAGAAAGAACTAAGAATATGAATCCTTGCAGTCACGAAAGCTTCAAATCTAGAATTAATCTGTGATGAATGCTGCACTTTCCGTCGTTTTCATGCAGGGGGCGCTATAACCCTACGGGCCCCCTGCATGAACGACGGAGGCACAGGGACAGACGTTCGATCACGTTGGAATCGATCTGCAGACGGTGGTCTTCTCGCATGGCCAGCTCTGTGTCGCCTCATCTCAATCCCGCGATCCCAACCAGGTGAAAGTCCGCATCAAACCGAATCCCCGGCAAGGCCATCTACTTAACGACGAGAGAAAATTCACACGAAATGTTGTTTTCAATTAAGTCTTCCAGATGTAAAATGATATAAGCTTTTATTTAAGAAACACAATTCAAAACATAATACAATTCAAAGTTGTTTCATTTTAAAACTTCAAAACGGAGCATCGGGTGCTTGCGTGGATGCGTCGTTCGCGTGCAATTTTTTCGTGACTTTCCTGGCCCAAGGCCGTAAATGGTTGTGAGGGGCACCGCAGGCGGTCAGGCTTGCTTCAACCCATGGTTGTGAACATCCAGACGTTAATCGGCAAGGACCATTTCTCGTCCTACTTCGACAAAATCTACGTCAACACGTAATACAAAATTATAATTCGTGTTGTAGAGAATGTATCTCCTCTACGTGTAACTTTTGAGTGGTTTGCCTTGTAACTGATGAATGATCCGAGTGTGCTCCCTATTTCAAAGACAATGAGTTTCTCCAGAGGGAGATGCTTCCTGAAAACACAAAAGTACCCTTTGACCTGTATCACAAGAACAATGAGTCTCACATGATTTATCTGTACAGGTTACTTGCAAAACACACTTTGTCCTAACATCACTTAATCAATGTTTGACCCTTATAGACAAAAGGTTACATGTACGCACACCATCAGACAAGTATTCATTCTAAATTCGTGACAGGCATATTAACAAAATTGAATGACTGCACTGAAATATACTGCATCAGGTTACATCCTATTAACAAGAAGCTAATTTTAAAAAAAAACGCACCGTCTGCTTAACAGTGTATGTACCACATACTAATGCACCATTCAAAACGAGTAGGCCATTGCATGCTGGCGTCTGGGTCAAAATTGATAAAAATTCTAAAAATTACCTACAAACTCCACAACTGAGATGCCACATCAACCATCGCCCCCTACTGACAGGCTCTTGTCCACATGCAGGCCGGTGCAGGGCCACCACCTTGTGCCACACAGGGGCAGCTGCTACTTGGGGATGCTCTTCGAGTGTTTGAGACGAGAAACGATACAAAACTACGAATTGCCGAGGCAATTAAGCAAGCACAATATAAATGCAATTATGATAACATAGTGAATGCTTGGGAGCTTATTGGCTCTCGCTTCTGGTTAGGGTAGATACCCAACACACAGGTCCACAAAGACTGGCCGCTCTTACCCTGCAGGTTGAACCTAGGAACTGAGTGTTCAACTTCACATTCTTGTCATTAAAGGCCTGTGATAAAGGTGCATCTATTGGAGCGGCATCGTCTAAGGCAGTGGTTCTTAACCTTGTTGGAGGTACTGAACCCCACCAGTTTAATATGCGCATTCACCGAACCCTTCTTAATTGGAAAAATAAAAAAAAATTCAAATTCAAAACATAGGTACATGTTTTACTGGTGCACAATCATGAGTCAGGTGTGTGTCTTAACCTCCGCCGAACCCCTGAGACTGACTCACCGAACCCCTGGGGTTCGATCGAACTCAGGTTAAGAACCACTGGTCTAAGGCTTACGCATCTCCCGGGTCTCCATTTGACTTTGTATTGTCTCGGAGGAAGTCCACCCACACCTCCACTTCCACAAACTGCTGGGAGTTGCCTCGCTCTGCCTCAGTCAGAATTCTCCTCCTGCTTCACGTTGCCTCCATCGATGTGAAGGTCCGATTTGGGAGTTGAATCTTCATATTCACATTTTACCTTCACTTCTTGGCTCTTCACCATCACTTCTTCACATTTCACCTCGATACCTTTGAAAGTGTCCAAGCTGGGATTTTCTTCCGGTTCTTGTTTGATGAGGGATGGGCTCATTGAGGCACTTTGACTTTCACAAGCTGATTTCAGACTCCACTCCTTGTGGATCTTCTGATGCTTGCGTGATTTCTGGTGTCTTTGAAGATTTGATAAAAGTGCAAACGCCTTCCAGCACGGAGTGCACTTGAAGGGTTTCTCTCCCGTGTGTGTTCTCTGGTGTACATGAAGATTTGATGACTGTGCAAACGCCTTCCCACACACTCTGCACTTGAAAGGTTTTTCTCCCGTGTGTGTTCTCTGGTGTATTTTAAGATCAGATGAACGTGAAAACGCCTTCCCACACACACCGCACTTGAAGGATGTCTCTCCCGTGTGGGTTCTCTGGTGTTTTACAAGAGCAGATGAATCTGAAAACGCCTTCCCACACAAAGTGCACTTGAAGGGTTTCTCTCCCGTGTGTATTCTCTGGTGTTGTACAAGATGAGCTGAACGTGCAAACGCCTTCCCACACACACTGCACTTGAAGGGTTTCTCTCCCGTGTGAGTTATCTGGTGCTGTGTCAAATGTCCAGGACAATCCGTGCTGTATGCACACCGGCCGCATTGATGCCTTTTTGCACCGAGCCGCGCCGAGTGCCTTTGCTCCATCAGACCACTTCTGCCGAGGCAGCGACAGCTGCAGACAGAAAAAAAGAATATCCACACCATCTACACATCAGTATCGAGGCACAGATGAATGCATATATACACAGTCACACGTGACTTACACGTCTATAGTTATTCATATATTTATGATATAGTAAAAAAAAGTGTCCCAAATTCATCACATGGGCTGTTATGGCACACAATGAGAGGGCAAATGGTCATAAACATGCCTGGAAGCCCTCGTATCTTCAAAATGAACGTTAACCCAAAACTCAGCACACAATTTCAGCTGTCTGGCTTCTAAATAAATGTTTATGAAAGCTAAATTCAGCTGACATAACAATGGGTGTTGAAAATAATACTATTTGTGTTATGCACAAATGCATAAATTAATGTTGAATCGCAACTTAGAGGTGTGAAGCCAGGCACAGATGTCCTTGATTGCTGGGATGAGCAGTTCCGACTTCAGCTGCTGCACGTGTGTGCAGTGATCACTTCCTGACTCCATTCTTACAAAGAGTTCCAGAGGAAAAGTAAAATAAACTACTGTTTTGATATAACCTCTGTGCTCAATAGAGTTAATAGACTTTACTGCAAATACAAACTTGACACTGTCACACACTCAGAGGTGGAGCCAGGATTTTCAGGTAGGGGGAGGAAACCCCTCCAGCAATGAAAAATTACAGGAGTTGTTAGTAAGTAAGGAGTTGTTAGTGAGAAAGGAGTTGTTAGTAAGAAATGACTTGTCCCTTGCTTTTTATTCGACGCGTGTGATCGTCATCGCGCTCGCTGAACGTGTTGATGCCTTCAGGAAAGAAAAATAGACTTTTGTATTTTGGGGGGGGGGGGGGGGAAATGACCATGATGTATGTGGCATCAACCCGCATCACACCTGAGCTAAGCGCTCTGCAATGCTTACCCCCCTACCACATGGCTCTTCGCGCGCCGTACTTCTACAGCTGTTCACAGCGTGCCGGGAGATTTTAGGTGGCTCTTCGCTCCTGGCCGATTAAGTCATTGGCTTCTCGGAGTTTCAATACAAATCCGTGTGAAGAACAGGTACAACTGCCATCTTAAATATAAAACAGAACTTACACCTGTTTGTTTGTGTGAAGCAGCAAAAACTCTCCAAAGCTGAGCTATGGCGTCATGAAATTTTCACAGCTTATGCTGTCTGGAATTTCTAAGCGAACGCCACGTCATTCCCTTCCCGAGTGGCAAAAATCGACCTGACGTAGCAGTGGGTTCAGGTTGAATTTCCTTGAGTGAAAACATCCGATTTAGGTAAATTGAAGTGTTTCGGCTTCCTTCTTGCAAGCATCAATTTTTTCAGGGTTTTTCAGTGAATTATGAGGGAATATTAAATTAATCCAAGACAGGAATCCAAGTCCCGGGCAAAGCCGGGTAGTGAAGCTAGTTACTAATAAACCCCAATGATCCTATCGAAATTAGGGATTTCTATCGGATCGTTGGGGGGGCACGTGCCACCCCACCCCCACTGGCTCCACCACTGTCACGGTTCACAGGTGGTGGTGTGTCCAGACCCATGCCTTGCCACCTTCACCTGCTCAGTATTAATGCTTCCTCACTCCACCAAGTAATTAATTGAGGATCAACCAACACAGCCGAGGCTGCGTGTCTCTCTGTGGTGAGATGTTCACTACCTGTCCTGGCATACAGGAAGTCGTGGGTTCGATCCCGACCCTGACGCCTGCTGTATATTTGTAGTTTACGTGTCTCTCTCTCTCCCCGTGGTCGCATGGATTTCCTTCCCGATCCCCGGGTTTCCCCTCCACATGTAGAGAGTGAACACCACCACGCGTCTAGAGTGAACACCACCACGCGTCCAGAGCGAACACCGCCACGTATCTAGAGTGAACACCGCCACACGTCTAGAGCGAACACCGCCACGCGTCTAGAGTGAACACCACCACGCGTCCAGAGCGAACACCGCCACGTGTCTAGAGTGAACACCGCCACGCGTCTAGAGTGAACACCGCCACACATCTAGAGTGAACACCGCCACACGTCTAGAGCGAACACTGCCACGCGTCTAGAGCGAACACCGCCACGTGTCCAGAGTGAACACCGCCACACGTCTAGAGCGAACACCGCCACACGTCTAGAGCGAACACCGCCACGCGTCTAGAGCGAACACCGCCACGTGTCTAGAGTGAACACCGCCACGCGTCCAGAGTGAACACCGCCACGCGTCTAGAGTGAACACCGCCACGCGTCCAGAGTGAACACCGCCACGCATCTAGAGTGAACACCGCCACGCGTCTAGAGTGAACACCGCCACGCGTCCAGAGTGAACACCGCCACGCGTCTAGAGTGAACACCGCCACGTGTCTAGAATGAACACCGCCACGCGTCTAGAGTGAACACCACCACACGTCTAGAGTGAACACCACCACGCGTCTAGAGTGAACACCACCACGCGTCTAGAGTGAACACCACCACGCGTCTAGAGTGAACACCGCCACGCGTCTAGAGTGAACACCACCACGTGTCTAGAGTGAACACCGCCACGCGTCCAGAGTGAACACCGCCACGCATCTAGAGTGAACACCGCCATGTGTCTAGAGTGAACACCACCACGCGTCTAGAGTGAACACCACCACGCGTCTAGAGTGAACACCGCCACGCATCTAGAGTGAACACCGCCACGCGTCTAGAGTGAACACCGCCACGCGTCCAGAGTGAACACCGCCACGCGTTCAGAGTGAACACCGCCACGCGTCCAGAGTGAACACCGCCACGCGTCTAGAGTGAACACCGCCATGTGTCTAGAGTGAACACTACCACGCGTCTAGAGTGAACACCACCACGCGTCTAGAGTGAACACCGCCACGCGTCTAGAGTGAACACCACCACGCGTCTAGAGTGAACACCGCCACGCGTCTAGAGTGAACACCACCTAACCTATGCCGTTACTGGCAAAATTGTCCCAATTTTTCTAGTTTTATTTTTAAACAAAAAGTGCATTTATTGGTTGTGTTTAACCTGAGTAGCCTATATATTACGTAAAAAAGTGGGGAATTTGATACATTAAATTTTCGAATATAAACAAATGAATCGGCATACTGTGCCGATTTTAGCCGAAATAAGCCCAACTTTCACAGCTTTATTTTTGGACAATAGTTCATTCCTCTATTGTATTTAGCCTTAGTATGCTATGTATTAAATTAAAAGTGGGAAATTTCACGATGAAATGTTCACGTCCCGTGTTTGGCCAATATTGGCCAAATTTTTCCAGCTTTATTTTTCAACAAAAGTGCAATCCTCGTGTGTTTAGCCTTAGTATCCTATATATAGCGTTAAAAAGTGCGAAATTTCACCATGAAATGTTTAAGTGAAAAAAGAAAATCGGCATACTATGCCGTTTTTGGCTAAAATTGGACACATTTTTACAGCTGTATTTTTAAACCAAACGTACATTCCTCGGTTGTGTTTAGCCTGAGTAGCTTATATATTACATTAAGAGGGAAATTTCACAATGAAATTTTCAGGTCCCATAAAGAAATCGGCACACTCACGTATGCCATTTTTGGCCAAAATTGGGCGAATTTTCATAGCTAAACTTTTCAAAGAAAAAGTTAATTCCTCTTTTTTGATTAGCATTAGTATGCTGTATTATTACTATAAAGGTTTGATATTTCATGATGACATTTTCACTTCCTAAAAATTAAATTGACATAACATTTTTTGGGTAAAAAACAAATAGGCATACTAACCTATGCAGTTTTTGGACATAATTGGGTTAGAGTTAGGCTTAGCAATTAGGGTTAGGGTTTAAGGTTAGGCGTTAGGGGTAGGGTTAGGGATAGGGTTAGGGCTCGATTATTCCAACTCACTACTCTCCGGGACATCTGGCAAAAACATTACCAAGCTGATGCGTGTACAAAATTATTTTACTGGCGTCATGACGGGTACTGCAAAATCCGACCATGTCTGTCCAGTGCTCACCGAACTGCATTGGCTTCCTGTTGCCGAACTCATACAGTATAAGATTGCACTCATTACATACAAAGCGCTGGCCACAAGTGAACCCCAATACCTTGGTGGTATCATCAAAGAGCATCAACCATCACGCAAACTCCGGTCATCCTCGTAGCAGCTTTTGGCTAGTCATCGAACAAAGACGGTCGCTGCATTGCACGCTTTCAGATGCACTTCTGCAGCCGTCTGGAATGTTCTTCCCTCCGAGATTAAGAAGTCACTGGAGCTACGCATTTTTAAAATCTAGGTTGAAAATATATTTTCTTTAGAACTGCTTTTCGTGCTTAGTTTGGTGTCCCTCCCCGGCACCTCCGATGACCATGGTTGGCTATGTACGGTGTGAAAGAAGTTCAACATACACACCAACATGGACACTCGCTAAATATACTAACCAACATGGACACTCACTAAAATAACTTAACCAACATGGACACTCGCTAAATAAGCTAACCATCATGGACACTCGCTAAATAACCTAACCATCATGGACACTCGCTAAATAACCTAACCAACATGGACACTCGCTAAATAACCTAACAATCATGGACACTCGCAAAATAACCTAACCAACATGGACACTCGCTAAATAACCTAACCATCATGGACACTCGCTAAATAACTTAACCAACATGGACACTCGCTAAATAACTTAACCAACATGGACACTCGCTAAATAAGCTAACCATCATGGACACTCGCTAAATAACCTAACCATCATGGACACTCGCTAAATAACCTAACCAACATGGACACTCGCTAAATAACCTAACCATCATGGACACTCGCTAAATAACTTAACCAACATGGACACTCGCTAAATAACCTAACCATCATGGACACTCGCTAAATAACCTAACCAACATGGACACTCGCTAAATAACTTAACCAACATGGACACTCGCTAAATATACTAACCAACATGGACACTCGCTAAATAACCTAACCATCATGGACACTCGCTAAATAACCTAACCAACATGGACACTCGCTAAACAACGTAACCAACATGGTGCTGTAGCGCCACCGTGTGGTCACGTGGTACCACTGCAGCGCCTGGCGCGGTGACAGCAGCAGTGGCATTGTGCGGCGTCTTCACGGCTTCATTGCAGCCAACCCGCTTGGGACTAACGCCAGGACGCAGCAGCAGCAGCGACTCACAACTGCGGGAACGCGCGGGGTGACGCCTGACAGCGGCAACTGCTGGCGAACTGTGTTGGCCTGTACTGCACATGTCCACCAAGATGGCAGACGTAACCACGAATTAAATACCAGCCAAGTTTGGTGGCGATTGCTTTCACGGTGTGGATTTGTATTTGGAACATATTTTCATTTTCATACATGGAAGTGTCGGAGATTGAATAACAAAAATACACGTTACATGGAGTTACTATTTTTTTAATATGAAGAACACAGGTGCTGAGAGAAATTAGAAAGGGGAAGAGATAATTAAGGAAGTGGCACTGTCGATGCAATGAACGAGGGCGCAGCGAGCAGTAGAGGCCAGGTGGTGAACGAGAGTCGTGACAGGCGGCTAGAGGATGATTGATGGGAAGGCGCGTGCGGAGCGAGGCGTCACGTGGGGGGAGGTTGAGGGCGGGGCGGGGCGGGGATTCCCCACGCAGGGCGCCATCTCGGCTGGGCACCGCGTGGAGGACGCGTGGTTCTTGTGGCGTCGTTGAATTCGTCTTCAACTACCGATCACAGCTGCTCCATGTGGCTTAGCAGCTCCTCAAGGTGGATCACCAGCTCGACCATATGGCTTACCAGCTCGTCAAGGTGGATTCCCAGCTCCTCAAGGTGAGTTGCCAGCTCATTCAGTGGAATTTTTTTGTCAAACACAGTTACAAGGCCTGTCTTGTGTTTAGAGTTAGTAATAGCCTAGATTCGTAGACCGTCGCTTTTTAAGTGTAACATTTAAGCTATTTAAGTGCAAAATCCTCTCATTGTTTTTCATTGTAATGAGGCGAGGAGGAGACTGTAACACGTTCCCAAGAGGGATGAAGTTTTAAATCGTGCGTCAACACGTGTTTAGATTGCGGCCTGCGTGGTGATTATCGGCAGCCTGTATGTAATTCAGGCGAGTCCGTGCTCTGAATATTGAGTTTTGCGAGGTTTTTTCAAATATACTTCCCTACGATCGATTTGATAGTTGATAGATCGTTTATTGTCATTGTCACCAGTACAACGAAATTTAAAAATGCTCACCAGTCAGGGCATCATTCATAAATTTAAATTAAATAAAACAAGAAAATAAGATTAAATTAAAAATAATCAATTTATACTATATATAAAAACAGCCCAAGTATACCCACATACCCACATAAGGTTACATTTTGTCATTGCACATCTCTATTTTACAGTCAATTGTAAACACTATTACTTAATAATTAATTAGCATTATTGAGTGTGGTGATAGCTGTAGGATAAAAGCTCTGTTTGAATCTGTTTGTCCTTGTTTTGACTGATCTGAATCGTCTGCCTGATGGCAACAGCTCAAACAGTGAGTGTCCAGGGTGAGAAGAGTCCTTTATAATGTTCTGTGCTTTTTTGATGCAACGTGAACTGTGTAGTTCTTCCAGTGTGGGGAGATGGCAGCCGGCGATCTTTTGGGCTATGTTGATGACCCTCTGGAGCGCTTTCCTCTGAGCCACTGTGCAGCTGGTGTACCATACACAGATGCAGTATGTAAGAATGCTTTCGATGGAGGCTCGGTAAAAGGACACCAGCAGTTTCTGTGTGATGTTATTATTCCTGAGAATTCTCAGGAAGTAAAGTCTCTGCTGGGCCTTTTTCAGAAGCTCAGTGCTGTTGGCGCTCCAGGTCAGGCCCTCCCCAATGTGGACTCCCAGGAAGCAGAAGTCTGTCACCCTCTCCACACAGTCCCCGCTGATGATTAGTGGTGGAGTGTCCGTTTTCTTTCTCCTGTAGTCTATTATGAGCTCCTTGGTCTTTGCGGTGTTAAGGAGCAGGTTGTTGCCCCTGCAGTATGCTGTCAGCCGCTCCACCTCGTCCCTGTAGGCAGACTCATCCCCCCCAGAGATGAGCCCCACCACTGTGGTGTCATCAGCAAACTTCACAATGGTGTTGCTATGGTGGACGGTGACGCAGTCATGTGTGTAGAGGGAGTCGAGCAGGGGGCTCAGTACACAGCCCTGGGGGGCGCCGGTACTGAGGCTCAGGGCTGTGGATGTATGACGGCCCACTCTGACCCTCTGTCTGCGGCCCGTGTAATCTAACAGTGATTGTCAACTCCCCCCCCCCCCGCAATCATTTCCCGAAATATATTTCAGAACAAACGTTAAGGTGCAAAGTTGACAATTTGTCAATACAAAAGAGGGTTGGGTTTGGGTTTGTTTAGGGTTAGCGGTTAAGGGTTAGGGTCAGGGGGGTTAGGGTTTAGGGATAGGGTTAGTATGATATATGTAGATTAAAAGTCAGACATTTCACGATGAAATGTTCAAGTAAATATTAAAATTGGTATACTAACTCATGCCGTTTTTAGCCAAAATTAGCAAAATTTTTACATCTTTATTTTTCAACAAAAGTTCATTCCTCTTTTGTATTTAGCCGTAGTATGCTATATATTACATTAAAAGTGACAAATTTAACGATTGCATTTTCACATCTCTAAAAGATATCAGCATACTAACCTATGCAGTTTATTTGCTAAAATGAGCCAAATTTTCACATCTTAATTTTCCAAGAAAAAGTTAATTCCTTCTTTATGTTTAGCATTAGTATGCTATATATTACATTAAAAGTGAGACATTTCACGATTACATTTTCACGTCTCAAAAAGAAAATCAGCATACTATCTTATACAGTTTTTTTGCCAAAATGAGCCAAATTTCCATAGCTTTATTTTTTAACAAAAAGTGCATTCCTCCATTGTGTTTGCTGTAGTATGCTACGTATTACGTACAAAATTGAAAATTTCACGATAAAATTTTCACCTCAGGTATGCCAAGAAAATCATCATACCTTCTTTGGCCATAAAGCAAATTGGCATACTAGCCTATGCCGTTTATGGACAAAATTGTGTAAGGGTTTGGGTGAGGGTTAGGATTAGGGGTTAGGGTTAGTGGTTAGGGGTTAGGGCTAGGAGTTAGTGGTTGGGGGTTAGGGTTAAGGTAGTTAGAGTCCAGGTCGATGTTAAGGGTTAGGGTCATGGTTGGATTAGGGTTAGAGTTCAGGGTTAGGGTTAGGCATTAGGGTTAGGGTCAAGTTCAGGGGGTTAGGGTTAAGGGTTAGTATGACAACTGCAGTGCCTCGGCACGATAACAGCAGCAGTGGCACTGTGTGGTGTCTTCCAACATGGACACTCGCTAAATAACCTAACCATCATGGACACTCGCTAAATAACTTAACCAACATGGACACTCGCTAAATATACTAACAAACATGGACACTCGCTAAATAACCTAACCATCATGGACACTCGCTAAACAACGTAACCAACATGGACACTCGCTAAATAACCTAACCATCATGGACACTCGCTAAATAACTTAACCAACATGGACACTCGCTAAATATACTAACCAACATGGACACTCGCTAAATATACTAACCAACATGGACACTCGCTAAATAACCTAACCAACATGGACACTCGCTAAATGACCTAACCATCATGGACACTCGCTAAATAACCTAACCATCATGGACACTCGCTAAATAACCTAACCAACATGGACACTCGCTAAATGACCTAACCAACATGGACACTCGCTAATTAACCTAACCATCATGGACACTCGCTAAATAACTTAACCAACATGGACACTCGCTAAATATACTAACCAACATGGACACTCGCTAAATAACCTAACCATCATGGACACTCGCTAAATGACCTAACCAACATGGACACTCGCTAAATAACTTAACCAACATGGACACTCGCTAAATATACTAACAAACATGGACACTCGCTAAATAACCTAACCAACATGGACACTCGCTAAATGACCTAACCATCATGGACACTCGCTAAATAACCTAACCATCATGGACACTCGCTAAATAACCTAACCAACATGGACACTCGCTAAATGACCTAACCAACATGGGCACTCGCTAAATAACCTAACCATCATGGACACTCGCTAAATAACTTAACCAACATGGACACTCGCTAAATATACTAACCAACATGGACACTCGCTAAATAACCTAACCATCATGGACACTCGCTAAATGACCTAACCAACATGGACACTCGCTAAATAACCTAACCAACATGGACACTCGCTAAACAACGTAACCAACATGGTGCTGTAGCGCCACCGTGTGGTCACGTGGTACCACTGCAGCGCCTGGCGCGTTGACAGCAGCAGTGGCGCTGTGCGGCGTCTTCACGGCTTCATTGCAGCCAACCCGCTTGGGACTAACGCCAGGACGCAGCAGCAGCAGGACTCACAACTGCGGGAACGCGCGGGGTGACGCCTGACAGCGGCAACTGCTGGCGAACTGTGTTGGCCTGTACTGCACATGTCCACCAAGATGGCAGACGTAACCACGAATTAAATACCAGCCAAGTTTGGTGGCGATTGCTTTCACGGTGTGGATTTGTATTTGGAACATACTTTCATTTTCATACATGGAAGTGTCGGAGATTGAATAACAAAAATACACGTTACATGGAGTTACTATTTTTTTAATATGAAGAACACAGGTGCTGAGAGAAATTAGAAAGGGGAAGAGATAATTAAGGAAGTGGCACTGTCGATGCAATGAACGAGGGCGCAGCGAGCAGTAGAGGCCAGGTGGTGAACGAGAGTCGTGACAGGCGGCTAGAGGATGATTGATGGGAAGGCGCGTGCGGAGCGAGGCGTCACGTGGGGGGAGGTTGAGGGCGGGGCGGGGATTCCCCACGCAGGGCGCCATCTCGGCTGGGCACCGCGTGGAGGACGCGTGGTTCTTGTGGCGTCGTTGAATTCGTCTTCAACTACCGATCACAGCTGCTCCATGTGGCTTAGCAGCTCCTCAAGGTGGATCACCAGCTCGACCATATGGCTTACCAGCTCGTCAAGGTGGATTCCCAGCTCCTCAAGGTGAGTTGCCTGTTCATTCAGTGGAATTTTTTTGTCAAACACAGTTACGAGGCCTGTCTTGTGTTTTAGAGTTAGTAATAGCCTAGATTCGTAGACCGTCGCTTTTTTAAGTAACATTTAAGCTATTTAAGTGCAAAATCCTCTCATTGTTTTTCATTGTAATGAGGCGAGGAGGAGACTGTAACACGTTCCCAAGAGGGATGAAGTTTTAAATCGTGCGTCAACACGTGTTTAGATTGCGGCCTGCGTGGTGATTAACGGCAGCCTGTATGTAATTCAGGCGAGTCCGTGCTCTGAATATTGAGTTTTTGCGAGGTTTTTTCAAATATACTTCCCTACGATCGATTTCGTTTATTTTGTGTAATCTGACAGTGATTGTCAACTCCCCCCCCCCCCCCCGCAATCATTTCCCGAAATATATTTCAGAACAAACGTTAAGGTGCGAAGTTGACAATTTGTCAATACAAAAGAGGGTTGGGTTTGAGTTTGTTTAGGGTTAGCGGTTAAGGGTTAGGGTCAGGGGGGTTAGGGTTTAGGGATAGGGTTAGTATGATATATGTAGATTAAAAGTCAGACATTTCACGATGAAATGTTCAAGTAAATATTAAAATTGGTATACTAACTCATGCCGTTTTTAGCCAAAATTAGCAAAATTTTTACATATTTATTTTTCAACAAAAGTTCATTCCTCTTTTGTATTTAGCCGTAGTATGCTATATATTACATTAAAAGTGAGAAATTTAACGATTGCATTTTCACATCTCTAAAAGATATCAGCATACTATCTTATACAGTTTTTTTGCCAAACTGAGCCAAATTTCCATAGCTTTATTTTTTAACAAAAAGTGCATTCCTCCATTGTGTTTGCTGTAGTATGCTACGTATTACGTACAAAATTGAAAATTTCACGATAAAATTTTCACCTCAGGTATGCCAAGAAAATCATCATACCTTCTTTGGCCATAAAGCAAATTGGCATACTAACCTATGCCGTTTATGGACAAAATTGTGTAAGGGTTTGGGTGAGGGTTAGGATTAGGGGTTAGGGTTAGTGGTTAGGGGTTAGGGCTAGGAGTTAGTGGTTGGGGGTTAGGGTTAAGGTAGTTAGGGTCCAGGTCGATGTTAAGGGTTAGGGTCATTCTTAATTTTAGAACTTTCGTGACTGCAGGAATTATTATTTGTTTCTTTCGGTTAAGTCACGTCTAAAGATAAAATAATAAATTAAATTAAATAATAGAATACGACGTTTCGATTGCAACACAAGCAATCATCATCAGGTATAATGAAATAGCGACATAAAATCTAACCAGAAAACTATAGACAGACATATTAGCAGACATATCACCAAGATACATAGCGAGAGCAACACAGGTAACAGAGAGGGGTGATCGTCTCTGTGTGGTGGCCTTAAATAGACAGAGGGGGGGGGCGGAGGCAGAGAGAGGGAGGAGGGTTAGAGAAAAAATTAGCATATCAATGAGTGGTCAACAGACGTGGTGCTGCGAATGCGATGGTACGGCAAGCAAGCCTGAAAATCAGGAGGACACACTAAAATTAAATAACCTAGTAAAATATCGAAATGTAATGTAATACAACACAGAGGGTCGGTCAACACACAATTAACGCATAGCCTGGTTGATTACGTATTTCAAAGATTGCTAAGTTAGAATTTAAGTGTGAACAATCTAAAGAGAGGACACAGGCAGAGAAAACAAGTCGCCAGAGAGAGAGAAAAAAGATAAGCTTAAAACTTCCCCGTAGAAGTGGTTCAATCTTAATTTTAGAACTTTCGTGACTGCAGGAATTATTATTTGTTTCTTTCGGTTAAGTCACGTCTAAAGATAAAATCATAAATTAAATTAAATAATAGAATACGACGTTTCGATTGCAACACAAGCAATCATCATCAGGTATAATGAAATAGCGACATAAAATCTAACCAGAAAACTATAGACAGACATATTAGCAGACAGATATCACCAAGATACATAGCGAGAGCAACACAGGTAACATAGAGGGGTGATCGTCTCTGTGTGGTGGCCTTAAATAGACAGAGGGGGGGGGCGGAGGCAGAGAGAGGGAGGAGGGTTAGAGAAAAAATTAGCATATCAATGAGTGGTCAACAGACGTGGTGCTGCGAATGCGATGGCACGGCAAGCAAGCCTGAAAATCAGGAGGACACACTAAAATTAAATAACCTAGTAAAATATCGAAATGTAATACAACACAGAGGGTCGGTCAACACACAACGCATAGCCTGGTTGATTACGTATTTCAAAGATTGCTAAGTTAGAATTTAAGTGTGAACAATCTAAAGAGAGGACACAGGCAGAGAAAACAAGTCGCCAGAGAGAGAGAAAAAAGATAAGCTTAAAACTTCCCCGTAGAAGTGGTTCAATCTTAATTTTAGAACTTTCGTGACTGCAGGAATTATTATTTGTTTCTTTCGGTTAAGTCACGTCTAAAGATAAAATAATAAATTAAATTAAATAATAGAATACGACGTTTCGATTGCAACACAAGCAATCATCATCAGGTATAATGAAATAGCGACATAAAATCTAACCAGAAAACTATAGACAGACATATTAGCAGACAGATATCACCAAGATACATAGCGAGAGCAACACAGGTAACAGAGAGGGGTGATCGTCTCTGTGTGGTGGCCTTAAATAGACAGAGGGGGGGGGCGGAGGCAGAGAGAGGGAGGAGGGTTAGAGAAAAAATTAGCATATCAATGAGTGGTCAACAGACGTGGTGCTGCGAATGCGATGGCACGGCAAGCAAGCCTGAAAATCAGGAGGACACACTAAAATTAAATAACCTAGTAAAATATCGAAATGTAATGTAATACAACACAGAGGGTCGGTCAACACACAATTAACGCATAGCCTGGTTGATTACGTATTTCAAAGATTGCTAAGTTAGAATTTAAGTGTGAACAATCTAAAGAGAGGACACAGGCAGAGAAAACAAGTCGCCAGAGAGAGAGAAAAAAGATAAGCTTAAAACTTCCCCGTAGAAGTGGTTCAATCTTAATTTTAGAACTTTCGTGACTGCAGGAATTATTATTTGTTTCTTTCGGTTAAGTCACGTCTAAAGATAAAATAATAAATTAAATTAAATAATAGAATACGACGTTTCGATTGCAACACAAGCAATCATCATCAGGTATAATGAAATAGCGACATAAAATCTAACCAGAAAACTATAGACAGACATATTAGCAGACAGATATCACCAAGATACATAGCAAAAGCAACACAGGTAACAGAGAGGGGTGATCGTCTCTGTGTGGTGGCCTTAAATAGACAGAGGGGGGGGCGGAGGCAGAGAGAGGGAGGAGGGTTAGAGAAAAAAATAGCATATCAATGAGTGGTCAACAGACGTGGTGCTGCAAATGCGATGGCACGGCAAGCAAGCCTGAAAATCAGGAGAAGGACACACTAAAATTAAATAACCTAGTAAAATATCGAAATGTAATATAATACAACACAGAGGGTCGGTCAACACACAATTAACGCATAGCCTGGTTGATTACGTATTTCAAAGATTGCTAAGTTAGAATTTAAGTGTGAACAATCTAAAGAGAGGACACAGGCAGAGAAAACAAGTCGCCAGAGAGAGAGAAAAAAGATAAGCTTAAAACTTCCCCGTAGAAGTGGTTCAATCTTAATTTTAGAACTTTCGTGACTGCAGGAATTATTATTTGTTTCTTTCGGTTAAGTCACGTCTAAAGATAAAATAATAAATTAAATTAAATAATAGAATACGACGTTTCGATTGCAACACAAGCAATCATCATCAGGTATAATGAAATAGCGACATAAAATCTAACCAGAAAACTATAGACAGACATATTAGCAGACAGATATCACCAAGATACATAGCGAGAGCAACACAGGTAACAGAGAGGGGTGATCGTCTCTGTGTGGTGGCCTTAAATAGACAGGGGGGGGGGGCGGAGGCAGAGAGAGGGAGGAGGGTTAGAGAAAAAATTAGCATATCAATGAGTGGTCAACAGACGTGGTGCTGCGAATGCGATGGCACGGCAAGCAAGCCTGAAAATCAGAAGGACACACTAAAATTAAATAACCTAGTAAAATATCGAAATGTAATGTAATACAACACAGAGGGTCGGTCAACACACAATTAACGCATAGCCTGGTTGATTACGTATTTCAAAGATTGCTAAGTTAGAATTTAAGTGTGAACAATCTAAAGAGAGGACACAGGCAGAGAAAACAAGTCGCCAGAGAGAGAGAAAAAAGATACGCTTAAAACTTCCCCGTAGAAGTGGTTCAATCTTAATTTTAGAACTTTCGTGACTGCAGGAATTATTATTTGTTTCTTTCGGTTAAGTCACGTCTAAAGATAAAATAATAAATTAAATTAAATAATAGAATACGACGTTTCGATTGCAACACAAGCAATCATCATCAGGTATAATGAAATAGCGACATAAAATCTAACCAGAAAACTATAGACAGACATATTAGCAGACAGATATCACCAAGATACATAGCGAGAGCAACACAGGTAACAGAGAGGGGTGATCGTCTCTGTGTGGTGGCCTTAAATAGACAGAGGGGGGGGGCGGAGGCAGAGAGAGGGAGGAGGGTTAGAGAAAAAATTAGCATATCAATGAGTGGTCAACAGACGTGGTGCTGCGAATGCGATGGCACGGCAAGCAAGCCTGAAAATCAGAAGGACACACTAAAATTAAATAACCTAGTAAAATATCGAAATGTAATGTAATACAACACAGAGGGTCGGTCAACACACAATTAACGCATAGCCTGGTTGATTACGTATTTCAAAGATTGCTAAGTTAGAATTTAAGTGTGAACAATCTAAAGAGAGGACACAGGCAGAGAAAACAAGTCGCCAGAGAGAGAGAAAAAAGATACGCTTAAAACTTCCCCATAGAAGTGGTTCAATCTTAATTTTAGAACTTTCGTGACTGCAGGAATTATTATTTGTTTCTTTCGGTTAAGTCACGTCTAAAGATAAAATAATAAATTAAATTAAATAATAGAATACGACGTTTCGATTGCAACACAAGCAATCATCATCAGGTATAATGAAATAGCGACATAAAATCTAACCAGAAAACTATAGACAGACATATTAGCAGACATATCACCAAGATACATAGCGAGAGCAACACAGGTAACAGAGAGGGGTGATCGTCTCTGTGTGGTGGCCTTAAATAGACAGAGGGGGGGGGGGGCGGAGGCAGAGAGAGGGAGGAGGGTTAGAGAAAAAATTAGCATATCAATGAGTGGTCAACAGACGTGGTGCTGCGAATGCGATGGCACGGCAAGCAAGCCTGAAAATCAGGAGAAGGACACACTAAAATTAAATAACCTAGTAAAATATCGAAATGTAATGTAATACAACACAGAGGGTCGGTCAACACACAATTAACGCATAGCCTGGTTGATTACGTATTTCAAAGATTGCTAAGTTAGAATTTAAGTGTGAACAATCTAAAGAGAGGACACAGGCAGAGAAAACAAGTCGCCAGAGAGAGAGAAAAAAGATAAGCTTAAAACTTCCCCGTAGAAGTGGTTCAATCTTAATTTTAGAACTTTCGTGACTGCAGGAATTATTATTTGTTTCTTTCGGTTAAGTCACGTCTAAAGATAAAATAATAAATTAAATTAAATAATAGAATACGACGTTTCGATTGCAACACAAGCAATCATCATCAGGTATAATGAAATAGCGACATAAAATCTAACCAGAAAACTATAGACAGACATATTAGCAGACAGATATCACCAAGATACATAGCGAGAGCAACACAGGTAACAGAGAGGGGTGATCGTCTCTGTGTGGTGGCCTTAAATAGACAGAGGGGGGGGGGGCGGAGGCAGAGAGAGGGAGGAGGGTTAGAGAAAAAATTAGCATATCAATGAGTGGTCAACAGACGTGGTGCTGCGAATGCGATGGCACGGCAAGCAAGCCTGAAAATCAGGAGGACGCACTAAAATTAAATAACCTAGTAAAATATCGAGATGTAATACAACACAGAGGGTCGGTCAACACACAATTAACGCATAGCCTGGTTGATTACGTATTTCAAAGATTGCTAAGTTAGAATTTAAGTGTGAACAATCTAAAGAGAGGACACAGGCAGAGAAAACAAGTCGCCAGAGAGAGAGAAAAAAGATAAGCTTAAAACTTCCCCGTAGAAGTGGTTCAATCTTAATTTTAGAACTTTCGTGACTGCAGGAATTATTATTTGTTTCTTTCGGTTAAGTCACGTCTAAAGATAAAATAATAAATTAAATTAAATAATAGAATACGACGTTTCGATTGCAACACAAGCAATCATCATCAGGTATAATGAAATAGCGACATAAAATCTAACCAGAAAACTATAGACAGACATATTAGCAGACAGATATCACCAAGATACATAGCAAGAGCAACACAGGTAACAGAGAGGCGTGATCGTCTCTGTGTGGTGGCCTTAAATAGACAGAGGGGGGGGGCGGAGGCAGAGAGAGGGAGGAGGGTTAGAGAAAAAATTAGCATATCAATGAGTGGTCAACAGACGTGGTGCTGCGAATGCGATGGCACGGCAAGCAAGCCTGAAAATCAGGAGGACACACTAAAATTAAATAACCTAGTAAAATATCGAAATGTAATATAATACAACACAGAGGGTCGGTCAACACACAATTAACTCATAGCCTGGTTGATTACGTATTTCAAAGATTGCTAAGTTAGAATTTAAGTGTGAACATTCTAAAGAGAGGACACAGGCAGAGAAAACAAGTCGCCAGAGAGAGAGAAAAAAGATAAGCTTAAAACTTCCCCGTAGAAGTGGTTCAATCTTAATTTTAGAACTTTCGTGACTGCAGGAATTATTATTTGTTTCTTTCGGTTAAGTCACGTCTAAAGATAAAATAATAAATTAAATTAAATAATAGAATACGACGTTTCGATTGCAACACAAGCAATCATCATCAGGTATAATGAAATAGCGACATAAAATCTAACCAGAAAACTATAGACAGACATATTAGCAGACAGATATCACCAAGATACATAGCGAGAGCAACACAGGTAACAGAGAGGGGTGATCGTCTCTGTGTGGTGGCCTTAAATAGACAGGGGGGGTGGGCGGAGGCAGAGAGAGGGAGGAGGGTTAGAGAAAAAATTAGCATATCAATGAGTGGTCAACAGACGTGGTGCTGCGAATGCGATGGCACGGCAAGCAAGCCTGAAAATCAGGAGGACACACTAAAATTAAATAACCTAGTAAAATATCGAAATGTAATATAATACAACACAGAGGGTCGGTCAACACACAATTAACTCATAGCCTGGTTGATTACGTATTTCAAAGATTGCTAAGTTAGAATTTAAGTGTGAACAATCTAAAGAGAGGACACAGGCAGAGAAAACAAGTCGCCAGAGAGAGAGAAAAAAGATAAGCTTAAAACTTCCCCGTAGAAGTGGTTCAATCTTAATTTTAGAACTTTCGTGACTGCAGGAATTATTATTTGTTTCTTTCGGTTAAGTCACGTCTAAAGATAAAATAATAAATTAAATTAAATAATAGAATACGACGTTTCGATTGCAACACAAGCAATCATCATCAGGTATAATGAAATAGCGACATAAAATCTAACCAGAAAACTATAGACAGACATATTAGCAGACAGATATCACCAAGATACATAGCGAGAGCAACACAGGTAACAGAGAGGGGTGATCGTCTCTGTGTGGTGGCCTTAAATAGACAGGGGGGGGGGCGGAGGCAGAGAGAGGGAGGAGGGTTAGAGAAAAAATTAGCATATCAATGAGTGGTCAACAGACGTGGTGCTGCGAATGCGATGGCACGGCAAGCAAGCCTGAAAATCAGGAGGACACACTAAAATTAAATAACCTAGTAAAATATCGAAATGTAATATAATACAACACAGAGGGTCGGTCAACACACAATTAACTCATAGCCTGGTTGATTACGTATTTCAAAGATTGCTAAGTTAGAATTTAAGTGTGAACAATCTAAAGAGAGGACACAGGCAGAGAAAACAAGTCGCCAGAGAGAGAGAAAAAAGATAAGCTTAAAACTTCCCCGTAGAAGTGGTTCAATCTTAATTTTAGAACTTTCGTGACTGCAGGAATTATTATTTGTTTCTTTCGGTTAAGTCACGTCTAAAGATAAAATAATAAATTAAATTAAATAATAGAATACGACGTTTCGATTGCAACACAAGCAATCATCATCAGGTATAATGAAATAGCGACATAAAATCTAACCAGAAAACTATAGACAGACATATTAGCAGACAGATATCACCAAGATACATAGCGAGAGCAACACAGGTAACAGAGAGGGGTGATCGTCTCTGTGTGGTGGCCTTAAATAGACAGGGGGGGGGGCGGAGGCAGAGAGAGGGAGGAGGGTTAGAGAAAAAATTAGCATATCAATGAGTGGTCAACAGACGTGGTGCTGCGAATGCGATGGCACGGCAAGCAAGCCTGAAAATCAGAAGGACACACTAAAATTAAATAACCTAGTAAAATATCGAAATGTAATGTAATACAACACAGAGGGTCGGTCAACACACAATTAACGCATAGCCTGGTTGATTACGTATTTCAAAGATTGCTAAGTTAGAATTTAAGTGTGAACAATCTAAAGAGAGGACACAGGCAGAGAAAACAAGTCGCCAGAGAGAGAGAAAAAAGATACGCTTAAAACTTCCCCGTAGAAGTGGTTCAATCTTAATTTTAGAACTTTCGTGACTGCAGGAATTATTATTTGTTTCTTTCGGTTAAGTCACGTCTAAAGATAAAATAATAAATTAAATTAAATAATAGAATACGACGTTTCGATTGCAACACAAGCAATCATCATCAGGTATAATGAAATAGCGACATAAAATCTAACCAGAAAACTATAGACAGACATATTAGCAGACAGATATCACCAAGATACATAGCGAGAGCAACACAGGTAACAGAGAGGGGTGATCGTCTCTGTGTGGTGGCCTTAAATAGACAGAGGGGGGGGGCGGAGGCAGAGAGAGGGAGGAGGGTTAGAGAAAAAATTAGCATATCAATGAGTGGTCAACAGACGTGGTGCTGCGAATGCGATGGCACGGCAAGCAAGCCTGAAAATCAGAAGGACACACTAAAATTAAATAACCTAGTAAAATATCGAAATGTAATGTAATACAACACAGAGGGTCGGTCAACACACAATTAACGCATAGCCTGGTTGATTACGTATTTCAAAGATTGCTAAGTTAGAATTTAAGTGTGAACAATCTAAAGAGAGGACACAGGCAGAGAAAACAAGTCGCCAGAGAGAGAGAAAAAAGATACGCTTAAAACTTCCCCATAGAAGTGGTTCAATCTTAATTTTAGAACTTTCGTGACTGCAGGAATTATTATTTGTTTCTTTCGGTTAAGTCACGTCTAAAGATAAAATAATAAATTAAATTAAATAATAGAATACGACGTTTCGATTGCAACACAAGCAATCATCATCAGGTATAATGAAATAGCGACATAAAATCTAACCAGAAAACTATAGACAGACATATTAGCAGACATATCACCAAGATACATAGCGAGAGCAACACAGGTAACAGAGAGGGGTGATCGTCTCTGTGTGGTGGCCTTAAATAGACAGAGGGGGGGGGGCGGAGGCAGAGAGAGGGAGGAGGGTTAGAGAAAAAATTAGCATATCAATGAGTAGTCAACAGACGTGGTGCTGCGAATGCGATGGCACGGCAAGCAAGCCTGAAAATCAGGAGAAGGACACACTAAAATTAAATAACCTAGTAAAATATCGAAATGTAATGTAATACAACACAGAGGGTCGGTCAACACACAATTAACGCATAGCCTGGTTGATTACGTATTTCAAAGATTGCTAAGTTAGAATTTAAGTGTGAACAATCTAAAGAGAGGACACAGGCAGAGAAAACAAGTCGCCAGAGAGAGAGAAAAAAGATAAGCTTAAAACTTCCCCGTAGAAGTGGTTCAATCTTAATTTTAGAACTTTCGTGACTGCAGGAATTATTATTTGTTTCTTTCGGTTAAGTCACGTCTAAAGATAAAATAATAAATTAAATTAAATAATAGAATACGACGTTTCGATTGCAACACAAGCAATCATCATCAGGTATAATGAAATAGCGACATAAAATCTAACCAGAAAACTATAGACAGACATATTAGCAGACAGATATCACCAAGATACATAGCGAGAGCAACACAGGTAACAGAGAGGGGTGATCGTCTCTGTGTGGTGGCCTTAAATAGACAGAGGGGGGGGGGGGGCGGAGGCAGAGAGAGGGAGGAGGGTTAGAGAAAAAATTAGCATATCAATGAGTGGTCAACAGACGTGGTGCTGCGAATGCGATGGCACGGCAAGCAAGCCTGAAAATCAGGAGGACACACTAAAATTAAATAACCTAGTAAAATATCGAGATGTAATACAACACAGAGGGTCGGTCAACACACAATTAACGCATAGCCTGGTTGATTACGTATTTCAAAGATTGCTAAGTTAGAATTTAAGTGTGAACAATCTAAAGAGAGGACACAGGCAGAGAAAACAAGTCGCCAGAGAGAGAGAAAAAAGATAAGCTTAAAACTTCCCCGTAGAAGTGGTTCAATCTTAATTTTAGAACTTTCGTGACTGCAGGAATTATTATTTGTTTCTTTCGGTTAAGTCACGTCTAAAGATAAAATAATAAATTAAATTAAATAATAGAATACGACGTTTCGATTGCAACACAAGCAATCATCATCAGGTATAATGAAATAGCGACATAAAATCTAACCAGAAAACTATAGACAGACATATTAGCAGACAGATATCACCAAGATACATAGCAAGAGCAACACAGGTAACAGAGAGGCGTGATCGTCTCTGTGTGGTGGCCTTAAATAGACAGAGGGGGGGGGGGGCGGAGGCAGAGAGAGGGAGGAGGGTTAGAGAAAAAATTAGCATATCAATGAGTGGTCAACAGACGTGGTGCTGCGAATGCGATGGCACGGCAAGCAAGCCTGAAAATCAGGAGGACACACTAAAATTAAATAACCTAGTAAAATATCGAAATGTAATATAATACAACACAGAGGGTCGGTCAACACACAATTAACTCATAGCCTGGTTGATTACGTATTTCAAAGATTGCTAAGTTAGAATTTAAGTGTGAACAATCTATAGAGAGGACACAGGCAGAGAAAACAAGTCGCCAGAGAGAGAGAAAAAAGATAAGCTTAAAACTTCCCCGTAGAAGTGGTTCAATCTTAATTTTAGAACTTTCGTGACTGCAGGAATTATTATTTGTTTCTTTCGGTTAAGTCACGTCTAAAGATAAAATAATAAATTAAATTAAATAATAGAATACGACGTTTCGATTGCAACACAAGCAATCATCATCAGGTATAATGAAATAGCGACATAAAATCTAACCAGAAAACTATAGACAGACATATTAGCAGACAGATATCACCAAGATACATAGCGAGAGCAACACAGGTAACAGAGAGGGGTGATCGTCTCTGTGTGGTGGCCTTAAATAGACAGAGGGGGGGGGCGGAGGCAGAGAGAGGGAGGAGGGTTAGAGAAAAAATTAGCATATCAATGAGTGGTCAACAGACGTGGTGCTGCGAATGCGATGGCACGGCAAGCAAGCCTGAAAATCAGAAGGACACACTAAAATTAAATAACCTAGTAAAATATCGAAATGTAATGTAATACAACACAGAGGGTCGGTCAACACACAATTAACGCATAGCCTGGTTGATTACGTATTTCAAAGATTGCTAAGTTAGAATTTAATTGTGAACAATCTAAAGAGAGGACACAGGCAGAGAAAACAAGTCGCCAGAGAGAGAGAAAAAAGATACGCTTAAAACTTCCCCGTAGAAGTGGTTCAATCTTAATTTTAGAACTTTCGTGACTGCAGGAATTATTATTTGTTTCTTTCGGTTAAGTCACGTCTAAAGATAAAATAATAAATTAAATTAAATAATAGAATACGACGTTTCGATTGCAACACAAGCAATCATCATCAGGTATAATGAAATAGCGACATAAAATCTAACCAGAAAACTATAGACAGACATATTAGCAGACAGATATCACCAAGATACATAGCGAGAGCAACACAGGTAACAGAGAGGGGTGATCGTCTCTGTGTGGTGGCCTTAAATAGACAGAGGGGGGGGGCGGAGGCAGAGAGAGGGAGGAGGGTTAGAGAAAAAATTAGCATATCAATGAGTGGTCAACAGACGTGGTGCTGCGAATGCGATGGCACGGCAAGCAAGCCTGAAAATCAGAAGGACACACTAAAATTAAATAACCTAGTAAAATATCGAAATGTAATGTAATACAACACAGAGGGTCGGTCAACACACAATTAACGCATAGCCTGGTTGATTACGTATTTCAAAGATTGCTAAGTTAGAATTTAAGTGTGAACAATCTAAAGAGAGGACACAGGCAGAGAAAACAAGTCGCCAGAGAGAGAGAAAAAAGATACGCTTAAAACTTCCCCGTAGAAGTGGTTCAATCTTAATTTTAGAACTTTCGTGACTGCAGGAATTATTATTTGTTTCTTTCGGTTAAGTCACGTCTAAAGATAAAATAATAAATTAAATTAAATAATAGAATACGACGTTTCGATTGCAACACAAGCAATCATCATCAGGTATAATGAAATAGCGACATAAAATCTAACCAGAAAACTATAGACCAACATATTAGCAGACATATCACCAAGATACATAGCGAGAGCAACACAGGTAACAGAGAGGGGTGATCGTCTCTGTGTGGTGGCCTTAAATAGACAGAGGGGGGGGGGGCGGAGGCAGAGAGAGGGAGGAGGGTTAGAGAAAAAATTAGCATATCAATGAGTGGTCAACAGACGTGGTGCTGCGAATGCGATGGTACGGCAAGCAAGCCTGAAAATCAGGAGAAGGACACACTAAAATTAAATAACCTAGTAAAATATCGAAATGTAATGTAATACAACACAGAGGGTCGGTCAACACACAATTAACGCATAGCCTGGTTGATTACGTATTTCAAAGATTGCTAAGTTAGAATTTAAGTGTGAACAATCTAAAGAGAGGACACAGGCAGAGAAAACAAGTCGCCAGAGAGAGAGAAAAAAGATAAGCTTAAAACTTCCCCGTAGAAGTGGTTCAATCTTAATTTTAGAACTTTCGTGACTGCAGGAATTATTATTTGTTTCTTTCGGTTAAGTCACGTCTAAAGATAAAATAATAAATTAAATTAAATAATAGAATACGACGTTTCGATTGCAACACAAGCAATCATCATCAGGTATAATGAAATAGCGACATAAAATCTAACCAGAAAACTATAGACAGACATATTAGCAGACATATCACCAAGATACATAGCGAGAGCAACACAGGTAACAGAGAGGGGTGATCGTCTCTGTGTGGTGGCCTTAAATAGACAGAGGGGGGGGGGCGGAGGCAGAGAGAGGGAGGAGGGTTAGAGAAAAAATTAGCATATCAATGAGTGGTCAACAGACGTGGTGCTGCGAATGCGATGGTATGGCAAGCAAGCCTGAAAATCAGAAGGACACACTAAAATTAAATAACCTAGTAAAATATCGAAATGTAATGTAATACAACACAGAGGGTCGGTCAACACACAATTAACGCATAGCCTGGTTGATTACGTATTTCAAAGATTGCTAAGTTAGAATTTAAGTGTGAACAATCTAAAGAGAGGACACAGGCAGAGAAAACAAGTCGCCAGAGAGAGAGAAAAAAGATAAGCTTAAAACTTCCCCGTAGAAGTGGTTCAATCTTAATTTTAGAACTTTCGTGACTGCAGGAATTATTATTTGTTTCTTTCGGTTAAGTCACGTCTAAAGATAAAATAATAAATTAAATTAAATAATAGAATACGACGTTTCGATTGCAACACAAGCAATCATCATCAGGTATAATGAAATAGCGACATAAAATCTAACCAGAAAACTATAGACAGACATATTAGCAGACAGATATCACCAAGATACATAGCGAGAGCAACACAGGTAACAGAGAGGGGTGATCGTCTCTGTGTGGTGGCCTTAAATAGACAGAGGGGGGGGGCGGAGGCAGAGAGAGGGAGGAGGGTTAGAGAAAAAATTAGCATATCAATGAGTGGTCAACAGACGTGGTGCTGCGAATGCGATGGCACGGCAAGCAAGCCTGAAAATCAGGAGGACACACTAAAATTAAATAACCTAGTAAAATATCGAAATGTAATACAACACAGAGGGTCGGTCAACACACAACGCATAGCCTGGTTGATTACGTATTTCAAAGATTGCTAAGTTAGAATTTAAGTGTGAACAATCTAAAGAGAGGACACAGGCAGAGAAAACAAGTCGCCAGAGAGAGAGAAAAAAGATAAGCTTAAAACTTCCCCGTAGAAGTGGTTCAATCTTAATTTTAGAACTTTCGTGACTGCAGGAATTATTATTTGTTTCTTTCGGTTAAGTCACGTCTAAAGATAAAATATTAAATTAAATAATAGAATACGACGTTTCGATTGCAACACAAGCAATCATCATCAGGTATAATGAAATAGCGACATAAAATCTAACCAGAAAACTATAGACAGACATATTAGCAGACAGATATCACCAAGATACATAGCGAGAGCAACACAGGTAACAGAGAGGGGTGATCGTCTCTGTGTGGTGGCCTTAAATAGACAGAGGGGGGGGGCGGAGGCAGAGAGAGGGAGGAGGGTTAGAGAAAAAATTAGCATATCAATGAGTGGTCAACAGACGTGGTGCTGCGAATGCGATGGCACGGCAAGCAAGCCTGAAAATCAGGAGAAGGACACACTAAAATTAAATAACCTAGTAAAATATCGAAATGTAATGTAATACAACACAGAGGGTCGGTCAACACACAATTAACGCATAGCCTGGTTGATTACGTATTTCAAAGATTGCTAAGTTAGAATTTAAGTGTGAACAATCTAAAGAGAGGACACAGGCAGAGAAAACAAGTCGCCAGAGAGAGAGAAAAAAGATAAGCTTAAAACTTCCCCGTAGAAGTGGTTCAATCTTAATTTTAGAACTTTCGTGACTGCAGGAATTATTATTTGTTTCTTTCGGTTAAGTCACGTCTAAAGATAAAATAATAAATTAAATTAAATAATAGAATACGACGTTTCGATTGCAACACAAGCAATCATCATCAGGTATAATGAAATAGCGACATAAAATCTAACCAGAAACCTATAGACAGACATATTAGCAGACAGATATCACCAAGATACATAGCAAGAGCAACACAGGTAACAGAGAGGGGTGATCGTCTCTGTGTGGTGGCCTTAAATAGACAGAGGGGGGGGCGGAGGCAGAGAGAGGGAGGAGGGTTAGAGATAAAATTAGCATATCAATGAGTGGTCAACAGACGTGGTGCTGCAAATGCGATGGCACGGCAAGCAAGCCTGAAAATCAGGAGAAGGACACACTAAAATTAAATAACCTAGTAAACTATCGAAATGTAATATAATACAACACAGAGGGTCGGTCAACACACAATTAACGCATAGCCTGGTTGATTACGTATTTCAAAGATTGCTAAGTTAGAATTTAAGTGTGAACAATCTAAAGAGAGGACACAGGCAGAGAAAACAAGTCGCCAGAGAGAGAGAAAAAAGATAAGCTTAAAACTTCCCCGTAGAAGTGGTTCAATCTTAATTTTAGAACTTTCGTGACTGCAGGAATTATTATTTGTTTCTTTCGGTTAAGTCACGTCTAAAGATAAAATAATAAATTAAATTAAATAATAGAATACGACGTTTCGATTGCAACACAAGCAATCATCATCAGGTATAATGAAATAGCGACATAAAATCTAACCAGAAAACTATAGACAGACATATTAGCAGACAGATATCACCAAGATACATAGCGAGAGCAACACAGGTAACAGAGAGGGGTGATCGTCTCTGTGTGGTGGCCTTAAATAGACAGAGGGGGGGGGCGGAGGCAGAGAGAGGGAGGAGGGTTAGAGAAAAAATTAGCATATCAATGAGTGGTCAACAGACGTGGTGCTGCGAATGCGATGGCACGGCAAGCAAGCCTGAAAATCAGAAGGACACACTAAAATTAAATAACCTAGTAAAATATCGAAATGTAATGTAATACAACACAGAGGGTCGGTCAACACACAATTAACGCATAGCCTGGTTGATTACGTATTTCAAAGATTGCTAAGTTAGAATTTAAGTGTGAACAATCTAAAGAGAGGACACAGGCAGAGAAAACAAGTCGCCAGAGAGAGAGAAAAAAGATACGCTTAAAACTTCCCCGTAGAAGTGGTTCAATCTTAATTTTAGAACTTTCGTGACTGCAGGAATTATTATTTGTTTCTTTCGGTTAAGTCACGTCTAAAGATAAAATAATAAATTAAATTAAATAATAGAATACGACGTTTCGATTGCAACACAAGCAATCATCATCAGGTATAATGAAATAGCGACATAAAATCTAACCAGAAAACTATAGACAGACATATTAGCAGACATATCACCAAGATACATAGCGAGAGCAACACAGGTAACAGAGAGGGGTGATCGTCTCTGTGTGGTGGCCTTAAATAGACAGAGGGGGGGGGGCGGAGGCAGAGAGAGGGAGGAGGGTTAGAGAAAAAATTAGCATATCAATGAGTGGTCAACAGACGTGGTGCTGCGAATGCGATGGCACGGCAAGCAAGCCTGAAAATCAGGAGAAGGACACACTAAAATTAAATAACCTAGTAAAATATCGAAATGTAATGTAATACAACACAGAGGGTCGGTCAACACACAATTAACGCATAGCCTGGTTGATTACGTATTTCAAAGATTGCTAAGTTAGAATTTAAGTGTGAACAATCTAAAGAGAGGACACAGGCAGAGAAAACAAGTCGCCAGAGAGAGAGAAAAAAGATACGCTTAAAACTTCCCCGTAGAAGTGGTTCAATCTTAATTTTAGAACTTTCGTGACTGCAGGAATTATTATTTGTTTCTTTCGGTTAAGTCACGTCTAAAGATAAAATAATAAATTAAATTAAATAATAGAATACGACGTTTCGATTGCAACACAAGCAATCATCATCAGGTATAATGAAATAGCGACATAAAATCTAACCAGAAAACTATAGACAGACATATTAGCAGACAGATATCACCAAGATACATAGCGAGAGCAACACAGGTAACAGAGAGGGGTGATCGTCTCTGTGTGGTGGCCTTAAATAGACAGAGGGGGGGGGCGGAGGCAGAGAGAGGGAGGAGGGTTAGAGAAAAAATTAGCATATCAATGAGTGGTCAACAGACGTGGTGCTGCGAATGCGATGGCACGGCAAGCAAGCCTGAAAATCAGGAGGACACACTAAAATTAAATAACCTAGTAAAATATCGAAATGTAATACAACACAGAGGGTCGGTCAACACACAATTAACGCATAGCCTGGTTGATTACGTATTTCAAAGATTGCTAAGTTAGAATTTAAGTGTGAACAATCTAAAGAGAGGACACAGGCAGAGAAAACAAGTCGCCAGAGAGAGAGAAAAAAGATAAGCTTAAAACTTCCCCGTAGAAGTGGTTCAATCTTAATTTTAGAACTTTCGTGACTGCAGGAATTATTATTTGTTTCTTTCGGTTAAGTCACGTCTAAAGATAAAATAATAAATTAAATTAAATAATAGAATACGACGTTTCGATTGCAACACAAGCAATCATCATCAGGTATAATGAAATAGAGACATAAAATCTAACCAGAAAACTATAGACAGACATATTAGCAGACAGATATCACCAAGATACATAGCGAGAGCAACACAGGTAACAGAGAGGGGTGATCGTCTCTGTGTGGTGGCCTTAAATAGACAGAGGGGGGGGGGCGGAGGCAGAGAGAGGGAGGAGGGTTAGAGAAAAAATTAGCATATCAATGAGTGGTCAACAGACGTGGTGCTGCGAATGCGATGGCACGGCAAGCAAGCCTGAAAATCAGGAGAAGGACACACTAAAATTAAATAACCTAGTAAAATATCGAAATGTAATACAACACAGAGGGTCGGTCAACACACAATTAACGCATAGCCTGGTTGATTACGTATTTCAAAGATTGCTAAGTTAGAATTTAAGTGTGAACAATCTAAAGAGAGGACACAGGCAGAGAAAACAAGTCGCCAGAGAGAGAGAAAAAAGATAAGCTTAAAACTTCCCCGTAGAAGTGGTTCAATCTTAATTTTTGAACTTTCGTGACTGCAGGAATTATTATTTGTTTCTTTCGGTTAAGTCACGTCTAAAGATAAAATAATAAATTAAATAATAGAATACGACGTTTCGATTGCAACACAAGCAATCATCATCAGGTATAATGAAATAGCGACATAAAATCTAACCAGAAAACTATAGACAGACATATTAGCAGACAGATATCACCAAGATACATAGCGAGAGCAACACAGGTAACAGAGAGGGGTGATCGTCTCTGTGTGGTGGCCTTAAATAGACGGGGGGGGCGGAGGCAGAGAGAGGGAGGAGGGTTAGAGAAAAAATTAGCATATCAATGAGTGGTCAACAGACGTGGTGCTGCGAATGCGATGGCACGGCAAGCAAGCCTGAAAATCAGGAGGGTCATGGTTGGATTAGGGTTAGAGTTCAGGGTTAGGGTTAGGGTCAAGTTCAGGGGGTTAGGGTTAAGGGTTAGTATGACAACTGCAGTGCCTCGGCACGATAACAGCAGCAGTGGCACTGTGTGGTGTCTTCACGGCTTCATTGCAGCCAACCGTACTTCGGACAAACGCCAGGACGCCACATCACCAGCGACTCACAACTACGAATTGATTGCTTGTGATACTGCACTTGTCCACCAGAGGGGACACGTAACACGTCAAGCGCGGTAAAAATAATATTTAAAACAACTTTTTTTTAAACACGCTTTTATGAAATGTACGAGTAATGACAGAACTCCACGACTCCAGGAAGTGGCCCTGAAGCTTTCCAAAACGTAAGGGACCGTGGACAATTACAGCCAATGTCAGTTGACCGTGGACAATTAGACCCAAGCCAAAACATAACATATAAAAAATATTAAATTTCGATTTAAAGCTTTCGTGATTGCAGGGATTCATCTTCTTGGTTCTTTCGGTAAAGTCACGTAGAAGGGAAGTAATAAAATAATAAAAATAAACATAATAAAATAATTCTCACGACGTTTCGGCTACAACGCAAGCAGCCGTCTTCAGGTGAAGAATGAGACACTGCCAAGCTTGGAGCTTATATATAAGCTGGGTTGGAGGTGGAAGAAGAGCGCCGTGACAACATAATTTGCACATCAAGAGGAATTTTGCATATTCATGGGAAATGCGTATATATAAGCTCCAAGCTTATATACGCATTTACTACCCTTCTACATGACTTTACCGAAAGAACCAAGAAGATAAAAAATATTGTTTAAAAATATTTTAAAAAATATGATAGAATATAGTATTTGTCATTAGTTTGACATAAGTATAACAAGTTTGCAGTCGATACCACATTGGGAAGTGGGTTAAAATTGAGTTACAAGATTTTTAGGATACCACAACGACGACAACAACAACAGACAGAGTGAGTTAAAAGAAAGCGTGTAAAAACGAAGCTATCCGGCCGATTTGCACTGCAATGCTTTATTTCTTTACGGATTTTCAAATAACAAACTACTGCATTGACATCCCAAGCTGTCCCATACATTTAGACCATTGAATATTTGGTGAACATCGGTGCTGAAATAATGAAACGCACTGCATTCTCAAACAGTGCCCTTCAAATCGGCAACAATCACACCCATCATCGACTTCAATGCAAAATGCCGCCCCGGTTCCACAAGTCGCACAAGCAAGTGGTGTGTGCCCTTTGACTCTACTCGACAGAGTCGCGCCATATACGATTCAACTCATCTCGCTGAGACGCGTTTAAAGGCATATTTGAGGCATCTCACTTGCAACCCTAAGAAGTCCTAAATCCAAAGCAGGAGTCTCAATTCCAAATCTCGGAGTTCCAATTCTTCATGCGGGAATGTGAACACCAAGGAAGTGGTTGTGGGGCTCCCGGAAATGGAATAGGGACTCCCAAAATAATCCATATACAGTACCCTGTTAGCCTAGTTAGGGTTATGGTAAACGGTTAGGGGTCAATGAGAAGTGAATTCCTCCATTGAATTTGGTCTTACAATGCTGTATATACAATAAAAACTGGGCAATTTAACATGTATATTTTTTGGGTGAAAAAATCGACATAGCAGTCAAATACACTAAACGCATGTGGAGGGAAAAAGCCACACGACCATGGGGAGAACATGCAAACTACAAACATACAGCAGGTGTGAGGGACGGGGTTCAACTTACGACTTCCTGTATACCAGGCAATGTAGTTACATTCTTGCCACTGTGAATTCCTCCATTGACGTTAGTCTCACTACGTGATGGATGAAACAAAAACTGTAAAATTAAAGGTACTACGTGGTTTTTTGCAAAAAAATAGCCACATTTTTGACTTGTAATTTTTAAATTAGAAGCTCATTCCTCTAATGCCTTTAGTCATACTATGCTATATATGAAATGAAATTTGGTGATTATACAAATATATTTTTTCTCGAGAAAAAAATCGACAATTTAATTAGGGATAGGTTTAGCTTTAGGGGTTATGAAGGAGCAAAGTTGACCATTGTTCAATGCAATTTCCCATTGGAAAAAGTCTTAATTGTTGCAAAACATTTCTAAAAAGCCCTTATTTTGCTTGTCAATAGCACTGCAACCAAAAGACACAGAGACCCAGTTGTATTTCCTGATTGCAGAATATGTAGGCTACAAATTGCCCAGAGGTTTGACAAAAAACATTTCCAAAGTATTTGCAATTTCTGCGCCCCAGAATTGTACGAAAAACATACTTAAGCATGCGTTGTGTCGACTGAGGCATGCACACACCCCGTTGTAGGAGGAATTGCATTTATGAAACAATTCAATGTACACCGGCTTCTGTTGGTAAGTGTGGCTAACTTGTTGTAGGCTGCTCACTATGTTGCGTGTCTGTTCCCTCTCTTGATCCCCGAACGAGCCCCGAATCCCCCTCGCGCTCCCCCTTCATCCCTTTGCCCCGGCCCCGCCCCTTGCTGTATCAAGGACGGCACCCCCGCTTCCGGCCACGTGTCCTTAACTCCTCCAATCGGATTCCAAGCTCGTTCATGTGCATTACCAGCTCGTTCATGTGGATTACCAGCTCGTTCATGTGCATTACCAGCTCGTTCATGTGGATTACCAGCTTGACCATGTGAATTACCAGCTCGTTCATGTGGATTACCAGCTCGTCCATGTGGATTACCAGCTCGTTCATGTGGATTACCAGCTCGTTCATGTGAATTACCAGCTCGTGTTGTGGATTACCAGCTCGTCCATGTGGATTACCAGCTCGTGTTGTGGATTACCAGCTCGTTCATGTGAATTACCAGCTCGTGTTGTGGATTACCAGCTCGTTCATGTGGATTACCAACTCGTTCATGTGCATTACCAGCTCGACCATGTGGATTACCAGCTCGACCATGTGGATTACCAGCTCGACCATGTGGATTACCAGCTCGACCATGTGGATTACCAGCTCGTTCATGTGGATTACCAGCTCGACCATGTGGATTACCAGCTCGACCATGTGGATTACCAGCTCGTGTTGTGGATTACCAGCTCGTGTTGTGGATTACCAGCTCGACCATGTGGATCACCAGCTCGACCATGTGGATTACCAGCTCGTCAAGGTGGATTCCCAGCTCCTCAAGGTGAGTTACCAGCTCATTCGGTGGAATGTTTTGTCAACACAAATTGACGAGGCCTGTCTTGTGTTTAGAGTTAGTCATAGCTAGACTCGTAGACCTTTGCTTTTTTAAGCGAAATATTTAAGCTATTTTAAGCGCAAAATCCTCAGATTGTTTTTCATTGTAGTGAGGCAAGGAAGAGGCTGTAACACATCCCCAACAGGGATGAAGTTTAACATCCTGCATCAACACGTGTTTAGATTGCAGCCTGCGTGGTGATTATCGGCAGCCTATGCGTAATTTAGACCTTACCCGTTGAATATAGATTTTTTGCGAGGGTTTAACAAAATATACTTCCCTACGATCGTTTTGTTCATTTTGTGTAATCTGACAGTGATTGTTAACCTTATAACCCCCCCTCCAAATTTTTTTTTCCCGAAATGTATTTCAGAATAAATGTTAAGGTTCATTGTTGACAATTTGTCAATACAATTTCCCTTAGGAAAAGTCAAACCTGAAGCAAAATATTATTAAAAACCTTTATTTTGCTTGTCAATAACACTGCAACCAAGAGACAGCATCAGTTTTTACATTTCCTGACTGCACCATTTGTAGGCTACAAATTGTCCGGAGGGTTTGATGAAAAATATTTCCACCGTGAAATTAGTGGCCAAAAGCATTTTCAATTTCTACATCCAAGAATTGTACTAAAAACATAGGTAAATATAGGATAGCACGAGGGGAGATTTATTTATATTCCAAAATCCCTTCAATAAAGTATAGCAACTGAATTTTAACAATAATTGTGGCATGCAAGCCAGATATTCAATTAAATCAAAGCTATAGGGCTGAGGTGGTTATATGAGCATTACAGATTAGGGTCAGGGCTATACAAGTCACATGTTGCCCTCTTGTGGACAAATGCACAACTACAGTAAATAGAGAAATGTTTGGGTTATATCGCGTAAAGATTATTGTTGAACCCGCCACCACCCGACACAGCCAATTATAAAGGTTTCTCACTTAAACAAAACATGGCAATTAGTTACAAGTACAGCACACCGGTGTGTTGCTGTCAATGTTGTGGGTACTCTCCAACACAGCCACACGCATGGTGGCCACCACGCGGTGGCACTGCCCCCGTGTGGTGGCACGCAGTTGTATCACGTGGTGGCCACACGGTGGCGCTACAGTTGTATCACGTGGTGGCCACACGGGGGCGCTGCAGTTGTATCACGTGGTGGCCACACGGGGGCGCTGCAGTTGTATCACGTGGTGGTCACATGGGGGCGCTGGAGTTGTATCACGTGGTGGCCACACGGGGGCGCTGCAGTTGTATCACGTGGTGGCCACACGGTGGCGCTGCAGTTGTATCACGTGGTGGCCACACGGGGGCGCTGGAGTTGTATCACGTGGTGGCCACACGGTGGCGCTGCAGTTGTATCACGTGATGGCCACACGGGGGCGCTGGAGTTGTGTCACGTGATGGCCACACGGGGGCGCTGGAGTTGTATCACGTGGTGGCCACACGGGGGCGCTGGAGTTGTGTCACGTGATGGCCACACGGTGGCGCTGCAGTTGTATCACGTGGTGGCCACACGGGGGCGCTGGAGTTGTGTCACGTGGTGGCCACACGGTGGCGCTGCAGTTGTATCACGTGATGGCCACACGGGGGCGCTGGAGTTGTGTCACGTGATGGCCACACGGGGGCGCTGCAGTTGTATCACGCGGTGGCCACATGCTCGTTCATGTGAATTAACAGCTCCTCCAGGTGGATTACCAGCTGGTTCATGTGGATTACCAGCTCCTCCAGGTGGATTACCAGCTTTTCAAGGTGAGTTACCAGCTCATTCGGTGGAAATGATTTTGCAAACAAAGTTACGAGGCCTATCTTGTGTTTAGAGTTGGTAATAGCTAGACTCGTAGACCGTTGCTCTTGTAAGCAAAACTTTTAAGCTATTTTATGCACAACATCCTTAGATTTGTTTCATTGTAATGAGGCGAGGATTAGTTTAGGGTTAGGTTAGGGTTATGGTTTATGTTTCGGGTATAGGGTTAGGGTTATAGGGATAGGGTTAGGGCTATAGGGATAGGGCTATAGGGTTTGGGGTTATAGGGTTTGGGGTTTGGGGTTAGGGTTGGGGTTAGAGGGTTAGAGGGTTAGGGGTTAGGGTTAAACATCTTGAGGGGCTGGTCACTGTACTGGGTGGGCTACGCTAAGCTCACCATATACAGGGCAAGGAGGGTGGTCGTGGAGGGGAAACGTCCGGCCAGCAGCCTGGGCATCTTCCACACTCTGGTCAGTGCCAGGGTGTGTGGACTGAAATTCCAGCATGAAAAAATTGGAGAAGCTCCGCATCAAGCGGATTTCACAAGTAGTACTAGTCGCATTCCTGCATTTCCCATACATATGCTAAATTCCTCGCGAGTGGTGAGGGCGAGTGGTGAGGGCGAGTGGTGAGGGCGAGTGGTGAGGGATAGGGGTGAGGATGAGCGTGAGTGGTGAGGGAGATGGGTGAGTGGTGAGAGTGAGTGGTGAGGGAGAGGGGTGAGGATGAGCGTGGGTGGTGAGCGGTGAGGGGTGAGGGCGAGTGGTGAGGGAGATGAGTGAGTGGTGAGGGAGAGGGGTAAGGGAGAGGGGTGAGGGAGAGTGGTGAGGGAGAGTGGTGAGGGAGATGGGTGAGTGGTGAGGGAGAGTGGTGAGGGAGAGGGGTGGGGGAGTGAAGAGGACGTGAAACTTTGATGAATTTACCTCAGCGTCGCGTGTTAATGCGTGCGCATATTTTTAACGCGAATTAAAAATGGCGTCCACCCTGCAGCGACGGCGTTGCTGCCCGTTGCCAGGGGCAACCGCCCTGGTCGGCGTCTCGCGCATGCGCAACGGCGTGCTTCGTCACGTGCCGGTCGGCAATAGTAAATAAATAAATATAGAGAAACCGCACTAAATCGAAAATCGGACCGATTTCAAGGTGACGGACGAAAAAACGGAAATGCCTATTCCCACCGCGGGGCACGGGACGTGCCTCCTGTTGTGTTTATACCCCCTTTTTATATTAAGAATAATGAAGAAATTTTTTTTCTTCTATTTTTATTTAATAATGAAAACAACCCACTCCTCCTCACAAGCACACCAGGAATCCATGAAACATGGAGGGCCATTAAAACGGTAAGATTTCGGTCACAGAGAGGTCATAGACATCCAGATGGACAAAGATCGATGGACTAACCTCCCAAGACATCTGGATGTCTACAGATAAGGTGCAGAGTAAAGGATAACAACGGTTGCAACTCGCGTTTTCTTTAACGTTTTCCTTACCGAAAAGTAGAAACTTAACAAAAAGAATTAACCAACAAACAATAGGGGCTTGTTATTAGATATTCCCTTATATTACTCGTATTCACCGTATATATATATTATTTTGTATTGTATGTTTCTATCTACCTGACCAAAAAAAATAATAATTACGAATTCCAACAGTTAAGGAAGCGTAAGTGGCAACTTACACTTAACCTCAAGACATTAAACAAAATAACTCGAGTAAAACAGTGCGATCCCTGTATATAGATAGACAACAAACATCAATAAACTCTACGAAATACGTGTTAATAACCATGGTAAATCACAAACTGAATAATAATTATTAAGTGTTAGAACAACGGTCATCCAGAAGAATAGGAAGTCAAAATAGGTCAACCACGCACAACTTAAAGAATATGCATTCCATAGAACCAAAAATCTCCTCGGCCACCTTTGTCTTCCAACGATTTGGCACAAACACATACCAGCCTGAATACGTATTGGGGGTCTGGCCTCGGAATGACCCACTCAGAGGGAGGGGTCAAAGGGTCGCGAGGGGGGGGTCTGTGCTGGCATAGCTGGGACATCTGTTTCTCTCGTTGTTGTTCCTCTCGCAAGAGATGCGCAGAGAGGGGAGTCACGTTTTGAGTTTTAAGCACAAGCGCACATCACGAATGAGCAGTCTGGTTCGAGTGGCGCTCACTCTCGCAACTCGGCTCGCAAGAGAGCTGGGGCAGATCGTGCCTCGAAGAGAGATGGAACGAGGAGGGGTCGTTCGAGTCGCAGAAGTCTGAGTTCAACCTGGGTCGAGGCTGGGTTCAGCCGTGCTCCGGCTGGCGGAGCGTCGTGAGGGAGCAAACACCGATGCCGATAGCAGGTGTCGCTTCTCGCAGAACGAAGTTAAGTGCGAGTGAAGCTGGCAGCTGCACGAACAAAGGAAAGCACGGAGAAGAGAGAGTGACGAGTGACAAGCAATCGACCTATAGAAAGGGCGGAAACCATCAAGCGTCGACCAAGCGAGCATCGCAAAGGACAAGCAGCAGCGGATGAGCAACAAGAGCCATTGTTCATCGCCAGGGCGCTCCAAGCCGGTGAGCGCGCAGAGCCGCTTCGTCCAGAGCCTGAGCCAACACAGCCTGAAGTAAGGGCGGGTGTCCGTGTGAAGTTGGCAGCGATCAAGGAGAGAGGGACAGCAGCAGCACGACTCGGGCATCACCGAGCATCGTGCCGACTCAACAATCATCCAGCAGTGGAGAAGCCTAGCGCTGCCACCAAGAGAGAGAGAGAGCGCCATCGAATGCGCCGTGTGTTTGATACACACACACCGACCAACACCCAGTGAGAACAGACAAGACGTCCAGCAGCGACGACGGAACCATCAAGCGCCAAGCAAGCAAGTTTCTTCAAGAAACATGGTGCCAACGCCGCTCAACCCAGCAGTGGAGAGAGGGAGCAGCACGGGCTCGCTGCGGCCACGCCCAAGCCAGAGAGAACCTCTCTGGCCACTGTTTGTATAATCCCTCCCCCACCCCACAAGCTAAAGACAAAACTCCCGGCTCTAATTTTTTTAAAATTAATATTACAAGGGGACAACGCGCACACAACACGCACACGAATAAGATTTTACAAAGTTATCTTTGTGTTTCAAAAGGGGTTGCCATTTCAAGGTGGTGCGTTCAATATCAACTGATCGTGCAAAGCAGTTGCTGCCGTTGAGTTACATGAATAAGAAATGTTTTATTTTTCGATTTAAAGCTTTCGTGACTGCAAGGATTCATCTTCTTGGTTCTTTCGGTAAAGTCACGTAGAAGGGAAGTAATAAAATAATAAAAATAAAACATTCTCACGACGTTTCGGCCACAACGCAAGTAGCCGTCCTCAGGTGCCATAGACAAACCCAACATTAAACCCTCCCCGTAGAGGCGGTTAAATTGCAGTCACGAAAGCTTTAAATCGAAATTTAACCGCCTCTACGGGGAGGGTTTAATGTTGGGTTTGTCTATGGCACCTGAGGACGGCTACTTGCGTTGTGGCCGAAACGTCGTGAGAATGTTTTATTTTTATTATTTTATTACTTCCCTTCTACGTGACTTTACCGAAAGAACCAAGAAGAAGAAATGTTTTAGTCATTTATTTTCGTTAATTGCATAATCTTGCCGATTGAATCTATTGACGTATACTTTTGCCTTTGCATATTAGCAGAGGTGTGGACTCGAGTCATGTGACTTGGACTCGAGTCAGACTCGAGTCATGAATTTGATGACTTGCGACTCGACTTGGACTTGCATAACAATGACTTTGTCCCACCTCTGCATATTAGTGTCATATGTTTGTTTAGAATTAAAATTGCTTAACACCAAGTGTTCGAGTGCTTCTCTCCCAGTCCATGCAAAACTGTCTACCTGCGATGAGATATGAATTTGGAGACCTAACATAACATAAACACACTAAGATAATCAATAAATGTGTAATGCGGGTGTAATCGACCTTCGGGATGTGACGTCACGGGGAGGTGGAGTCATGTGACGTGGGAGGAAGGTTCGGGTCCTTAAGCGGTAAAACCGGAAGGAGAAGGGAGTTGGGTTGAGACTGGAAAAGGGTGAGGCCACGCGGGCGAACCAAGGAGGGGTGGCACCGTCGGCCAGCGGTGGCCAACCCCGGAGACAGTAGTGGGCTACTGGAGGGAGTGAGGCTGCAGCGAGTACAGCCAGGGAGGCTGTGTAAGAGAGGCAGCGGTGAGGCTGCCAGGAGCTACGGGAGCGGCAGAGAGAGAGACAGCAACGAGGCTGTCAGAGTCTACGGGAGTGACCCAGAGAGGGGGGCTGCAGCGAGTACAGCCGGAGGGGCTACGTGAGAGTAACAGCAGCGGGGCTGCTACGGGAGCTACGGGAGCGGCGGAGACCAACAGCGGAGCTGTTGGCGGTGACGAGAGAAACAGCGAAGTCGGCACCGTGTGGAAGGAGATAAATAAGGACAGCCGTGTGGGAAACAGAAACCGAACCAAATAAAGGACACCGAGCCAGACATCGTGGTCAAGTCTTATTACAAATGTTTAATCAAAGATAATCGGTTATCTTGATTGATACAACTCTGGATAACGAAGCTAAGGCATAATTATAATAACTGCATACATTAACATAATCACAAGCATTCGCATAAATTACTACGATTATCTCCGTGATAATCATAATTTATGTATATTATTACATACATTAACATAATTCATGCGAATTACGCATTTTTTTGAAACAAGAGCAGTACAGCAGCTCAAGCGGGTGTGGCCTGGTAAATAATGAAAAAAACTGAATATTTAAAATAAAACAGTTACAAAGTAGCGAGCCAGGTGAAGAGAAATTGAAACTTAAGCAAGATACTGTTTGGTTCTTTCGGTAAAGTCACGTAGAAAAAAATAAATAAATTACATAATAGTTTTAGTTTCATTTATTTGGTATAGGCCCGTGAGCCATTCGGCTCTTGAATCGGGTGCAACCGCAACAAACAAACAAAAACATGAACGAGAAAACAAACCTAGTAAACTTAGAAATGTAATGCAATACAACACAGAGTCGGCTAACATAAGTCAACTCCCCAACTGGTTGATGACGTTCTTCCAAAGATTGCTCAATTTGAGAGACACGGAGACACGGACAGAGAGAGATGACAGAGAGAGAGACACACACACATAGACACACAGAGAAAGATGACACAGACACACAGAGAGAGACAAAGATAAAGATCCCCCGTATAGCCTTAACAGACTGTAGGGGCAAGTGCTGTTAGCGAGCACCTATGAAGGCCAGAACGGTACACGAGGGGGTGGGTGGCCAGCACCACGCCCGACCGCCTTTGTCTCCCCAGTGGGGATTTTACACACCTCACCGGGTACTCATTTGAGGCTGAGTCGACCTACGTACACTCACTCACGGACGTACACTCACTCACACGGACACTCCACATGCAGCTGTGGTGCCACAGCGACGGGGCCGCTCTGCCGAGCCAGGGAGCCGCCCGGCTTCCCCCACCGCACTGCCCCCCATCACCCCCCCCACATAAGCACACATCCGCACGCATTCCCCCCCCCCCCCCATAGAGCTGGAAGGGAAGGTCACCTGATCGACCGGTTTTTATCCGAGAAACCCTCATCGGGATTAATTCTCACGGATTCCGGCGATCAGGGAATTGGATGACCTCCCCCGTGCTACGTGGCACCGCGGCGCTGCGGCCGGCCTTAATATGGTGTGGTCGCGGCGTGGGGCATTTGGCCACCGCGGTTGAGGCGCATTTCCCCCCACACAGGCGAGTATCGACGGGGCAGGCAGAGGGAATAAGTATTGTGATGGAGGAGCATCATTAGAAAACACGCAGCGCATCTGAACTGCATAATCAGGCACCCCCGCACCGGCAGCGGAGGGACGACGTAATTACGCTCGGGCACGCAGGCACCATTATTAGGGGAGTTAAAGGATGAGGCTATTAGTATGAATAACCTGGAGAGCGGGGTCACGCGGGCAGCCGTGCACAAATTCCCACGGCGCACCTTTGTCATGGACGCCGCCGCATGAACCTCGATGATGGGGGCCTGCGTGAGAAAGGGATTAATTAGGATTTACGCGCTCACTGATTAGCGGATCAAAAGCGCCCGGAACCGTCGTGCGCGGGCTCGAGGTGCACGAGCCCATTGTTCAGCGCAGCATCCCTTTGAGGTAGGGAGAATAAATAGGGGGGCGCAAGGGGGAAGGGGCTCTCTTCTCTCCAGGCCAGCGGACCAGCAGCAGCTCCAGCCAGCGACCCGGACGTCCGTGTGACGTATCGAGGTACCTCCGCGGGCGCCAAACAGTGAGTGGGGAGGTGAAGTAGGATAATAGCAGATAAATAGGGAATAGGTACCGGTTTAGTGGAATAGGCCAGCCTCGTCGACTCACCGATTCAACATTAGTTACCAGGTAATAAATCATTAATAGCGAAGCGTGGTCTCGCGTGATCTTGTCGTGCAGTGTGTGCGTGTGTGCGATACAGGTGCGCGATCCTAACGTGAGTGGTCAGTGTTGAGCGAGTGCCGTGCAGAGCTGCGTGCGTGAGTGCGCATACGTTCGTTACGTGGCGGATACGGATGCGCGTTGGTAACGTGCCGCACAGGGCTATAGATGGGCACACGCTCGCAGTGTGCGAGAGCTGTACGTAGCGGTGTAGAGAGGGGGAGTGGGGCGTTTGATTGATGATGCTGTGCGCACGTATGCTCGCAGCGTGGGAGCGCGGCGCGAGGCTGTAACCGTAGGGGCGTCGCGTTCGAATGCCTGCGAAACCGTAGCGGGTAATAGGGAGGGGATGGAGGCGGGAGGGATCTCGGGGGCTAGCGACCCCCACACAGCGTCCCCCCGACTCCTCCATTGAGCTCATGCCCTCCAAGATGCGGGAGGTGCTGGTGGTGGTGGTGGATGAGGAGGTGGAGGTGGTAGGGGTGGTGGTGGTGGAGGTGGTGGTGGAGGTAGTATGGACGGTGATGGTGGAGGTGGAGGCAGTTGTAGTGGTGGTGGTGGCGACTAGCAGCACTTGCCCCTACACCGTTAGAGGCTACACGGCGGGGTGGGCGCGTGACCTCCGCCTTTTGTTCGCGACGCAGCTGAAGTCGTTCGTGGCCAAGGTGGTGGTGAACACGGACGGGCGACGGAGCAACATTATTGCGCCCTACAGGGTGACCGCACGTACACTCACGCACGCGCACACGCGTACACGCGCATGTACAGTCACGCGCACACGCGTACACGCGCATGTACAGTCACGCGCACACGCGTACACGCGCATGTACAGTCACGTACACGTACGTACGTAGCACGCGCGTGCACTCACGCACGCGAGTGCACGCACGCGCACGCACGCGCACTCACGCACGCGAGTGCACGCACGCTCACTCACGCACGCGAGTGCACGCACGCGCACTCACGCACGCGAGTGCACTCACGCGCACTGCTACTATTACTAAACGTGTGGTGGTGGTGGTGGTGTCTCTGTGCTGTGCAGTGTCGCTGTAACGGAGTGTGCGACACGCGGCGGTGCGGCTGCCGCCGTGCGGGTGTGGTATGCTCGCAGCAACGCTGCGGCTGCGAGGACCACATGTGCAGGAACCGCAGCTGGGGGTGCAGCTGGTTGATGCGGGTGCAGCTGCGAGTGCTGTGGGTGGTGTGGGTGTTGTGGGGGGTAGCGGAAGCAGCAGCAAACGAGGGGTTGGTGGTGGTGATAGGGGCTGTGGTGGTGATAGGGGCTGTGGTGGTGATAGGGGCTGTGGTGGTGATAGGGGCTGTGGTGGTGATAGGGGCTGTGGTGGTGATAGGGGCTGTGGTGGTGATAGGGGCTGTGGTGGTGATAGGGGCTGTGGTGGTGATAGGGGCTGTGGTGGTGATAGGGGCTGTGGTGGTGATAGGGGCTGTGGTGGTGATAGGGGCTGTGGTGGTGATAGGGGCTGTGGTGGTGATAGGGGCTGTGGTGGTGATAGGGGCTGTGGTGGTGATAGGGGCTGTGGTGGTGATAGGGGCTGTGGTGGTGATAGGGGCTGTGGTGGTGATAGGGGCTGTGGTGGTGATAGGGGCTGTGGTGGTGATAGGGGCTGTGGTGGTGATAGGGGCTGTGGTGGTGATAGGGGCTGTGGTGGTGATAGGGGCTGTGGTGGTGATAGGGGCTGTGGTGGTGATAGGGGCTGTGGTGGTGATAGGGGCTGTGGTGGTGATAGGGGCTGTGGTGGTGATAGGGGCTGTGGTGGTGATAGGGGCTGTGGGGTGGTGATAGGGGCTGGGGTGGTGATAGGGGCTGGGGTGGTGATAGGGGCTGGGGTGGTGATAGGGGCTGGGGTGGTGATAGGGGCTGGGGTGGTGATAGGGGCTGGGGTGGTGATAGGGGCTGGGGTGGTGATAGGGGCTGGGGTGGTGATAGGGGCTGGGGTGGTGATAGGGGCTGGGGTGGTGATAGGGGCTGGGTGGTGATAGGGGCTGGGGTGGTGATAGGGGCTGGGGTGGTGATAGGGGCTGGGGTGGTGATAGGGGGCTGGGGTGGTGATAGGGGCTGGGGTGGTGATAGGGGCTGGGGGTGGTGATAGGGGCTGGGGTGGTGATAGGGGCTGGGGTGGTGATAGGGGCTGGGGTGGTGATAGGGGCTGGGGTGGTGATAGGGGCTGGGGTGGTGATAGGGGCTGGGGTGGTGATAGGGGCTGGGGTGGTGATAGGGGCTGGGGTGGTGATAGGGGCTGGGGTGGTGATAGGGGCTGGGGTGGTGATAGGGGCTGGGGTGGTGATAGGGGCTGGGGTGGTGATAGGGGCTGGGGTGGTGATAGGGGCTGGGGTGGTGATAGGGGCTGGGGTGGTGATAGGGGCTGGGGTGGTGATAGGGGCTGGGGTGGTGATAGGGGCTGGGGTGGTGATAGGGGCTGGGGTGGTGATAGGGGCTGGGGTGGTGATAGGGGCTGGGTGGTGATAGGGGCTGGGGTGGTGATAGGGGCTGGGGTGGTGATAGGGGCTGGGGTGGTGATAGGGGCTGGGGTGGTGATAGGGGCTGGGGTGGTGATAGGGGCTGGGGTGGTGATAGGGGCTGGGGTGGTGATAGGGGCTGGGGTGGTGATAGGGGCTGGGGTGGTGATAGGGGCTGGGGTGGTGATAGGGGCTGGGGTGGTGATAGGGGGCTGGGGTGGTGATAGGGGCTGGGGTGGTGATAGGGGCTGGGGTGGTGATAGGGGCTGGGGTGGTGATAGGGGCTGGGGTGGTGATAGGGGCTGGGGTGGTGATAGGGGAGGGGCTGGGTGGTGATAGGGGCTGGGGTGGTGATAGGGGCTGGGGTGGTGGTAGGGGTTGTGGTGGTGGTAGGGGTTGTGGTGGTGGTAGGGGTTGTGGTGGTGGTAGGGGTTGTGGTGGTGGTAGGGGTTGTGGTGGTGGTAGGGGTTGTGGTGGTGGTAGGGGTTGTGGTGGTGGTAGGGGTTGTGGTGGTGGTAGGGGTTGTGGTGGTGGTAGGGGTTGTGGTGGTGGTAGGGGTTGTGGTGGTGGTAGGGGTTGTGGTGGTGGTAGGGGCTGGGGTGGTGGTAGGGGGCTGGGGTGGTGATAGGGGCTGGGGTGGTGATAGGGGCTGGGGTGGTGATAGGGGCTGGGGTGGTGATAGGGGCTGGGGTGGTGATAGGGGCTGGGGTGGTGATAGGGGCTGGGGTGGTGATAGGGGCTGGGGTGGTGATAGGGGCTGGGGTGGTGATAGGGGCTGGGGTGGTGATAGGGGCTGGGGTGGTGATAGGGGCTGGGGTGGTGATAGGGGCTGGGGTGGTGATAGGGGCTGGGGTGGTGATAGGGGCTGGGGTGGTGATAGGGGCTGGGGTGGTGATAGGGGCTGGGGTGGTGATAGGGGCTGGGGTGGTGATAGGGGCTGGGGTGGTGATAGGGGCTGGGGTGGTGATAGGGGCTGGGGTGGTGATAGGGGCTGGGGTGGTGATAGGGGCTGGGGTGGTGATAGGGGCTGGGGTGGTGATAGGGGCTGGGGTGGTGATAGGGGCTGGGGTGGTGATAGGGGCTGGGTGGTGATAGGGGCTGGGGTGGTGATAGGGGCTGGGGTGGTGATAGGGGCTGGGGTGGTGATAGGGGCTGGGGTGGTGATAGGGGCTGGGGTGGTGATAGGGGCTGGGGTGGTGATAGGGGCTGGGGTGGTGATAGGGGCTGGGGTGGTGATAGGGGCTGGGGTGGTGATAGGGGCTGGGGTGGTGATAGGGCTGGGGTGGTGATAGGGGCTGGGGTGGTGATAGGGGCTGGGTGGTGATAGGGGCTGGGGTGGTGATAGGGGCTGGGGTGGTGATAGGGGCTGGGGTGGTGATAGGGGCTGGGGTGGTGATAGGGGCTGGGGTGGTGATAGGGGCTGGGGTGGTGATAGGGGCTGGGGTGGTGATAGGGGCTGGGGTGGTGATAGGGGCTGGGGTGGTGATAGGGGCTGGGGTGGTGATAGGGGCTGGGGTGGTGATAGGGGCTGGGGTGGTGATAGGGGCTGGGGTGGTGGTAGGGGTTGTGGTGGTGGTAGGGGTTGTGGTGGTGGTAGGGGTTGTGGTGGTGGTAGGGGTTGTGGTGGTGGTAGGGGTTGTGGTGGTGGTAGAGGTTGTGGTGGTGGTAGGGGTTGTGGTGGTGGTAGGGGTTGTGGTGGTGATAGGGGTTGTGGTGGTGGTAGGGGTTGTGGTGGTGGTAGGGGTTGTGATGGTGGTAGGGGTTGTGGTGGTGGTAGGGGTTGTGGTGGTGATAGGGGTTGTGGTGGTGGTAGGGGTTGTGGTGGTGGTAGGGGTTGTGGTAGTGGTAGGGGTTGTGATGGTGATAGGGGTTGTGGTGGTGATAGGGGTTGTGGTGGTGGTAGGGGTTGTGGTGGTGGTAGGGGTTGTGGTGGTGGTAGGGGTTGTGGTGGTGGTAGGGGTTGTGGTGGTGATAGGGGTTGTGGTGGTGGTAGGGGTTGTGGTGGTGGTAGGGGTTGTGATGGTGATAGGGGTTGTGGTGGTGATAGGGGTTGTGGTGGTGATAGGGGTTGTGGTGGTGATAGGGGTTGTGGTGGTGATAGGGGTTGTGGTGGTGATAGGGGTTGTGGTGGTGATAGGGGTTGTGGTGGTGGTAGGGGTTGTGGTGGTGGTAGGGGTTGTGGTGGTGGTAGGGGTTGTGGTGGTGGTAGGGGTTGTGGTGGTGATAGGGGCTGGGGTGGTGATAGGGGCTGGGGTGGTGATAGGGGTTGTGGTGGTGATAGGGGTTGGGGTGGTGATATGGGTTGTGGGTGGTGATAGGGGCTGGGGTGGTGATAGGGGCTGGGGTGGTGATAGGGGCTGGGGTGGTGATAGGGGCTGGGGTGGTGATAGGGGCTGGGGTGGTGATAGGGGCTGGGGTGGTGATAGGGGCTGGGGTGGTGATAGGGGCTGGGGTGGTGATAGGGGCTGGGGTGGTGATAGGGGCTGGGGTGGTGATAGGGGCTGGGGTGGTGATAGGGGCTGGGGTGGTGATAGGGGCTGGGGTGGTGATAGGGGCTGGGGTGGTGATAGGGGCTGGGGTGGTGATAGGGGCTGGGGTGGTGATAGGGGCTGGGGTGGTGATAGGGGCTGGGGTGGTGATAGGGGCTGGGGTGGTGATAGGGGCTGGGGTGGTGATAGGGGCTGGGGTGGTGATAGGGGCTGGGGTGGTGATAGGGGCTGGGTGGTGATAGGGGCTGGGGTGGTGATAGGGGCTGGGGTGGTGATAGGGGCTGGGGTGGTGATAGGGGTTGTGGTGGTGATAGGGGCTGTGTGTACACGTGAGTTGACGTCTCCCCCCTCCCCCCTCCCCCCCGCCTCTCCCTGAAGCTGAATACATCACCACGTGGGAGGGGGGCCCTGAAGCCGTGCGACGAGTCTATGGCTCTCTGCCGTGCGACGAGTCTATGGCTCTCTGCCGTGCGACGAGTCTATGGCTCTCTGCCGTGCGACGAGTCTATGGCTCTCTGCCGTGCGACGAGTCTATGGCTCTCTGCCGTGCGACGAGTCTATGGCTCTCTGCCGTGCGACGAGTCTATGGCTCTCTGCCGTGCGACGAGTCTATGGCTCTCTGCCGTGCGACGAGTCTATGGCTCTCTGCCGTGCGACGAGTCTATGGCTCTCTGCCGTGCGACGAGTCTATGGCTCTCTGCCGTGCGACGAGTCTATGGCTCTCTGCCGTGCGACGAAGTCTATGGCTCTCTGCCGTGCGACGAGTCTATGGCTCTCTGCCGTGCGACGAGTCTATGGCTCTCTGCCGTGCGACGAGTCTATGGCTCTCTGCCGTGCGACGAGTCTATGGCTCTCTGCCGTGCGACGAGTCTATGGCTCTCTGCCGTGCGACGAGTCTATGGCTCTCTGCCGTGCGACGAGTCTATGGCTCTCTGCCGTGCGACGAGTCTATGGCTCTCTGCCGTGCGACGAGTCTATGGCTCTCTGCCGTGCGACGAGTCTATGGCTCTCTGCCGTGCGACGAGTCTATGGCTCTCTGCCGTGCGACGAGTCTATGGCTCTCTGCCGTGCGACGAGTCTATGGCTCTCTGCCGTGCGACGAGTCTATGGCTCTCTGCCGTGCGACGAGTCTATGGCTCTCTGCCGTGCGACGAGTCTATGGCTCTCTGCCGTGCGACGAGTCTATGGCTCTCTGCCGTGCGACGAGTCTATGGCTCTCTGCCGTGCGACGAGTCTATGGCTCTCTGCCGTGCGACGAGTCTATGGCTCTCTGCCGTGCGACGAGTCTATGGCTCTCTGCCGTGCGACGAGTCTATGGCTCTCTGCCGTGCGACGAGTCTATGGCTCTCTGCCGTGCGACGAGTCTATGGCTCTCTGCCGTGCGACGAGTCTATGGCTCTCTGCCGTGCGACGAGTCTATGGCTCTCTGCCGTGCGACGAGTCTATGGCTCTCTGCCGTGCGACGAGTCTATGGCTCTCTGCCGTGCGACGAGTCTATGGCTCTCTGCCGTGCGACGAGTCTATGGCTCTCTGCCGTGCGACGAGTCTATGGCTCTCTGCCGTGCGACGAGTCTATGGCTCTCTGCCGTGCGACGAGTCTATGGCTCTCTGCCGTGCGACGAGTCTATGGCTCTCTGCCGTGCGACGAGTCTATGGCTCTCTGCCGTGCGACGAGTCTATGGCTCTCTGCCGTGCGACGAGTCTATGGCTCTCTGCCGTGCGACGAGTCTATGGCTCTCTGCCGTGCGACGAGTCTATGGCTCTCTGCCGTGCGACGAGTCTATGGCTCTCTGCCGTGCGACGAGTCTATGGCTCTCTGCCGTGCGACGAGTCTATGGCTCTCTGCCGTGCGACGAGTCTATGGCTCTCTGCCGTGCGACGAGTCTATGGCTCTCTGCCGTGCGACGAGTCTATGGCTCTCTGCCGTGCGACGAGTCTATGGCTCTCTGCCGTGCGACGAGTCTATGGCTCTCTGCCGTGCGACGAGTCTATGGCTCTCTGCCGTGCGACGAGTCTATGGCTCTCTGCCGTGCGACGAGTCTATGGCTCTCTGCCGTGCGACGAGTCTATGGCTCTCTGCCGTGCGACGAGTCTATGGCTCTCTGCCGTGCGACGAGTCTATGGCTCTCTGCCGTGCGACGAGTCTATGGCTCTCTGCCGTGCGACGAGTCTATGGCTCTCTGCCGTGCGACGAGTCTATGGCTCTCTGCCGTGCGACGAGTCTATGGCTCTCTGCCGTGCGACGAGTCTATGGCTCTCTGCCGTGCGACGAGTCTATGGCTCTCTGCCGTGCGACGAGTCTATGGCTCTCTGCCGTGCGACGAGTCTATGGCTCTCTGCCGTGCGACGAGTCTATGGCTCTCTGCCGTGCGACGAGTCTATGGCTCTCTGCCGTGCGACGAGTCTATGGCTCTCTGCCGTGCGACGAGTCTATGGCTCTCTGCCGTGCGACGAGTCTATGGCTCTCTGCCGTGCGACGAGTCTATGGCTCTCTGCCGTGCGACGAGTCTATGGCTCTCTGCCGTGCGACGAGTCTATGGCTCTCTGCCGTGCGACGAGTCTATGGCTCTCTGCCGTGCGACGAGTCTATGGCTCTCTGCCGTGCGACGAGTCTATGGCTCTCTGCCGTGCGACGAGTCTATGGCTCTCTGCCGTGCGACGAGTCTATGGCTCTCTGCCGTGCGACGAGTCTATGGCTCTCTGCCGTGCGACGAGTCTATGGCTCTCTGCCGTGCGACGAGTCTATGGCTCTCTGCCGTGCGACGAGTCTATGGCTCTCTGCCGTGCGACGAGTCTATGGCTCTCTGCCGTGCGACGAGTCTATGGCTCTCTGCCGTGCGACGAGTCTATGGCTCTCTGCCGTGCGACGAGTCTATGGCTCTCTGCCGTGCGACGAGTCTATGGCTCTCTGCCGTGCGACGAGTCTATGGCTCTCTGCCGTGCGACGAGTCTATGGCTCTCTGCCGTGCGACGAGTCTATGGCTCTCTGCCGTGCGACGAGTCTATGGCTCTCTGCCGTGCGACGAGTCTATGGCTCTCTGCCGTGCGACGAGTCTATGGCTCTCTGCCGTGCGACGAGTCTATGGCTCTCTGCCGTGCGACGAGTCTATGGCTCTCTGCCGTGCGACGAGTCTATGGCTCTCTGCCGTGCGACGAGTCTATGGCTCTCTGCCGTGCGACGAGTCTATGGCTCTCTGCCGTGCGACGAGTCTATGGCTCTCTGCCGTGCGACGAGTCTATGGCTCTCTGCCGTGCGACGAGTCTATGGCTCTCTGCCGTGCGACGAGTCTATGGCTCTCTGCCGTGCGACGAGTCTATGGCTCTCTGCCGTGCGACGAGTCTATGGCTCTCTGCCGTGCGACGAGTCTATGGCTCTCTGCCGTGCGACGAGTCTATGGCTCTCTGCCGTGCGACGAGTCTATGGCTCTCTGCCGTGCGACGAGTCTATGGCTCTCTGCCGTGCGACGAGTCTATGGCTCTCTGCCGTGCGACGAGTCTATGGCTCTCTGCCGTGCGACGAGTCTATGGCTCTCTGCCGTGCGACGAGTCTATGGCTCTCTGCCGTGCGACGAGTCTATGGCTCTCTGCCGTGCGACGAGTCTATGGCTCTCTGCCGTGCGACGAGTCTATGGCTCTCTGCCGTGCGACGAGTCTATGGCTCTCTGCCGTGCGACGAGTCTATGGCTCTCTGCCGTGCGACGAGTCTATGGCTCTCTGCCGTGCGACGAGTCTATGGCTCTCTGCCGTGCGACGAGTCTATGGCTCTCTGCCGTGCGACGAGTCTATGGCTCTCTGCCGTGCGACGAGTCTATGGCTCTCTGCCGTGCGACGAGTCTATGGCTCTCTGCCGTGCGACGAGTCTATGGCTCTCTGCCGTGCGACGAGTCTATGGCTCTCTGCCGTGCGACGAGTCTATGGCTCTCTGCCGTGCGACGAGTCTATGGCTCTCTGCCGTGCGACGAGTCTATGGCTCTCTGCCGTGCGACGAGTCTATGGCTCTCTGCCGTGCGACGAGTCTATGGCTCTCTGCCGTGCGACGAGTCTATGGCTCTCTGCCGTGCGACGAGTCTATGGCTCTCTGCCGTGCGACGAGTCTATGGCTCTCTGCCGTGCGACGAGTCTATGGCTCTCTGCCGTGCGACGAGTCTATGGCTCTCTGCCGTGCGACGAGTCTATGGCTCTCTGCCGTGCGACGAGTCTATGGCTCTCTGCCGTGCGACGAGTCTATGGCTCTCTGCCGTGCGACGAGTCTATGGCTCTCTGCCGTGCGACGAGTCTATGGCTCTCTGCCGTGCGACGAGTCTATGGCTCTCTGCCGTGCGACGAGTCTATGGCTCTCTGCCGTGCGACGAGTCTATGGCTCTCTGCCGTGCGACGAGTCTATGGCTCTCTGCCGTGCGACGAGTCTATGGCTCTCTGCCGTGCGACGAGTCTATGGCTCTCTGCCGTGCGACGAGTCTATGGCTCTCTGCCGTGCGACGAGTCTATGGCTCTCTGCCGTGCGACGAGTCTATGGCTCTCTGCCGTGCGACGAGTCTATGGCTCTCTGCCGTGCGACGAGTCTATGGCTCTCTGCCGTGCGACGAGTCTATGGCTCTCTGCCGTGCGACGAGTCTATGGCTCTCTGCCGTGCGACGAGTCTATGGCTCTCTGCCGTGCGACGAGTCTATGGCTCTCTGCCGTGCGACGAGTCTATGGCTCTCTGCCGTGCGACGAGTCTATGGCTCTCTGCCGTGCGACGAGTCTATGGCTCTCTGCCGTGCGACGAGTCTATGGCTCTCTGCCGTGCGACGAGTCTATGGCTCTCTGCCGTGCGACGAGTCTATGGCTCTCTGCCGTGCGACGAGTCTATGGCTCTCTGCCGTGCGACGAGTCTATGGCTCTCTGCCGTGCGACGAGTCTATGGCTCTCTGCCGTGCGACGAGTCTATGGCTCTCTGCCGTGCGACGAGTCTATGGCTCTCTGCCGTGCGACGAGTCTATGGCTCTCTGCCGTGCGACGAGTCTATGGCTCTCTGCCGTGCGACGAGTCTATGGCTCTCTGCCGTGCGACGAGTCTATGGCTCTCTGCCGTGCGACGAGTCTATGGCTCTCTGCCGTGCGACGAGTCTATGGCTCTCTGCCGTGCGACGAGTCTATGGCTCTCTGCCGTGCGACGAGTCTATGGCTCTCTGCCGTGCGACGAGTCTATGGCTCTCTGCCGTGCGACGAGTCTATGGCTCTCTGCCGTGCGACGAGTCTATGGCTCTCTGCCGTGCGACGAGTCTATGGCTCTCTGCCGTGCGACGAGTCTATGGCTCTCTGCCGTGCGACGAGTCTATGGCTCTCTGCCGTGCGACGAGTCTATGGCTCTCTGCCGTGCGACGAGTCTATGGCTCTCTGCCGTGCGACGAGTCTATGGCTCTCTGCCGTGCGACGAGTCTATGGCTCTCTGCCGTGCGACGAGTCTATGGCTCTCTGCCGTGCGACGAGTCTATGGCTCTCTGCCGTGCGACGAGTCTATGGCTCTCTGCCGTGCGACGAGTCTATGGCTCTCTGCCGTGCGACGAGTCTATGGCTCTCTGCCGTGCGACGAGTCTATGGCTCTCTGCCGTGCGACGAGTCTATGGCTCTCTGCCGTGCGACGAGTCTATGGCTCTCTGCCGTGCGACGAGTCTATGGCTCTCTGCCGTGCGACGAGTCTATGGCTCTCTGCCGTGCGACGAGTCTATGGCTCTCTGCCGTGCGACGAGTCTATGGCTCTCTGCCGTGCGACGAGTCTATGGCTCTCTGCCGTGCGACGAGTCTATGGCTCTCTGCCGTGCGACGAGTCTATGGCTCTCTGCCGTGCGACGAGTCTATGGCTCTCTGCCGTGCGACGAGTCTATGGCTCTCTGCCGTGCGACGAGTCTATGGCTCTCTGCCGTGCGACGAGTCTATGGCTCTCTGCCGTGCGACGAGTCTATGGCTCTCTGCCGTGCGACGAGTCTATGGCTCTCTGCCGTGCGACGAGTCTATGGCTCTCTGCCGTGCGACGAGTCTATGGCTCTCTGCCGTGCGACGAGTCTATGGCTCTCTGCCGTGCGACGAGTCTATGGCTCTCTGCCGTGCGACGAGTCTATGGCTCTCTGCCGTGCGACGAGTCTATGGCTCTCTGCCGTGCGACGAGTCTATGGCTCTCTGCCGTGCGACGAGTCTATGGCTCTCTGCCGTGCGACGAGTCTATGGCTCTCTGCCGTGCGACGAGTCTATGGCTCTCTGCCGTGCGACGAGTCTATGGCTCTCTGCCGTGCGACGAGTCTATGGCTCTCTGCCGTGCGACGAGTCTATGGCTCTCTGCCGTGCGACGAGTCTATGGCTCTCTGCCGTGCGACGAGTCTATGGCTCTCTGCCGTGCGACGAGTCTATGGCTCTCTGCCGTGCGACGAGTCTATGGCTCTCTGCCGTGCGACGAGTCTATGGCTCTCTGCCGTGCGACGAGTCTATGGCTCTCTGCCGTGCGACGAGTCTATGGCTCTCTGCCGTGCGACGAGTCTATGGCTCTCTGCCGTGCGACGAGTCTATGGCTCTCTGCCGTGCGACGAGTCTATGGCTCTCTGCCGTGCGACGAGTCTATGGCTCTCTGCCGTGCGACGAGTCTATGGCTCTCTGCCGTGCGACGAGTCTATGGCTCTCTGCCGTGCGACGAGTCTATGGCTCTCTGCCGTGCGACGAGTCTATGGCTCTCTGCCGTGCGACGAGTCTATGGCTCTCTGCCGTGCGACGAGTCTATGGCTCTCTGCCGTGCGACGAGTCTATGGCTCTCTGCCGTGCGACGAGTCTATGGCTCTCTGCCGTGCGACGAGTCTATGGCTCTCTGCCGTGCGACGAGTCTATGGCTCTCTGCCGTGCGACGAGTCTATGGCTCTCTGCCGTGCGACGAGTCTATGGCTCTCTGCCGTGCGACGAGTCTATGGCTCTCTGCCGTGCGACGAGTCTATGGCTCTCTGCCGTGCGACGAGTCTATGGCTCTCTGCCGTGCGACGAGTCTATGGCTCTCTGCCGTGCGACGAGTCTATGGCTCTCTGCCGTGCGACGAGTCTATGGCTCTCTGCCGTGCGACGAGTCTATGGCTCTCTGCCGTGCGACGGTTCTGACCCTGAGGCTGGCGTCATCCGTCACCTCTGCTGGTGCCGGCGAAGATCTGGAAGCGCGGGCGCTTGAGCGGAGGATGAGGAGCAGCAGGAGGAAGATGAGGAGGGGAGGGGTGTAGGTGGTGACAACGGCTCCGATGCCGCGCTGGTGGACGCTCTTCGCTCGCTCTCCGGCAGCCAATCAGGAGATGCCGCCACGAGGGGGGGGGGGGGCGGTGGCAGCCGTGGGAACTTCCACCCGAGCGTGACGCTCATCACGCTCAACAGCGAGGGTGAGGCGCTTGGGTCGAGCGGCAATATCTTTTCATCGGTTGAGTAACGCTGTGTGGAAGCTACCTGGTCTGTCGCTCCGCCCGAAGCGTCAGGTCTTCTCGGCCAGTCATTCCCTCCCTTCTCGACGCTTGTCGTCGTCAGGTTGGAATCGGACGTAAAAAAAAGGAAGCGGAAGAAGTCGCTGCCCGCCCTTCTGCGAAAACGGAAAAAAGACAAAAAACGCCGTAAGGAGCGCCCCTTACGGTGGCACAAGTGGAGACGCAGACCAGGTGGGTGTGCCTCGATGACACAAAGCCCACAACACCTCGCTGCTGATCTCGTCAAGGAGCATAAACTATCACGCGAACTCCGCTCATTCTCGCTGCAGCGGCGGCTTTTGGCTAACCACCGAACAAAGGAGTTACTGCATCGTGCGCTTTCAAATGCGCTTCTGATGTTGAAGGTAGCAGAGGGCACTGCAGCAAAGTACATTGTGTATTTCAACAACTTGCAATGACGGGCATTGAGAAGCACAGTTGACCAACACCCACGCTCACAGACCCGCGGACTCACCACCACCACACAGAGACCCGCAGACTCGCCACCACCACCGACCCACACGCACCACCACCACACAAAGAAGCAAGGTTAAACCACCCCCATAACAGACACTGCGTGGGAAACACTCTATCCAGCCGAGGATGACCATGACGTACGCCACTTTTATGAGCGGTCGTCACATGTGGCCTCTGAAAAATAGCTCGTAGCTCCCAGGTGGCTTTACCTGGTACATAACAGTTTTAACAAGATGGCCGTCGCATCCGGCGCAGCCAATGACATCGCCTGTTGCAATCCTTGCTCTGTGGCCGCGCAAGTCAGTGGGGAGGGGGGTGTGGACGTCATCGCTCACCCCCCATGCACAAATCATTTTCTTTTTAACTCCTCTATACCCGGTCGATATCCCTGTACCGGTATTAGTATTATTCCTACCAGCCCACCCCGCAGGGTCCTGTTATTAGAGATCTGTGACAAAGAGCTTCACAGGTCATCGGATTTCTCCAGGATAAAGATTTTGACTGCTGCTCGTCTTGAACTTTTGTCCGCCTCGGAGACTTCCTTCCCAACCTCACTTCACTCTCCCCCTAATCCTGCTACCCCGTGCCTGCTGCCCTTCAAACACAGATCCTGAAGCAGTAGATTCGTGCTGGATACAGTCACACTTGCAAATGTGATTTGTAACGTTGACTATTACCTGCTCGTCGATTGTTCAATGTCAATGTGCCATTGTATTGAGGGCTACTGCTGTGTGGCGCTGTCTTGGTGTGGTCTGTAACTGCATTGTGCTTTCTGCTGCCTAATGTTGACAAGTCAGACTTCGATAACTCATTAATAAATACATTAATTATATTGTACCACTTGCTTACCCTGTTTCTCTATGTCGCACTCCTGTCGTGTTTTGTTTGTTGTTGTAACTTGCCGACACGCCCCCACTGGGCATCAAGGAAAAAGAGCTTCATAGCTTATCAGATTCCTTCCCCAGTTATAAATAAATATTCTGACTCTTGTGGAATTGACTCGACTCCCGGTCCCATCCTGTGCCACAAACACAAAGCTTCAGAGCGCTCAATACGGCGTTTGAGGTTTGTGCTTCCATCGCATTGTATGGAAATGCAGCCGTTACCATCATTCACGCCACGTCCGTGCTCAATTATCGTTTCTAACTGAGGTTTAACTTGGACTCTAAGCAAATTAACATAATTCAAACGTAACTTGTCTGTTTCTACTAATCACGTTTACGAAAATGTAAAACGACCATAGACTCTTCCACAATACAGGTCGTTGTCCGAGGTTAGATCGCATATTTACGTGATCTAACCCCTTAGATATTTATATAATTATATATGTTTACGCGATATAACCCAAAAAAACTATTATGGATGATATTGGTCGCGAAAGCCTACATGTTAAACTGATACTCTTCAATCTTGATTCCTTTTATCCGTGCAGATAATGGCACTTTATTGCATTTTTACATTTTCGTTCTTTGGAATTGTTGCATTTTTATTCTGAGGTTAATTGTGTATTATCTGAATTTGTGATCCAAGCCTTCCTTGAAAAATATTTAAAAAACACGTGAAGCGTATTGGGCTCATCATCGTTCTCATCAGTTCAACACGTAGGCTTTCGCGACCAATATTCATAATCAACGTTTTTGGGTTAGATCGCGTTATTTATAAATGTGTCGTAACCCTCCACCACCCGACACAGCCAATCAGTAAATAAAAGTCACGTTGACAAAAGACAAATAGTTCACTGCTTTCGCCCACCGGTGTGTTGAAGCGTGAAACCACAACATTTACAATTTTTGAGTACGACGTTTCGCTGGTAATTGCATCCAGCATCATCGGGCAATTCGCCAGAATGGTGAGGCTCTGCTCCATCTCCCGTTCTTATATAGAGCAGCAGAGCAGGGTGACGTCATCATTAACTCATCAGGCGCAACGATTTGAGGGGGGGGGGAGTTATACTGGTAGGAACAAAGTGGACCAGCCACCAATAGATTATTTCGTCCGTCCGACCGTGTAGCAACATCGCCCCCTACTGCAAACACTTGGCCTGACCCTACAAAAACCGTTAGACTGAGGCTTTCCTGCCTAAACAAGTGTAACATTCCCTTATAATTCCCTGAGATAGCTTTTAATTAAAACTTTGAAATTAAATAAAAAACTCAGCGCCCTAAAGCCTACAGCTAGGCCTCAAGCCTCGAACAACGCCTCAAACTCTCCCTTCGTATCGTTCCCCTGCGTGTGTGCAAGGGAGTTATGTTTATCAATGTTACATTCCCTGATGCTTTTAAATAGAAACATTTACATTTAAAGCTTTTACATGAATTATAAAAACAGGTAAATTTAAAATTAACTCACAGCGGCCTAACGCCTACAGCTAGGCCTAAAGCCTAGAACTAGGCCTCACACTCTCCCTTCGTATCGTCCGATTCGGTGTAGCAGCATCGCCCCCTACTGCAAACACTTGGCAGGACCCTACAAAAACCTTTACACTCAGTGGGGCTTTCCTGGCTAAACAAGTGTAATAATACATGATGTTTATATTCTTTGGTTATTCGTTCCTACCAGCCCACCCCGCAGGGACCTGTTAGTAATGATATACTAGATTAGTAATATGGCAGTTGTTACAATGCGAGTTGTAGATTAGTAATTAGTTGGAATGTGTTTTATTGCGATTATGCTACGTTATTAATCAGTTAGTGTTTGTTTCCCCTATAAAGGAATTGTAATGTATCTTATTTAATAATACGCTTCCAGGCCGCACTAGGCCTGTAGCTGTCCGAGCGATTAAAGTTATTTCTGTTTCTCTCAATTTCAATGGATTCTCTAATTAGTCTTTGCCAGTAGTAACTGGTATAGCAGAATGTATAATAATAAAGAGTATAAAATTGTAATGTTTAATACAATGTACAAGGCAATATATAGTATCGTAATTGTATAGTAAATATACAGCAGTGTGACATACAGTAGGGTTGATAGAATAGGTTACGATTTGTGAGAATACAATGGGACACTCCCACCAACACCCCCCACCATCACCCCACCACCCCCCACAACCCACTCACTCACTCCCTACCCACCCCCCACCCACTCCATTCACCCCACTCACTCCCTACCCACACACCCTCCCACCCTCCCCACCCACCCACCACCCCCACTCACTCACTACCCACCCACCACCCCCCCCCCCCAACACACTCCACCCACCCCCCTCCCCCCCCTACCGACCACCGCACCACCACCACCACCCCACTCACACCCCACCACCACCACCGCAACTCACAGCGGATGCCGTAGACAATGAGCGGGTCCATCTGCTTCTTGCCGTGGTGCCCGTGACCCGACAGGTTACTGGCGGCCTGCACCTCGAGATGGAGGAGGTGGTCCAGGAGGGTGAGCGCCATCTTCTCGGGCGTGCGGCAAGCGGCGGTCACATGCAGCAGGTCCCCCGGGGCGATGGGGCAGCGCACGCGAAGATCCACGTTCCACTCGTCGCCCAGCCAAGTGCCGTTCGGGAAATCCTCTGCGGGGTTTTGTCGGTGGGTGGGTGGATGGAGGAGAGGGGTGGTGAGTGGGTGGGTGGGCGAGTAGGTGAGTGGTTGAGTGAGTGAGTGGATGAGTGGGTGGGTGAGTGTCACTCAGCGGGCGAGCGAGTGACCGGCTGTGTGACCGATCCGTCGACCCAAGCGCCTCACCCTCGCTGTTGAGCGTGATGAGTGTCACGCTCGGGTGGAAGTTCCCACGGCTGACACCGCCCCCCCCCGCACAACTCCCTGGCTGCCCCCCCCCGTGGCAGCGTCTCCTGATTGGCTGCCGGAGGGCGAGCGATGAGCGTCTACCAGCGCGGCATCGGAGCCGCTGTCACCACCTCATCCTCCTGCTCCTCGTCCTGTGCGTACACACACACATGCACACGTCCCGGCAAAGGAAACCCGGCAAAGGTCACCGGTAAAGTTGCCTGAAGGCGCACCGGCTCCGCCTCCGCCATCGCGGCCACGGCCGCCGCCACCGGCTCCGGCACCTTCACCAAGACCGGGGCCCTTGCCCGGCACAGCGCTGGCGGTGGGGGGGGGGGGGGGGGGGCGGGGGGTGGACGCAGAAATCAGACCGAGACTGTGGGTCTCTGAGTCTGCGGCTCTCTGCCGCGTGATCGGTCGCACAGCCGGTCACTTGCTCACTCGCTGAGTGACACTCACCCACCCACTCAGCCACTCACTCAACCACTCACCCACCCACTTACAACCACTCCTCCTTCCACCCACCCCACCCACTCACCAACCCTCTCCTCCACCCACTCACAAAACCCCGCAGAGGATTACCCGCATGGCACTTGGCTGGGCGACGAGTGGAACGTGGAGCTTCGCGTGCGCTGCCCCATCGCCCCGGGGGACCTGCTGCACGTGACCGCCGCTTGCCGCACGCCCGAGAAGATGGCGCTCACCCTCCTGGACCACCTCTTCCATCGCGAGGTGCAGGCCGCCAGCAACTTGTCGGGTCACGGGCACCACGGCAAGAAGCAGCTGGACCGGCTCATGGTCTACGGCATCCGCTGCGAGTTGCGGCGGTGGTGGTGGTGTGTGAGTGGGGTGGGTGGGGTGGGTGGGTGGTGGTGGTGATGGTGCGGTGGTGGGTAGGGGGGGGGGGGAGGGGGTGGACGGGTAGGGAGTGAGTGGGATGGGTGGAGTGGGTTGGGGGTGGGTGGGTGGTGGTGGTGTGGTGGTGGGTAGGGAGTGAGTGAGGTGGGTGGGTGGGGAGTGAGTGAGTGGGGTGGGTGGGTAGGGAGTGAGTGGGGCGAGTGGAGTGGGTTGGGGGGGGTGGTGGTGGGTGGGGTGGGTGGAGTGGGTAGGGCGAGGGTGGTGGATAGGGGGTGAGTGGAGTGGGAGTGTCCCATTGCATACTCACAAATCGTAACCTCCCTCCACCACCACCACTATGCCGACCGTGACGCAGGCCACCTGTTCTACAAGTTTGGCATCACCGAGTGCGACTGGTGCTGCATCAAACTGAATATCGATGCAAAGTGCTGCACCGCCTGGCGGCGCAAGCAGCTCGGACAGAGCCTCGCCGTCAACGGCCGCAGGGGCACCCGCGGCACCCGCGGCGCAGACGCAGCGGGAGCGGCAGTCGTCGGGGCACACGGCGGCGACAGACGTGGGAACTTCCACCCGAGCGTGACGCTCATCAGCGAGGGTGAGGCGCTTGGGTCGAACGGCAATATCTTTTCATCGGTTGAGTAACGCTGTGTGGAAGCTACCTGGTCTGTCGCTCCGCCCGAAGCGTCAGGTCTTCTCGGCCACAGTCATTCCCTCCCTTCTCGACGCTTGTCGTCGTCAGGTTGGAATCGGACGTAAAAAAAAGGAAGCGGAAGAAGTCGCTGCCCGCCCTTCTGCGAAAACGGAAAAAAGACAAAAAACGCCGTAAGGAGCGCCCCTTACGGCGGCACAAGTGGAGACGCAGACCAGGTGGGTGTGCCTCGATGACACAAAGCCCACAACACCTCGCTGCTGATCTCGTCAAGGAGCATAAACCATCACGCGAACTCCGCTCATTCTCGCAGCAGCGGCGGCTTTTGGCTAACCACCGAACAAAGGAGTTACTGCATCGTGCGCTTTCAAATGCGCTTCTGATGTTGAAGGTAGCAGAGGGCACTGCAGCAAAGTACATTGTGTATTTCAACAACTTGCAATGACGGGCATTGAGAAGCACAGTTGACCAACACCCACGCTCACAGACCCGCGGACTCACCACCACCACACAGACCCGCAGACTCGCCACCACCACCGACCCACACGCACCACCACCACACAAAGAAGCAAGGTTAAACCACCCCCATAACAGACACTGCGTGGGAAACACTCTATCCAGCCGAAGATGACCATGACGTACGCCACTTTTATGAGCGGTCGTCACATGTGGCTTCTGAAAAATAGCTCATAGCTCCCAGGTGGCTTTACCTGGTAAATAACAGTTTTAGTTTAGTTCAAGCAACGGGCACCTCCACCCCACTCCCCCCCCACCCCCAAAATCGCGTTCCGTTATGTTCAATGTAATTTTGGACGATTTTTGACCACCCCCTCCCCACACGGCGTCACAAAAAGTCAGACCCCCCTCAAATATGAGGTCAAAGCTCTGCCCCCCCCAAAATGAAACATGCTTCAAATCGCTTTAAACTATTGTCATTGTAGTGCGTATTCAATGTGGCCCCCTTCCCCAAAGCCACTTTGTTGGAACCGCCACGCCTTTGCCAGTAGCTTTAGCTAATCGGGATTAATTGACCGTTATGCAAAAGGTTAGGTTTTTAACGTCTTGTAATTCGCAAGGCATGTTACCGTCGGAACATTAGGACACGCAGTAGCAATTGCAGGGGAATGTTTATAAGGATCGAGATAACTTGAAACATCCTCGCAGCCAAAACTTAATTGGGAGCACTAAATGGTTCCATTGGCTCCATTCTTGCAGTCTTCTTCTGTGAGGTCTCGAAATTTTGAATTCCGTCGCTGGTCTGGACAAGAATTGTATGCCCCTGGGAGACGACGGGAGCAGCTTTCATGCGGCTGATTTCTCGGTCAAAAAATAAATAACAGTTTATGCTGGACTTTGAGTAGCTATGATTGCCCTGGAAGTCATGTTGATAGAAATATTTATGGCAAACCTTCTTGTTTGACTCGCACAGGAAAGAAACCCTCCAGCTTACGAGACAATGATTCGTGCAAATACAATTCCAGATTTAAGATTACCTGTTTAATGCCGTGAAATAATTGTTTTGTTGTTTGAAATAATTAACTTGTTCAGACCACAGACACAAGCCACCGACACGCCACAGCACCACTTGTACGTGTGGCGTCTGAATGCCAATGAGGCTCAAAACGCCGCGCACGGAACAAAGAGTGGAACGCACCGCACGCATCACGTGGATGAGACCGGAGTGATTCCGTTTGCAAAGCGAGGGGCACCATCGCAAAACCGACAGGAGACGGGACAGCCACGGGCAGAGGAAATAACGTAGTTGGTGAAGCTTTTCTAAACATTCCACTCGAATTTTTTTTTACTTCACCAGTTAAACCTATACTGTTGTTTTTGGTAAAGTCACGTATGTGGAAATAAAATATTAACAAATAAAATAAAATCAGATTAAAATAAATCACGACGTTGCGAACGCAACACAGGCGCTCATCATCAGGTGTAATTGGGGTAAAGCACATAGCAAGGGCACACACAAACCTCACCGAGCTATGTCGCTCTTTTTCAGAAGTGACCTGGCCACAAAGGAGAGCTCGTCGGAGTGCCTTATCATTGTGGACACTTACAGCAACAAATAGACTCATTGTCCTCATCAACCACACTCGGTCCACAGCTGAACGAATGCCTCCCCAAAGCCACGACCACCTCCCGCCATCTTGCGATGTAACAATTCACCCAGGTACCGGAGCACGACCTGATTTCGTCCGTAATAAAGGTTGTTTGTTTATATAGTGTAAATATAGATGTGTCGGTAAACCCACCACCACCCAACAGCCAATTAGTAAGGTTTGTCAAGTAAACAAAATGTGCCAATTAGTTACTGGTTCAGCACACCGATGTGTTGGAGGGTAAACCCACAACATGCAAAATGGGAGCACGACAATGGGGGCAGGACAACGTGTCACACCGATGTCGTCGCTCCGTCTGCTCAGCGGAGGCATTCCAAAACGCGTTCCACTCCCTTGGATTGCCACTCGCTCATTATTCTTGACCGTTGGCCAGCATCCCGTCGAGTCGTGCCACATCCTGCCCAAGCCCACCTTGGACTTTCTTCAGTTAGAAGTGATCGCGTTCACCTCTCCGTCCCCAGGATATAAAGATTCTGACTGCTGCTCGTCTTGAACTTTTGTCCGCCCTCGAGGACTTCCTTCCCAACCTCACTTCACTCTCCCCCTAATCCTGCTACCCCGTGCCTGCTGCCCTTCAAACACAGATCCTGAAGCAGTAGATTCGTGCTGGATACAGTCACACTTGCAAATGTGATTTGTAACGTTGACCATTACCTGCTCGTCGATTGTTCAATGTCAATGTGCCATTGTATTGAGGGCTACTGCTGTGTGGCGCTGTCTTGGTGTGGTCTGTAACTGCGTTGTGCTTTCTGCTGCCTAATGTTGACAAGTCAGACTTCGATAACTCATTAATAAATACATTAATTATATTGTACCACTTGCTTACCCTGTTTCTCTATGTCGCACTCCTGTCGTGTTTGTGTTTTGTTTGTTGTTGTAACTTGCCGACACGCCCCCACTGGGCATCAAGGAAAAAGAGCTTCATAGCTTATCAGATTCCTTCCCCAGTTATAAATAAATATTCTGACTCTTGTGGAATTGACTCGACTCCCGGTCCCATCCTGTGCCACAAACACAAAGCTTCAGAGCGCTCAATACGGCGTTTGAGGTTTGTGCTTCCATCCCATAGTAGGGAAATGCAGCCGTTACCATCATTCACGCCACGTCCGTGCTCAATTATCGTTTCTAACTGAGGTTTAACTTGGACTCTAAGCAAATTAACATAATTCAAACGTTACTTATCCGTTTGTACGAATCACGTTTACGAAAATGTAAAACGACCATAAGAGACTCTTCCACAATACAGGTCGTTGTCAGGGGTTAGATCACATAAATATGCGATCTAACCTCGTAGATATTTATATAAATATATATTTACGCGATATAACCCAAAAAAACTATTATGTATGATATTGGTCGCGAAAGCCTACATGTTAAACTGATACTCTTCAATCTTGATTCCTTTTATCCGTGCAGATAATGGCACTTTATTGCATATTTACATTTTCGTTCTTTGGAATTGTTGCATTTTTGCGTTTTTATTCCGAGGTTAATTGTGTATTATCCGAATTTGTGATCCAAGCACATACCTGCATTGCGTCGCGTTGTGCACCTTGCGCCTGCAGCCCCGCCGAGCTCGGTGCTTCCTCCACCTCCTCTCTTGGGCTGGCCGACACCATTCCACTCCTCGTCGGCTCCTCTCCCTTCCTCGCCCGCTGCCACCAGGCGTCCTCCTCCGCTCGCCTCAAGGTCGACGCTCGCGCCTCGTCCCTCTCCTCTGCGGGTCTCCCTCCTCCAGGCAGTCCCACCTCACCATCCTCCGCCTCTGCAGCAGCCAAACTGGCCCGCTCACCTTGGCTCACCACCCCAGAGCGCTTGGTCGCCATGCCCCCGAGGGCCTGCGAGGCTGCCACTGGCCAGGAAGCCAGGGAGCCAGGGAGCCGAGACTTGGCACGACACCAGCAGAGATACAGAGGCACCGCACCAACCCCCCCCCCTACTCATCGGGCAATTCGCCAGAATGGTGAGGCTCTCCTCTGTCTCCCGTTCTTATATAGAGCAGCAGCAGGGTGACGTCATCATTAACTCATTAACTCATCAGGTGCAGAGATTTGAGGGGGGGGGGTTATTGTAATTATATACTAGATTAGTAATCAGGCAGTTGTTACGATGCGAGTTGTAGAGTATTAATCACTTGGAATGTGTTTTATTGTGATTATGATTAACGAGACGGAACAAACGGTAAATACAAATTAGACGTTAAAACAACAACAACTGTTAATCATGTTTTTAATCGAATCACCACCGCCAGCCGTGACGGTTTATCACATCGACAGTCGATTGTGAAGCATTGCGTCATTTAATTTTTTACGTTTAACAGGTCCAGCACTTCATCTGTAGTGCGCTTGCCATTATGTGTTTTGCAAATCTGGCTTTGCTTATTTTTATCCTCCCTATGTTGATGTTGGCTGCAGTCAGCAGCAGCAGATGACGATTGTAAGCCACCTCAGCCACTTCCATTCCGCCTGCCTTCCTGCCTCTGGATCTGCTGTCGACACCAAGAAGGGTGAAGCGGGTCCACAGTTTTCTTGGTTAAACAAATTCTGATTGATAGTTTAAAAATATCTAGAATATTGACCAGGTAAGTGTGTGTGTCTGAGAGTGTGAGTGTGTCTGAGAATGTGAGAGTGAGTGTGAGTGTGTGGGAGTGTGAGAGTGAGTGTGCGTGTGTGAGTCTGAGAGAGTGAGTGTGTGTGTGTGTGAGTGAGAGTGTGAGTGTGTGAGTCTGAGAGTGTGAAAG